>NW_027185653.1:434961-558934 GCF_028583685.1 Petaurus breviceps papuanus
TTCTTCTTCTTCTTCTTCTTCTTCTTCTTCTTCTTCTTCTTCTTCTTCTTCTTCTTCTTCTTCTTTCTTCTTCTTCTTCTCTTCTCTCTCTATATATGTTTATATATGAGGGTATATGGGCATATGAATACATATATGAATGTGTATATATGTTTACAGGTACACATAGAGGGCACAGGACCAATTTAACAGGAAGGGATGACACTTAAAAGGTGAAATTAAGAGGTGAGAGAGGAATATAATGAGAGGAGATGGGAAGAGACAGAATGGGGTAAACTATCTCATACAGAAGAGGTGAAGGAAAATGGTTACAATGGAGGGGAAGAATAGGAAGGCAAAAGAGAATGGGTCAACCTTATTACCATTGAATTTGGCTTGAGGAGGGAAAGAAATACACACTAAATAGGGTATCTCACCCTCCAGGAGAGTGGGGAGGAAGGGGATAAGAGAAGGGATTATGGAAGGGAGAGCAGGCTGGGTGGGAGGAAAGTTGGAAGCACCCACTTTTGAAAAGGGATGGGATCAAAGCAGAGAATAGAACAAGTGGGAGGTGGGATAGGAGGGAGGGAAATATAGTCAGTCTTTTACAATATATCTGCTATGTTATTGTTTTGCATTAGCCACACATGTACAACCTATACTGAACTGCTTGTCTTCCCAGTAAGGGTGGGTGAAAAGAGAGGAAGGGAATGAATCTGGAATTCAAAGTTTTAAAATCAAATATTCAAATATATATACTATTATTAATACTATTTTACATGTAATTGGGAAATAAGATATACAGGCACTGGGGCATAGAGATCCACTGGAAAAGTCGAAAGGGGTATGGGAGAGAGCAGATTGGAGGAGGGGATATCCTGTGGGACTGCTATTTGGGGGCAGTGGGTAGGGGAAAAATGGGGAGAAAATTTGTAACTCAAAATCTGGTGGAAATGAATAATGTAAATCAGAAGTTAATAAAGCATTTGGAAAAAATATCATACCTAACAAAGCTAAGCATAATCTTTAATGAAAAAAATGAACATCTAATGAACTGTCAGACTTTCAGAATTTTGTAAAAAAAAAAAAACTTAATAGATTTAATATATAAGAGCCAAGAGAAACATAAGGTACATACCAAAGACGAATTATAAGGGTTTCAATAAAGAAAGACTGTATACATTTATGTATGTAAAATGTATGTCTTGTATTGTTATTAGTAATTTGTTTGTAAGAAAAATTGGGGTAGACCTGAGTATGACATGAAAAATAAACTTTAGGAGGGAGCCAAGTTTACAGAATAAAAGCAGGAACTTGCATGAACTCCCACTCCAACTACCTTCAATAACTGTAAAATATGGCTCTAAACACATTTTAGAGCTATAGAACCCACAAAGTAACAGAGAGAAACAAATCTCCCACTGAAGGCAGCCTGGAAGGCAAACAGGAAGTGTCCATTGCACCTAGGCTGGGAGCCAAGCACTGTCCTGCATGAGCTGTGTGCCCAGACCAGCGGCACAGACCAGCCTGAGCAGACCTCAGGAGAAGGAATCACTGGCAGCTGTGGCAGTTTCCAAACTTCTCAACCCATAAACACTAAAGAGAAAGTAAAAGGCTCAGTGGGAAATCCTGTTGATCCTGCATGAGAGAAGAGTGACATCTGGCCCCTGCCCCACAGTGGCAGATGTGACAACAGTTCCAACTGCTGCCACTGTTGCTGCTGCTTCCAGCTCCTGACCTACAAATAATAGGGGGACCGTGTGTCTGTCCAGAGGGCATTTACAGGAATTTCTCTGCTGCACTGTCAGGATTCATTTGCTTTGCCCTTCTTGGATCTAGGTCACAGTCTTGGGTGATGGTACTTGGGTGAGGAGTGCTGGTATGGCAGAGCTTGTTGAGAGAAAGTCCTCCTCACAATTCTGAAGCAGGTGCCTGGAAAAAAAATCCTGACAACAGCTGAGCAAAACCCTGGATATTTGGGACACAGCACTCTCCACCATGGAAGCAGAGTTTTACTGTGGCAAAAAGCTCAAAAGGCAAGTAATTGGCTGGCAAAATAAGAAAACAGAGAAAATGCAATCAGACTATAGAATCCTTTTTGGGGGACAAAGAGTATTAAAACGTAGAACCAGAAGAAGACAACAAAGTCAAAACTCCTGTATCAAAAGCCTCAAAGAAAAATATGAACTGGTTGCAGGCTATGGAGGAGCTCAATAAGGATTTTGAAAATCAAGTAAGAAAAGTAGAGGAAAAATTGGGAAGAGAAATGAGAATGATGCAAAAAAGGAGTCAATAGCCTGAGTTAAGAAAATAACACCCTAAAAAATAGACTAACTCAAATGGTAAAAGAGGTCCAAAAAGCCATTGAGAAGAATGCTCTAAAAAGCAGAACTGGTCAGATGGAAAAGGAATTTCAAGAGTTCACTGAAGAGAATAATTCCTTCAAAATTAGATTGGAGCAAATGGAAGCTAATGACTTTATGAGAAATCAAGATGCTATAAAACAGATCCAAACAAATGAAAAAATAGAAGGCAATGTGAACTATCTTATTGGAAAAATCACTGACCTGGAAAAATAGACCCAGGGAAAGAAAATTTTAAAATTATTGAACTACCTGAAAGCCATGATCAAAAAAAGCCATCGTCTTTCAAGAAATTCTCAAGGAAAATTGCTCTGATATTCTAGAATCAGAAGGCAAAATAGAAATTGAAAGAATTTACCAATCACATCTTGAAAAAGATCCCAAAAAGAAAATTCCTAGGAACATTATAGCCAAATTCCTTAGTTCCCAGTTCAAGGAGAATATATTCAAGCAGTCAGGAAGAAACAATTTGAGGATTGTAGGAAACACAATCAGGATAACACAAGATCTAGCAGCTTCTACATTAAGGGATTGAAGGGCTTGGAATGCGATGTTCCAGAGGTCAAAAGAACTAGGATTAAAACCAAGAATCACCTACCCAACAAACCTGAGTATAATACTTCAAGTGAAAATATGGAAATTCAATGAAATAGAGGACTTTCAAGCATTCTTGATGAAAAGACCAGAACTGAACAGAAAATATGACCTTCAAATACAAGAAGCATGAGAAGGTAAACAGGAAAAAGAAATCAAAATGAACTTATTAAAGATGAACTATTTACATTCCTACATGAAAAAATGATCATTGTAACTCATGAGACTTTTCTCATTATGAGGATAATTGAAGGGAATATATATGTATACATATCTATCTATCTATTTGTATAGGAGGGTATCTGTGTGTATATGTGTGTGTACATGTATACAAAGGCAGAAGGCACAGGATGAATTGAATATGAAAGGAAGATATCTAAAATGTAAAATTAAGAGGTGAGAGAGGAATGTATTGGGATAAAGAGAAAGGGAGAGATTGAATAGGATAAATTATCTCACATAAAAGAGGCAAGAGAAAACTGTTACAATGGAGGGGAAGAGTAGAAAGGTGAAAGGGAATGAGTTAACCTTACTCTCATTGGATTTGGCTTGAGGGCATAACATCCACACTCAAAAGGGTGTTTTACCCCTCAGGAAAGTAGGGGGAAAGGGAGTAATTGGGGGGTATGTTAGAAGGGAGGGCACATCGGGGGAGAGGGTAGTTAGAAGCAAACACTTTTGAAAAGGGACAGGGTCTAAGGAGAAATAGAATAAATGGGGGGTTGCATAGGATAGAGGGAAATATAAGTCTTTCACAATATAACTATTATGGAAATTTTTTGTGTAACTACACATGTACAACCTATATTGAAGTGCTTGTCTTCCCGGGGGGTGGGGGGGTGAGGAGGGAAGAAGGGAAAGAATCTGGAAATCTAAGTTTTAAAAACAAATATTAAAAATTGGTTTTTTTACATTCAACCAGGAAATAAGATATACAGGCAATGGTGTATAGAAATCCATCTTTCCCTACAAGAAAGTAAGGGAGGAGATAGGGGAGGAGATAAGAGAGAACAGATTGGGGGAAGAAGGGGTATTCAGCTTGCTTGCTATCTTGGAGTTTGGGTTAGAGTAGAGATGGGGAGAAAATTTGTAACTCAAAATCTTATGAAAATGAAGGTTGAAAACTAAAAAGTAAATTTAAAAATTTATTTTTAAAAAACCATTTAGGAGCAGCTAAAAAAAGTAATCATCTTATATAAATGAGGTGGGAGCTGATGAAATGACACAGAGGAATTAGATGGGGGAGGAAGGCTGTCAGGTCTGGAAATCTACTTCCATTTGGAATGGGTTCAAGAGGGAACACTACATATATATCTAAAAGAGTATAAAAGTCTTCTAAATTCATAAAGAAATAAAATATTAAGGGGATAGGGGAGGGGGAGAAAATAAGGGAGGGGTCTCTCTAGGACAGGGTGAGGGAATAGGTCAAAAGTGGGTATAGAAGTGTGTTTAGATTTATGGGAATGAGAGGATAAAGGAGGGATTCTTGGAGGGGGTAGGTTAAGTAATAGGAGGGCAAGGTAACAGGTAGAAGTAAAGTAGAAAATTTAGGAGGGATAGGAAATAAGAGATATGCACAAATATAAAAACAAAGATCAGAAGAAGAATTTGATAGGGAAAGTACATATCCATATATGTAGTGTGTGTGTGTTTCTATATCTAGATATATCCACATTTAATTGTAGCCTTCTGGTGTGTGTGTGGGGGGGAGGATGGAGGAAAAAAGAAAAAAATAAAAATTACACAGCAGAGAACAAAAGAAAACTTACAAGAAAACAAAGAAAAGAAGGACACCTCTCAACACATGTAGTATTTATTATATAGGCTTCCTTGAGATGGAAATGTATTGCTATATATTTTGAATCTTCTCTTATGTTCTTCTGTGCATATGACAGCCTTTCTTATCTTATTTTGTATTTTTTCAAAATTTAAGCTTATATCTTTTTTTTCTTTTTTTATTTTGTATTTAAATTTTAGAAATAAAAAAGGAAGATTACACTCAGTTTTTTTGGCTATGTTATTTTTGGTTATTAATCCTAGCTCATTCGTCTTCCACAATACCATATTCCAAGCCCTCTGATCTTTTATTCTCATTTCTTTTCCTAATTTTTCCTTACCTTTCTTATTTGGTTTTTAAAATCATATTTTACACTTTCCAGGTATTCTTGTTGGACTTGTGTTTACCTCACAGTTTTCTTTGTGGCTTTCCTTATTTGAACAACATGGTCTTTTTCTGGGTTTGTGTCTTCATCTTCTTGTCACCATAGTAGCTTTTTTATCATCAGTTTCTTTTTTATTGCTTGCTCATTTTTCAATCTCTTTCTTGACTTTGAACTTCAAAGTTAAGCTCTTATCCTGAGGTGGGGTGGGAATGAGGGTGTTGGTACTTTCTCAAGTTCAGGTTTTTTGAGCTACTGTTTTCAGAGCTTGTTTGGGAGGAGGGGAGATCTGTAAGTTTTTGGTGTTTCTAAGGTGTTATGATCCACAAAGAGGTGTAGTCACACCTCTCCTGGCATGTGCTCTGATCTTTACCCAGGAATTGCCCCTGCTCCTTTAATTTGTCAAGTGCTAACACTCCTCTTGGTTATAAAACTGTGATAAGGTCTCCTGCTCCCCTACAACCCCGAATACTAGTGCTTTTTGGAACTTCAACCCAGAACTACTTATGGGCAATACAACAGAATCCTACACCCAGTGCCAGCAAAGGGTTCTGTGTAATATATTATTTTTATGACCGGCTCTCTGAATCCCTTATCCAACTCTGGACTAAGATCTCCCACAGCTGCTGCTGTTGTCCTCAGCCTTCTCCAAGAACTGCTGCTCTCCACTGAGTACTGAACCCATCACCACCCCAGTGTCACAGAGCTCTCCTGCCAATCTCTTAAGCTGTCTTGGTCTGGAAAAATATCTCACCCTAACCAATTGTTGGCTCTGTCACTACAGAATTGTATTTTAGGTGGTTTTTTTAAGTTGTCTGGAGCAGAATTTTGGAAGATCTTGGTCAATTTTCTGCCTATACTCTTGGCTCTTCCCCAATTCATTTCATTTCAAATGTTTTCATGATTATTGATCCTCTCTAAAATTTCCTCTAATTTTCAAAGTTACAAGTGGATAACTATGTTATGTGAGCAAAACACTATGAAAAGTAAGCATACAAAAAGAGTTTAGTATTGTTCTCAAATAAAATTTACAACAAAATTAATCTGACATGGTTAAGAATATGTATAATCATCAATAGGCTACATGGAAACTAGCTGTAAGCAGATAATTAGTATTATTTTCCTGCAGCCAAAGAAAAATTTCTAGAGTCAATTGGGGAGGACAAAAGAGAAACAGAGTGAGAAAGAGGGAGACAGAGAAACAGAGAGAGTCAATAAACAATCATTTATCAAGAGCCTACTATGTGCCAGAAGTGGTTCTGAGACTCCTCTTAAGACAGCTGGATCTGTACCCTATGAAGATATATGCTACTGGACCTCTTTATTCGCATGATTCTAATACTCTAGTTTCTAAGTGCCATCAACTCTCATCTCTTCAATGGAAATTTTTTATTACCCATAAGCTACCTTCCCTGTTGACTTCTTGTTTGTGACCTGGTCTTTGATCTCCACAAATCCAATCTTCTACAATTTTTGTTTTTACTCCTAAAGAATGGCAAGGAATAGAAACTGCAGGGAATGTACAACTCCCACAGGAAATGAAATGGTTATGCCCCATTGTGATGGGAGAAATATCCTAAATGCATCCTTCCTCCATCAAGCACATAAACCTAGTGTTATTTTCCTTTTAAAAGTATTGAAACTGTCCTCAAGATCTAATTGACTCAGGAGACTTAAGACTCAAGTCATTAATGTAGTTTCTTAGTCTCTTGGGTACAAAACATCCAGGACATTAAGTGGGGACCCTCCCGGAAGTTTCAGACCATAAACCACATGTATAACAACACTGAGTTTTCAACTGAATCATTGCTTTATTTCTGGATAAAATCTGTTCCCTGCTCTGAATATTTTCTGCTATGCATAAGAAAGCCCACTTTTGTTAAGTGTTAGATGGATTACAATTGTCTAATTTCATTCCAGTTCTGCAGCTATACCACAAAGACACTGGCATGAATTAGGATCAGTCCATTATACTTGGCAATAGGGGGAAGTTTGGGGTATTGAATGAGTTCCTTGAAAGGAGGTTGAATGATGCAGAGAAAAAAGAGCCATACATGGTCACCATGCTTCTAATGGTGCTTCTGGTCATGGCAGCCAATAACTGTTTTCTCCAGTTTCTCCCATAATTTCTGGTGGATTAGTGAGTAGACTATTTGAGTCTATTCATTAAAATAAGACTAATGTAAATATGCTCTGTATCCTTAAGATTTGTACCTTAAAGATAATTATAGTAAATTGTCTTTTAGACCCACTAAATGTGTTGTCTCAGGGCTCCTAGTCTAGTAATTTAAGCTTTTTCCATGTTATACTAAAAATATTTCTTTAAAACTAAGTTCATCTTCAGAGAAGCTGAGAGGAATTGAGTATTTAGGATTGAAAAATATTTTTGCTCCAGTAGATAATGGGAGTTGAGTAGAATGGGTAGCTAGAAGATCAGGGTGTTTTATGAAGCGTCAAACATATATTGAAGTCCCCTGTCATGAGGGCAGGAGTGGGGATGGAGTAGAAGACTGTGATCCAGGTACTGAAATCATTGAGGAAGAAAGAAGAATGTCCTAAGGGAAAAAAGGGGTGTTGATAAAGACCACAAGGGTTAGATGACAAATTTGAATAGCATAGGCCTCAAAGAAGGAGGGGTTGCAGAGAACAGAGTGGTAGTAGTAGAAAGGGAGAGTCTGAAAGTGGAAATAAGGAACAAAGAATATTTTGACTTCCCAACATGACAGATGAGTTAATGAGGAATGTGGAGGAGGGCTGTTTATGAATGAAATTGAAATCAGTACTGGAAAGAGTAAGTAGGTATGCAATGTCATCAGGAGGGCACCAGGTCTCAATGCAAACCCAAAAATGGAAGAAGTGGGAAAGGAAATGGTAGAATGACAGCAAATTAATTAATCCTAGAGCAGGAATTCCAGAGAACACAATGGAAGGGAGAAGTAACTCTGTTGTGAGGCACTGGTGGAAGAACAAGAGGGTTGAGAAAGTAGGAAGATGGAAATTAAAAGTTAGGTTTCTGGGTTTTTTTTTTACCTTACTATGAGATGTGTGTGTGTGTGTGTGTCTGTGTATGTGTGTGTCTATGTCTGTGTGTATGTAGGTCTGTGGGTGGGTGTGGGTGCGTGTCTGCCTATATATGGATGAAGAAAAAATGGTATGCTTTTCAATGTTTTGTTATTGTTTTGTTTTTAAATGACAATGCAGCTAGACAAATGGTCTTCGGACCCATAAATATAGCCAACCATAAAAGCTATCACATGATTAACCCCAACAATGAAAGAATGCAAACCAGGCAGGTCTTTAAATTTTTGTGTTTATCTAACAACGATGCTGAAAGAACTGATTGAGATTTGTTTATGGGGCTTTTGAGTGATCCTTGGACATTGTGCTACATGGACTTTGCTGTGATTCTTTGGTACAAGGCACTAGGAGAGGCAAATGACAAAGCAACAATGGATTCTCCCCAAAAGACCAGACACCTTTCTGGAATTGGGGATATGGACCAATGTGCCAGTCCTACCCCCCTTTTTATTTGCTGAGGATAAGGGGCTCTGTATCAGTTTAAAAAGCGAGATAGACCCCAATCTCATTTCTGGACTAGGAACTGTAACTTTGTCTGTCGGGGTCTTCTAGTGAGGTGTTCCTGTAGAGCTCACACCCCAGAGCACTCCCCAGTCCTGGCACAAGTGGCTACTACTTGCACATAGGTGTCCTGGCCAAGGTATGTCTCTTTGTGTCTTTTTGATCCTGAGCATAGGTAAGCCATCCTGGAATGGCGTCCCTTGCTTTGATGACTGTCTTAAGAGTTTAAGATATCAGGAAGTCCTGGGTCCTTCGGTGAGGGTCAACTGCAAATTACTTTAAACCAGCTACCAATCCATTTGTACCTAGGTTTCTTCTTGAAAGAAAATATGTGGCCTAATAACATCCCAGAATCAAGTAAGAATTATTAGAAACCTCTCGTTAGATGTTTTCACGGGCTGATCCTGATTCATGCCAGTACCTAGGTCAGAAACTGAAACTAAATGAGACACTTGTCTATTAAACAGTTAACCAAAGGTGGTTCACTTTGTCATAGAAGAGAAATGACATTGAGAACAGGGAAAGGTTGTTCTTCTAGGATATAACCTTGGTTAGACTGAGCGTAGCTCTCCTTTATTAGTCATCCATCCTAGGCTGGTCATCCTGCTAATGTGCAAAGGCCTGGGGAAGCAATTCCAGACCCTCCTGTTCTGGCAGTTTTGTACCTAAAAGAGAAGAATGCTGCATTCATGAATCCAGCTTTAGTCCTTGAGTCAATTAAATCTCTAGAGGAGGTAGGAAATTGCTTCTACTACAGATGTGAAACTCCTCAAGGGCACTGACTTTGTGAACTATTTCCATTGCACTTTGCCATGGCACTTAGAAAAATGCTCTGGATTGTGTTCACTAATGGTGGTGGCCCAATTCTTTTCTACTCAGTACTTCTGGAATAAACTCTTGGATTAGGTGCATATACTGCAATCTATTTTATTATATATTTTCAGAACTGTCAATGCCATCAAAGGTTTCCTGAAAAATATAAAAGACTATAAAATTACAAAACCAGGATTGGACTGGTTGAAGAGAGGCCTGGACACCCTTGAGGAAAAGGAGCATCTGCCTCATGACTTTGTGGATTACCTGCCCATTTTGCACTTTAAACCTGAATCCTCTCACACTCTGGCAGTATGGCTCCTGGAACTGCTCTGATCCTAATTTCTTCTGCCATCCAAAAACAGGGCAGTGTGAATAGAACAACCAATTATTTCTTGTAGAAATCTCTGATGCTGCTGTCATATAGAATGATCACGCATCCATTCATCCATTAATTCACTTATTAAACAAATATTTTTGTATACCTACCATATACCAAAAAAAAAATGGTGCTGGATACTAAAGGGGATAGGGAGATGAAGATGACTTCTATGCAGATGAGGATTTTTTAATTGTTCTGACATTATGATGCTTAAGTAACTCCCTTCCCCCCCCCATTTTAAATGACTTATTCAGGCTCTTTATTTTTTTACGTAGCTATAACTTCCCAATGGCTCCTCTCAACCCAAATAGAACCATCCCCTGTAACAAAGTACAGTCAGGAAAAACACATAAAAAACATTGCCTATGTCTTGGCCCATTGTGTACATACATATACACATGCACATACACACAGTATGTAAGTTACTTAAAGGTCAGGACTATCTTACTTTTATAAATGTATTCTCAGATCCTAACACTGTGTTGTCAGATGGTGGGCATTTCTTAAGAAATGCTTGCTGATTGATTAATTAATTGACTGAAGTATTTGGGAGGTTGTCATTTGGAAAAGGAAATTGACTTTTTCTGCATTGCCTGAAAGGTTAAACTAAATGTGTAAAAGTTGCAAGAAGGAAATTGAAGTAAGGGAAACAATTCTAAGAATTAGTATTTCAAAAGTGGAGTAGACTCTCCTATGAGGTTGTAGCTTTCTTCTCGCTAGAAGTTTTCAAGAAAAAAAAAATTAAGTATGACAGTCTGTGATCATGGTAATCACTTCTCAGTGTGTTGTAGAAAGGATTTTTGTTCAGATATAGATTAGACTTGGGATTCTGTGTGCATTTTTTTTGTTTTTGTAATTTTCAGTCTTGTCTCACTCTTTATGACCTCATTTTAGGTTTTCTTAGCAAAGTTACTGGAATGGTTTGCCATTTCCTTCTCCAGCTCATTTTACAGATGAGGAAACTGAGGCAAACAGAGTTAAATGACTCATCCAGAGTCACACAGATAGCAAGTATCTGAAGCCATATTTGAACTCGGGTTCTCCTGACTCTAGGTCAGGCACTCTGTTGGCTGTGCCACCCACCTACCCATATGTACACATATGCCTTCTCCTCTTATGAACAATGCTACTATCTCCCATTGCATAGTTATTGTATCCCAAAGAATAATTCATTCACCTCATCATCCATGGGATAACATGAACCTTTCATGTTATAGAATACAAAGGCATCATGATTGCAGGGTTTCCTCCAGGAAGGATGGGCATGGGATGATCTTTCTAAAGTGTAAATTTGCTCATGTCTTTCTCATACTCAATAAACTCTAGTAGCTTCCTATCACCTTCATAATTAAATGTAAAATCCTCAGCTTGTCTTTCACAACCCTTTGTAACCTGCCGCCACCACCCATATCTTTCTAGGCTCCTTGTACCTATGTCCCTACTCTTTCCTCTCCTGTCACATACTCTGGGATTCAGTGACACTGGCCTCCTTGCTCTTCCTCTCACAGGACGCTCCATCTCCCTACTTTGGCCATTTTCACTCGGTTGTCCACCATGCATGGAACTCTCATCCCTATCTCTGGCTTCCCTGCTTTCTTTCAAGTCTCAACCAAAACCTGCCTTCTACAGGAAGACTTTCTCTGTAAAGAGAAGCAACTGTACACAAATAGGCTATATATATGTAGTCATTTGCATGTTATCTCCCCTATTAGAGTGTGAATTCTTTTAAGACTAAGGCCTGACTTTTGTCTTTCTTTACAACCCCAGAGCTTAGCATGGTGCCTAGCACATAGAAGGAGCTTAATAAATGTTTACTGATTGACAGACTACTTCTGGCCCTTGAAAACTTTCCACAGCTCAGGCAAATAAAACCACATGGAGCTCAATCAATCAGCAAGTATCAATCAATTAAATGCCTTCTATGTGCTTGGTGTTATAAGAAGCACTCGGCATACACAGGCAAAAATGGAACTGGACCCTGGCCAGAAGGAGAAAGCATGTAGATATATACAAAATAGATGCAAAGTAAACATAAGCTAATTTGAGAGAGGACCACTAAGTGACTTGGGGGAGTGGGGGTAGGTAAGGTTTCTTGTAGAAGGTGGTGCTTGAGTTGAACCTGAAAAGAAGCTAGAGATTCTAAGGGTGGAAGTGAGGAGAGAGGGCATTCTAGGCATGAGGGAGAGCCAATGCAAAGGTTTACAGATCAAAATCAGTGCGTCATATCATAGAGAAAAAAAGAAGGAAGACAAGGGTAGCCATTTTCTCCCACACAAACACTACCATATTTGGTGTTAAAAAGGATAGTGATTACTTAATCAGGCAGAAGTATTAGCAGAGCAAAGTGCAGTCATACGCATCTAATTACTACTCACTGGAATGAACTGAAAGAAGGATATAAAATGCAGGACCAAATGAACCAGATGTTATCCATATTGAAAAGACCAATAACTTATTCCAGGAGACTCAAGACAACTTCCCAACATTATGGGCAGCAGACCTGAGTAAGGCCAATAATATAATATTATCAAGCATTTATAGAGCTTCTTAAGCTTTTTTTTTTGGAAAGTATTATACAAATATCATTTCTTTGGATCCTCAAAATATCCCTAAGAAGTAAGATCTCCATGATACAGATAAGGAAACTGAGGCTGAGTGAGGTTGAATGACTTGCCCAGGGTTACACAGCTAATAAGTAACAGAGGCTAGATTTGAACTCAGGCTTTCCTGACTCCAAGACTAACACCCTACCTGTTGTACCAGGCATGTCGCTGGGGGAAACCCTGCGATCGTGATGTCTTTGTATTTTATGTCCATTGTGCAACTTTACATGTTTCCTTGTGCTATACCTTTCTCAGAGATCTGGGACCTAGTGTCTGCTGACACTGATTGGGTCTTGTCACAACTGCCCCTCCCTCAGGTATAAACATATCAGCTCTCAGGAAGCAGACAGTATAGATACAAACATACACTTAGAAACTCAGGGACATAGGTATCACCATTCCTTTCATATTTTTAGGATAGAACATAAATAGAACATGGGAGGAATATGCCTGCTGCATTTATACTGCCTAATCACAGTTGCAGACTTCACTTGGCTTCCCTTTTTGGATAATAATTATTATAGCTAGCATTTATGCACCTACTATGAGCCAAGTGCTTTACAATATTTGATTTCATCTCATTTTATCCTCACAAAAAAAAACTAGGAGGTAGGTACTATTATCTCCACTTTGCAATAGTGGGAACTATAAGTTGAGGAAACTGAGGCAGAGGTTAAATGACTTGCCCAGGGTCACACAGCTAGAAAGGGTCAGAGGTCATATTTGAACTCAGATCTTTCTAACTCTACACCCAGGATTCTATCCACTGTGCCTCCTCCTGCCTAGTTTAATAAAGGCAGATAGAGAGGTATCATGAAGTTCAAGCTTTCTGCAAACTAGAGCAACCATGGCCAGTATTCCCTAAATAAAATAGCAGTATTAGTACTTCACTTATTTATCATGGTTATAGGCACTACAGAAATACAAGACAGTCATTAGGTCCGAAGACAGATCGCTAGCCACAAGACAGGGGAAACCTCTCAGAGCCATCTCCTGCCCACAGGGTATGCCCAGTCTGCACTCTCTTCTGCCCCTATACCCTGTAGCCCTTTTTGTTGTTGACTGTATCTAGAATTAGTTTGCCTAAGAAATTTCTCTGAGTTTTCTCTCTAGTTTCATTTAGGGAACAGAATTATGACAAAGAGAGCACTATATTAGGTAGCATAGTAGATGAATGACTAATCATGGAGACCTGAATTCAAAGCCAGTCTCAGATATTCACTAGCTGTGTGGCCCTGGACAAGTCACTTAACCTCATCTGCTTCAGTTTCCTCATTTGAAAATGAGGAAGTTGTACTCAGGGGCCCTTTTATCTCTGGTTCCATCATCTTGGAAGGGTCTAGTGTTCCAGCGTCATTACTCAGGGACCCTTTTGTCTCTAGTTCTATCATCTTGGGAGGGTCTAGTGCTCCAGCATCACTGAAAGTTGCTCAAACTACTTTGCAGAATATGGTTATCCTTGCTCAAAAGGTTTAGGGCACAGTGCAGGTGTCAGGGTCAAGGGGCAGCTTTCCTAAAACTACATTCAGAAGTTATGCTTATTCTCGCTTCTGGAACATGGAAAATTCCACCTGAAAAATACATTCCATCTGGGAAGTAAATAAGTTTTTCACATGAGAAAAATGACTTTTTCAACAAAGCCAAATCAAGCCCCTCCACAGAAAGAAGTCATTCACCTTGCACTTGACTCCACAGAATGAGTAGATTTTAGAAGTCCAATACATCACACAATTGGGCCACATTGTCTACACACAATGAAATTGTGCTGCTCAAGTGCCCCATTCCATCCCCTTCATTTTGCCTTATCTTGGCTGCCAAAGCTTCTATTGATGAGCCAAATAATAGAGGAGAACCAGGACAGCCCTTGCGGCTGCCTCCTTGTCAGGAAAAAAGGATCTCCAATTATACACATTAGCCTTAATTTCGGCCTTTGGGTGATCAGATAATGTTTCCATCCATGAAATGAATTCTTGTGGCAAGCCCATGCTTTTCAATGTCAAAAATAAAAGCTTCCAATTAACTGTCAAAAGCTTTTCCAGTGTCTAGAGACAGGGGTAAATTGGTGTCTTTTTTATTGGTAGCTTTTGACATCATATTAAACAGTCTTCTAGGATTGTCATGGATCATTCTATTTTGTATGCATACAACTAGGTTTGTGTTTGTCCATTATTTTATTAGTCCCTCTAACATTTTTAGCTCAATTTCTCAAGATGTGCAATCAAGGCCCTCTCTGTTTCAGCCTACTTCATCTTCTCTTTTCCAAAAGACCTATTTTCCTCTCCTGATTTATAGAGAGCTTTTTATTCTTTTTGTACTATCAAAAGAAGGATCCAAGTACCTCCACCAAGAGGTCCTGAAGCACTTTTCTCAGGAGAGATAGCTTTCAAATCTTTAACTAGGAATTCTTGTGACTAGGGAAAATTTAGGGCAGTTAGGTGGCACAATGGATAGAACACTGGGCCTAGAGTTAGGAAGACTCATCTTCCTGAGTTCACATCTGGCTTCAGACACTGACTAGCAATGTGACCCTGCAGTCAATCGTAGCTGTTTGCTTCAGTTTTCTCATATGTAAAAGGAGCTGGAGAAGGAAATTGCAAACCACTCCAGAGTCCTTGCCAAGAAAAAGCCAACGGGGTCACAAAGAGTTGGACACAACTGAACAATAAAGGGGAAAATTTAAGTGAGTCAGAGTTGAGGATGGGAGGATTTCCAAATCAATCCAAAGCTATACTGAGGCTCCAACAGAGGATGTCATGCTATGAATCTAAACAGTATGCTGTCCCTAGAAAATGGATTAATTGGAATAATGGGGCTACATATAAAATCTTTAGCTAATGGAAAAGCTGCATACTCAGGTAAGAGATACACACTTATCTTTTAAGGTTGAGTTGTCCACTGTCCACACACACACACACACACCATCATCATCATCATCATCATCATCATCCTCATTCCCACTAAATTTGCTGTCGATGAGAAAATGGAGGAACTATAGTACCTTTTCCCATCCAAGTGACCTCAAGAAAGGTGTTCCATGACAACAGGACCCTAGTGGTGAGTGTCTAGGACCAGATTAAGGAACAACTAAGGGGAAAAGAGTGTGACAACATGGGCTAGAGGACATTGATATAAGAAGAAAGCAAGATAACCATCATCACCCCCCATATGTCAGCACCCTGGGACATAGTCCCATTTGTCCTGTTCTGGTTATAGCTCTAGCAGTCTTATAGGATTAATTCTAGATAATTATGGCAGAAAACTAAAGTTTATCATCTCGAGGATTAACCCCACAAATCCAAAGGATTTTCATGCAGTATTTCTATAATAATTTCCCCAAGAAAAGTCAAACATTGTAACTATTGATTGATTTTTTTCATAGGATGCCATATCTAGCCTTTGAGTCTTACTTTTTAAAATTGAAAATGCTGCATAGAAACAGTTTCGCATTCTAGGTATCTTCCCAACTTTACATATTTGCTTTGGTTTAGTTTTGGAAATAAAATAAAATAAAACAAATGAACTAAGGATTTTCTATTCTCCATTATCTTTGGAATTCTGAAAGTATCGGGGTTTTTTAATTTTTATTTTTTTCTCTCTATTTTAATTTCTGGGGCCCTTTTCTTAGTTGACTTCTTTTGTCATTGTTTTCCTTGTTTAAAATCATCTGCATTTTTTTTCAGATTTAACTTGTATTCCTTTCAAAATTCTAAGAATACATATTTTTCATTAATCCAACTCTATTCCCCATGTAGCCAAAAATAAGGATTTGGGGCCGATTTTATTACGTAACAGAAAGGGAAGCAAAATCACTTTGATTCATACATTTTGTACTTTCGTAGTATTTCCTAAGGCAGTTTAGATATTTATTATTACCTGATTTGCTAATTGGAAATGAAAAATATATAGTGAAGGAATATATAATATACACAATTATGTGTTCTTAATTGACTATTTCATTGATGTGAATTCTCTCTCCATCAATGAAGTTCAGAGCTCATACATGCCTTCTCACCTATGTAATTTTTGTTCATATTTTCCCATAAAGAAGTTATCTGAAGTAATCAAGACCTTTGTCTGATTCTCTTATAACAACGCTGCTCCTCACCTAGGGTAACTGAGGCACTCACCATCTTCCTCTCATAGGCCCCTAGCTCTGGGTTCATGTACAGAGACCCCTTTCATTTCGGGTAATGCTGACTGAAGAGTCGTTGGGTTCTTTACATTGTCTCTATGAATCTTTACCACATTCCCATACCTCTCTCTCTCACTCCACCCCCATATATACATACATACTCTGTAGACCTGGGGAAAATTATTTAAATCTTGTATTTGTCTCATGTCTTTTGTCTAGCCAAAACAAGAATGGAAAGATTTTCAACATGCAATGCATTTTCCCCATGCTAAAGTTGATTTAAACCACAGCTCATTCACGTGACTGCCCTGACAAAGATTTCAACATGAAGCAGTAACATAACTACTATATAAATTTCCCAGGAAGTTGATAACTTAAAACAGGGGTGGGGAACCTGTGGTCTTGAGGTCACATGTGGCTTTCCAGGTCCTTGGGTGCAGCCTTTTGACTGAGTTCAAGTTTTACCAAAGAAATTCTTTTATTAAAGGGATTTGTTCTGTGAAATTTATATTCAAAGGGCCACACTTCAGGACCTAGAGGGCTACATGTCGCTTCTAGGTCACATGTTCCCCCACCCTGACTTAAAATATCAAATGGGAGACAATTTGTGAAAGTGAAGAATGGACATTTCACCTTCATCTTGGCACTAAATTGCCAGAACAGATTTCTTAAAACACCTGTGGCCAGGCGAACCTGAGGTTGGGTTCCTCCAACATTGCGGTAGCTACAGAGGCCACCTCCTTTCCATAGTGTAGCAGGCACTGACAAAAAAGCCCAGGAGCTCCCAAGGCAGCCCTGCTTAAAATGTGTCTCAGCACCTGTGCTCAGGAGAAAAACAAAAAGGTAGGAAAATCCCACTGAGGTCTGAGGTCTAGGCTCAGGTCCCCTTGTGTAATAAGAATGTAAATTTTAAAGATCTTCCCTGCCCCTAGGCTAATGTGCACCTGAAGCCTGGGGTGGGGAGGCTTGTTTTTCAGTAGATACTTCTTGATTGGCCAGTGAGTCAATAAGGTTGTTACATTCTCTGAGCCAGGAGAAGGCTATATAAGCCCTGATGTGTAGCTTTGTTTTTGGGACTCACTTTGAGAAGTGTTCTGTGATTTGATCTGAATTCTGGGAAGCCGTTGTTGAGAGTCCCCCGGCTTTGAAAAACCCAGAATGTGGAAATCCAGATGTTGACTGGGTATGGATGTAATGGTTGGACAGTTTGGAAATCTGTCTACTTGATGTTTCTGTCTTGATAATTATGCCTGTATACTTTGAGGTTCAGGGTGCTGACCTTTTCTCCTGAACAAGGTAAATGATATATGTCTGACTGATTAAAGTAAGCTTGTTAACCCATTTTGAGTTGCTTTCCTTTAACAAAGCAGATCCAAGAACCTGTGGTAGCTGCAAACCCTGAGGACGCTTGGGGTGCTTGCTGCTACACCTTGGTAGATTATGAGTTTGAAGCCAATATAATAAGCAGGGGAAGGGAGGGCTCCTAGAAAGAGAGCTACATTTAAAAGAGAGGAGAGTCCCAAAGGTGGGGTGTGGGGAAAGGGAGGGTATCTATTAAGGAGATGTTTCTTCCTGGCTCAGGAGTCAGTCCTCTCAGAGGAAGCTTTGATGCAGCTCCACCCAGACTTTCCTTCATTAACTCAAAATATTTAGACTTTCAGTCAAATATATTCAAGGTCCCCTGGAAGAAGTAGGCCAGGGTCCTGAAGATCAAGGTGGTCAGGGTTAGGGGCTAGGGTTGGGGTAGTAAACCTGTTGGCCCCAGTTACACTTTTAATAGCTCACGGGTATCAGTACAATACTCAGGATGTCTGTCATCTCTCACTATTACAACCTACCTTACCTATCTCTTTGGCCAACAGAAAACTGATATTTAGATATGCAGGAAGTTAACAAAGAAAGTAATAACTTACATGATTGGGGGTGGGAAAAATTATTCATTTGGGGGCAGAGAAGTCATGTTCAAATTCCACCACAGCAAGGAAAGGCCTTGATTATAAAGTAACTGCCTATTATACTATCATACTATACTATAAAGTCACTTCCTATTATATAATAGTATAACATTGACCCCTCAAGGGCTCAGGAAATGCTCAAGTCGAAGCTGCTGGACTGGCTTCCATATGGCACAAGAGGATCCACCCAGACTCTTCTCAGTGTCTTGAAACCAGATAGTTTCTCTTAAGGCCAGTCTGATTAAAATAACAGTTGTCTATCTTTATTCCACCAACAATCCAATTGAAGGAATCACTGCTTTCATATTTTCCAGCGGCCCTCTCTGATCTCATGCCTTCTCTTCCTCCAACATACACTGATGTGAATTTTAGTCACTGATTTATTTGCATTTTAAAACTTGTGACTGTACATTAACTGGGACTATAAAGACAAAAATGGAACAGTCCCTGCTCTCAAGATACTTGCATTCTCTGAGAAGAAAACATCTTTCCTGGAGGGGAATTTCTTAACTGTCCCCTATTTCAACTATGGAATGTATCCATGACTTTCTTTCTCCTCATTAAATATGTACATATATACATACAGACAGACATATTATTAATTATGTGTTAGTAAGCAAAATCGAAAACATTTTTAACATTGCAACCTTTATTTTATCTTTTTCTCCTCAGACTGTTAGCAATATCATTTTTTCCTAATTTATCATTTTTTCCTGGGCTCTGTAGTTCTTTTGCAGTGAACTATGTGTATTTCCACACAGGAATTCAAGTCATGTTTCTTAGAACCATTTAATCCCCTACCAGTTCATGTTTCTAAATTAATCTCATCCCCAGGGTAAATGAAAACAGCACAGTGCATATATAACTTCTTTATTTTCTTCCTTTCCTATATCACATGAATATTTGAATAAATTTTTATGGCAAATCATTTCTGTATTGGACAGCAAACATCTGCTCTAAAACGGGTTTGAAGGATACAGAACACTAGGAAAGAGACATAGTGGCCAACATTATGCAAACAAGCAGGCTTTATTAAGGGACATACTCACAAGGGGACTGGCAGTTTTTCAGAGTCTTAGCTGCTATTTCCCTGAGACCAGAGATGGAGCCAATCACGCCAGAAGAGTTCAGCCTTTTGAGAAGTTTAGACTCTTGGAAAGTTCTCATCTAAGGTTGAAATTATGTTTTCTATTCTCAGATATTTAGGGTTAAGAGGTTTTATATTCTCAAATAGGTTTAAGAACATGATTTAGGGGCATCTAGGAAGAGCAGTAAATGGAGTGCTGGCCCTGGAGTCAGGAGGACCTGAGTTCAAATATGGCCTCAGACACTTGACACACTTACTAGCTGTGTGACCTTGGGAAAGTCACTTAACCCCAATTTCCTTCTGTTTCCCCGTGTAAAAAAACAAAAACAAAAACAAAAGAACATGATTTAGTACTGGTTCCTATTTCTCTCAGTAACAATATGGGTTATTAATTAATTAATTAATTGATGGGCTATTAAATAAGAGAATTTACCTGTGGTTATTCAGAATCAATCAATAAACATTTATTAAGCACCTGCTCTGTGTCAGGCACTGTGCTAAGTACAAGATATATCTGCTTAGTTTATAAACACAGATATCTATTTATTATTACACTCCAAAATTATCTAATACAAAATTGAAAGATTGAGTCAGAAACTCAATTTAAATTTTCTAGTCTCTACCTTTGTCATTTCTTTTATTTTTTATTTCTTTGGTGGACTCAAGTAAGTTATCTCAAATCCATTTTCTTTTAATTTCCAAGATTTCCTAGGAAGGGAAAAAATAAGATTTCCTTGATAAAATTTCATTAGTATTCTAAAAATCTAGAATTAGGTAGCAAGTTCCATTGCTGAGTGATTCGCCTAAGTAGGATATGGGTGTTATCAATTAGCACCTGACTTCCAGAGAAGACTAACAAAGCCACTTGGGTCTTTTATGTATAGAGTCAAAGAACAGCCTTGTCATCTTACAGTATATTGTGACCATGGGGTAGGGGGCTGAGTCTCTACTACATTAGACAGTATTTTTGTTTGGGGGTGTAGCAGCAAGCACCCCAGCTTCCCCAGGGTAGCTGCCAATGCAGGTTCTTAGATCTGCTTTGATAAAGGAAAGCAACTCAAAATGGGTTAACAAGCTTACTTTAATCAGTCAAATATGTATCATTTACCAAGTTTAGGGGGAAAAGGTCAGCACCCTGAACTTCAGAATATACAGACAGAATTATAAAGACAGAGAAACAGATCAAGTATACAGTTTCCAAATTGTCCAACCATTACATCCATACCAAATCAACATCTGGGTTTTTCAAAGCCGGGGGACTCTCAACAATGGCTTCCCAGAGTTTCATCAAATCACAGAACACTTCTCAAAGTGAGCCCCAAAACAAAGCTACATACCAGGGCTTATATAGCCTTCTCCTGGCTCAGAGAATGTAACAACCTTACTGACCCACTGGCCAATCAAAAAGTATCTACTGAAAAACAAGCCTCCCACCCCAGGCTCCAGGTGCACTTTAGCCTAGGGGCAGGGAAGATCTTAAAAATTTACATTCCCATTACAGGGGGGTACACCACAGTGTAGAAGAATGATAAGCCCTAGACCATGCGAAGATGAAAATCATGTGGTCAAATACAGAAGTTTCATTAATTTTGTATAATATACTTCTTTGCTTCATGAGAGTAAAACAGGGAACAAATGAGGTGGCCTAGACAGCTAGGGAAAAATTCTTTGGAAAAGAGATGTCTAATTCTATATGAAATTTATTTGAAACTCGGGCCCAGTGATGATTTAACAAACACTTATTAATATAATTTAATAATATAAACATTTATTAATAATAATTTAATAAACACATATTACTTGCAAAGCACTATGGCTTGAGACATAGACCATCATACAAAGAACCCCACTCCTGAAGGTTTTGGGCTCTGGAGATATCTAAAATCCTCAGAATAAATGTGGCTGCATAATGAATGGCATAAACCCATAACAACATACATGTAGAACTGTATGGCCTTAAAAAGAAACGAGTACCAATCCCTCAATGTTTAAATGCAGAAACAGAGAATTAGAAAAAGACCTAATAAGTTTCTCAAGCTCCTTCACTTCAAGGAGTTGCTCTCAGAGGGGGCATAAGAATTGTACAGAAATATAATGCAAATTCAGTTGAATGAGCATTTATTTCTTTTTAAAACTTTGATTGTGTTTTTATCACATTCATTTACAACAGCTAAAAGCTGGCATTTATATAGCACCTTAAGGTTTGTAAAGGGACACCTAGGTGGTGCAGTGGACAGAGCACCAGCCCTCGAGTTAACAGCACCTAAGTTCAAGTTCAGCCTCAGACACTATCTGTGTGACCCTGGATAAGTCACTTAACTCCATTTGCCTCCACAAAAAGGTTCGTAAAGCATTGTATACATATATTATCTCACTTGATCATCCTAACAACCCTGGGAGGTAGTATTTTTATCCCCATTTTATAGATGAGGAAACTGAGACTGAGAGAGATTACGTGACTTAAACTTGCACAGGGTCACACAACTCAGGTCTTCCTAACTGCAGGCTTAGCTTTCTATACTTTGCACCACCTAGCTGCCCATTTTAGATATGGCAGATTTGTAAATGTGTTCATGTGATCATAGATTTCAAACTAGGAACTACTTCATTTTATACATGAGGAAATCCAGGCCCAGAAAAGTTAAGTGATTTACTTACCTAAGTCACACCAGTGGGAGGTGGCAGAGCCAGGATTCACACTCCGATTCCAATTACAGAGCTCTTTCCATCACACTATGGTGTCTCTTGCTTTCCAAGGGGACATAATTTTTTGAGAGCATCTTGAGATTTTTTTCAAATTGAAGTCAGCCTAGTGCAGCAGATAGAGTGTTACACCTGGAGTTAGGAAGATGTGAGTTCAAATCTAACCTCAGGCACTTCATATCTGTGTGACATTGCTAAGTCATTCAATCTCTGGTAAGGTTAAGAGACTTAACTTTAAGGTTACATGGAAATGCGCCTCTAATTTCCTCATCTATAAAATGCTAATAATAGCACCTACCTCCCAGAATTGTTGTGAGGATAAAATGTGATATTTGTTAAGTTCTTTGAAAACCTTAAAATGCTATATTAAATCTTGTACTTTTATTATTGCTGCTGCTGCTGCTGCTGTTATCTCTTTCCTAACCTTGGTGATTCTCGCTATCTCCCACCCTCTAAAATGAAACATGGGAGTGTCATTGTGTGATTCAAAGGGAGGCAGAGCAGACATCTTAGCCTTTTCTCTCCCCACCCTTCTCCAAGACAGACTTTGAATTCCTGCCAGGAAGGGAAGCAAGAGGTTAGGAATGGAGGAGGAAGCTAATAAGCATTTATACAGCACTATTATGTATCAGGTACTGTGCTAAGTGCTTTAAAAATATTACTTCCTTTGTTTGGGACCAAAAACTCTGCTCTCCTCAAAGAGAGTGGCTACTGGGCTAGAGTTATGTCTGTTTACTTCCTTAAATATTATTAATCTAGGCATGTGGTTTTCAGATTCAAGCTAAACTTCTGATGGTTATTTCTTTAAGGGGGAAAAGGAGGACTCCAACCTTTATATACAAGACTTGTTCTTTTCCAATATATGCCAGTTCCACAGTGAACACACATATGGTAGATAGCAAAGAAACTCTTTTTTTCTTTTTTTTTTTAAAGCAATCGAGGTTAAGTAACTTGTTCAAGGTTACACGGACAGTTATTTCTGGGTGTGGTGCTAAATATCTGAGCCCGGATTTGATCCCCAGGTCATCCCGACACTGGAGCCGGTGCTCTTACTCACTGTGCTACCCAGCCGCCCCAGCAAAGAAACTCTTATTCAAGTTGATAGGAAAACAGAAATCAGAAAAATTGTATATGTACATGCATGTGTCTATATAATTGTATGTAAGTATGTATACATGTATGAATGTATCTAAATATGTATATGGTGTATGTATGTATACATCGGGCTACAGAGTGGAGGAACTATTCTATTGGGAGCAAGATAATTCAGCATAACCAAGAGTCCCAGATCTCATCCAAAGTCTCTAGGGTAGCAATCTGGGGACAGGGCCATCATGGAGATTTCCAGCTCCTCCCATATTGACTTTTTCTCAAAGTCTTTTCCTTCAGCAACCTGAAGTGGGGTTGGCATTGCCCATCTTCCCTCATGAATCCAAAAGTCCCCTTGGAAAGCAAGAGACACTATAGTGCAATGGAAAGAGCTCTGTAATTGGAATCAGAGAAATGGAGTTTGAATTCTGGCTCTGCCACTTCCTACTGGTGTGACTTAGGTAAGTAAATCATTTAACTTTTCTGGGCCTGGGTTTCCTCATGTGTAAAATGAGGTAGGTCCTAGTTTTAAAGCCATTTCATTCCTGAAGTGACTTCAGAAACTCAAAAGAACTTAAGAAACTGAAGTGACCTCAAGAAATCAGAGTTCTCCTCTCTCCTGCTCTCAAGAACTCTGCCTCACTTCTCACTCAGGCATGGGGCATTGATCTCTACCAGTGAAGAAAGAATCCCATACAACTGGGGTTTGGGAATCAAGTTATATTCATATGACTCATAAATCTACCAGAACAAATCAGAATGGATTTGTAGAGGGTATAAAGACCTGTGTAAAATTTGATGATACAGGTGGGGTACTCATTGCTGTGATGCCATTGGAAGTTGAGAACTTTAGAAGATTAAGCAAGGTATGGTAAGGAAAAATCTCACTTAGAAGCATAAAAAACCAAGTAGAATTTTGAAGGAAAAAATCACAAGTGATGCTCATGAAGAAGAAAACAGAAATGCCAAAAGAAACTGATACAATTGCAAGGGGAAGAAATTGAGAGGCTCATTTTTAAATTTTTAAAAAAAGATAGCTGTAATCAATAGAAGTAAAGACAAGTACCTGGTGTCAAATACAAAAGGAGGGCACAATCCCATAAGAATAAAATCAGGAAAGTTTGAGTCCAGTATGAACTGTGGCTTAGAATAAATGCGAAGGAATATGAGAATGGCATCACCTTTTTGAGAATCAAGAGAAAGTCAAAGAAAGTAACAGAACACTTTGCTTAGAGAGAATGGTAAGAAAGAATGGATGAGTAAAAAGATATTTATTAATTACTCAATATGTACTTAAATTATGCTAAGTGCTGGGAAATATATATACACATACATATATGTAAATATAATATATACTTATTATGTATACATATAGAGAGAGAGAGACAGAAACAGTCTCTACCCTCACTGAATATACTTTCTTCTTTTTTATTATTTTTTAGTCTCTTGTCAACAAATACCATCTCAAAATGAGCATTTTCATATATACAGTGGAATGTAAAAAGGAATGTAATGAAATTTCAAATTTCTATTCATTTTTCTTTTTAAAAAATTAATAAACATGTAACTTTAAACCTGTGTTACATGTTTGTTATTTTTTTCTGGCTTTACTTCTGTTCTCTCCTGTACATTTTTTTTTAAGCAATCAGGGTTAAGTAACTTGCTCAAGGTTACATGGCCAGTTATTTCTGGATGTGGTGCTAAGTATCTGAGCCCAGATTTGAACCCCAGATAATTCCGACACTGGAGCCGGTACTCTTACTCACTGAGCCACCTGGCCACCCCTACATTTTTTTAAATGCTTCAATGATCCCCTTTCCTTTTTTTTTCTTTTTCTGGCAACTGTATACTCATGATCCACTCCTTCTCTTCTAAATCCTACCCATTTAACAAAAAAAAAGGAAGAAAACAATACTTATATAAAAATATGCACAATCGAAAAACAAATTCCAACACTGTGTCCAAAATATTTATCTTATTCTGCAACTTGACTGTGTTACCTGTCAGGAGGCAGGTAGCATGTTTCATCATTCCTCCTCTGGTGTCAAAGTTGGTCATTATATTGACTAGAGTTCTATAGTCTTTAACAATTATTTGCCTTTACAGCATCATTATTATGGTATAAAGTACTCTCTTGTTTCTGTTCATTTCACTTTTCATCAGTTCATGTTGGTCTTCCCAGATTTCTCTGAAACTATTCTTCCCATCATTTCTGTTTGGCAATAATAGTACATTACGTTTGAACATAATAATTTTAGTCATTCCAATATGAAACTATTCCCTTACTTTCTGGCTCTTATTCCCTAAAACAATCAAACAAAAGAACCACCACCACCGACAACAACAACTATAACAACAGAAGAAAACAAGCTCCTACAAATATCTTTGTCTATGTGGATACTTTTCCTATTTCTTTTACCTTTGGGGGTATATGTTCAGTAATGGTGTAAGCGCTATTGTGACTTTGGGGCACAGCTCCAAATTGCTTCCCAGAATAGCTGGACCAATTCACAGTTTCACCAAGGCGTATTAGTGTGCCTATTTTACCTCAGCCTACCCAACATTTGTCATTTCCCAGTTTTGTCTTTTTTTGTCAATTTGATGGGTGTCAAGTAGTACATCAGAGTTTGGGGGGGTTACTTGAATTTCTCTGATTATTAGTGATTTGTAGTATTTTTTTCCACATGATTGCTGACAGCTTGAATTTTCTCTTCGGAATACCCTTTGACCATTTCTCTATTGAAGGATGTTCTTGTTAATATAATTTGAATAAATTCCTTCTCTATCTTGGATATAAAGTATTTATTATAAAAACCTTCTGAAACATTCCCCCTCCCCCCAGAAACCATTTCCATTCTAATTTTTTTTTTTTTGAGTTTCACATTAACTGGTTCTTTATTGGCTTAAAACCTAAACATTTGTCAGTTTGAGAAGAAACCCACTTTGATGTGGTGCAGCAATCTTGCTGTTAAAATCTAAATTCCTCTTGATCCTCGGTAAAATTTATTCCAAGAAAAAGAATAGATACATATTTACTTTAAAAGCACGAGCCATGGATATTCAGATCTGAAACAAAGTCCCTTAGATTTGGATGCACTCGCTCCCCTGATAAGCTGAGCATCATTTAACTCCCTGAAGACCTTAGCAGGAGAAAGGGATTTCCTATTGTTCCTGTTCTCCTTGAGATGACCAGGAGTGAAACAGAATAAAACAAAACAATAACAGCAACAAAAAACCCACACCAAAAAGTCATGTGGCCTGGTTGTTCCCAAACGGGGTTAGAAATATGGGAAATTTAAAGTTGTATTCATATTTATCACCTTCCTGCCTAGTCAATAAAAGTTTAGATTCATGATTTTAAAAAATTTTTTTAAATATACACATTTTTGTCTTTGCTGACAATGATTTTATTTTTTGAATTCAGGTAAATAAGGAATGACCATTTTCATTTGGAATCCTTATTGTTTTCTGGACTCCTGTTCACCTTGATAACTTTTAGTAAAGTTAAAATTCCAATAGGGTTTGCCTCCAATCGTATTGCTTCACCTGTAATAACCCTTTAATTTTTCTTTTTTTAAAGCTAGGTGGCGAATTCATTGGATATTTTGTCATGGCTTTTACTGGAGACTGGGGAGAGGGAGAGCAGCCAATAAACAAAGGTAATTTTCTCTTTAAAAAATGAGGGGGGAAAGAGTAGAAGATGCTGTTATCTCTCACCAATGGGGGTTGGGGGAGAGACGGAAAGGGGGAAAGCATTCAAAGCCCATGAGTCAAGCCATAGCCGAAACCACGATCTACCCCTAAGTAGATTTTCTTTTTTTCCCTCTTTTTTTTTAAATAAAATCTCCCCAAACCATCAATTTTTAATCTTCCCCAGACTGGGCTTCATCCCCAGACTTTTCTGGTGGAGGGCTAGCAGACTTTTACTTTTCTGGGGGGCTTTCCGGCTTCTCATCCTCTTCTTTGGGGGAAGGAGTCTTTTCCTTTAATGCCTTTGATGCTGTGGGACGGCCCACTTTTCCTTTGCCTTTCACTGGACTTGGTGTCACTGTAGCCTTTAGCCTAGGTTTGGGCATTTTCTTTTCTTTCCTTTCCTTTCAGGCTTGGATTTCTTCACAATCTTTTTTTCTTTTTTGAACTTCCATAATCACTATCATCATCATCTTCCATTACGAAGTCTTCATCACTGCCAGAATCTTTCTCCTGGAATGGTGCCTCTTCTTCCTCTTCCTGTTCTTCTTCACTGCCCACGTCTTCCATGAGCATTTCTCTCTGCTTGGAAGCTGCTTTGGATGCTGCCTGGCGCTGTTGGCGAACATTTTTGTGATCTTCTTTTTCATCTTCACTGTCCTCTGGTGAGTGTGAATCATCCTTCTTGGTCTTCACATCTTTTTTCTTCAGAGTCCTCACTATCTTCCTGTGAATTTTTCCCAGACCTCCTCTTGTTTTTAGCTTCTCAGGGTGATGAACGGATTTTCTTAGCTGGAGGGGCTGAATCTCTTCCATAATCTTCATCTGCATCATCAGATTCCTGAAACTGTGAATAAACGACCACCTTCCTGTTTCTGACAGGCCGGGACATGTTCACAGCCAAAAAAAGACCTCCAGCGAAGCTGAGATCAGAGCCTCCTACCCCTCCCCACCCCCCAGATAATACACCTATTTAGAATTGATTTTGGTATATGGTGTTAGATAATAGTCTATGCCCAGTTTCTGCCATACTATATTCAAGTTTCCCAGCAGTTTTTGTCAAGTAGTGGGTTCTTATCCCCAAAACTGGGGTCGTTGGGTTTATCAAACAGTAGATTACTATAGTTATTGATTGCTGAGTCTTGTGTACCCAATCTATTCCATTGATACACTGCTCTATTCCTCAGCCAGTACCAAGTAGTTTTGAGAACTGCTGCTTTATAATACAGATTAAAATCTGGTATGGCTAGTCCATCTTCCCTAGCATTTCTTTTCATTAATTCCCTTGATATTCTGGACCTTTTGTTCTTCCAAAGGAATTTTGTTACTATTTTTTCTAGCTCTATAAAGGAGATTTTTGGTAAAATGATTGGTATGGCACTAAATATGTAATTCAATTTAGGTAAAATTGTCATTTTTTATTATATTTGCTCTACCCTTCCATGAGAAATTAATGTTTTTCCAGTTAGTTAGAACTAACTTTATTTGTGTGAAATTTTTTTGTAGTTGTGTTCATAAAGGTCCTGGGTTTGTTTTGGTAGGTAGATTCCCAAATATTTTATAATGTCTACAGTAACTTTAAATGGGATTTTTATTTCTATCTCTTGCTGTTGAATTTCATTAGAAATATACAGGAATGCCAAGGATTTATATGGGTTTATTTTATATCCTGCAACTTTGCCAAATTTATTTATTGTCTCAAGAAGATTTTTACTTGATCCTCTAGGATTCTCTAAGTATATCATCTGCAAAGAGTGATAGCTTGGTCTCTTCTTTGCCTAATTTTATTCCTTTGATTTCTTTTTCTTCTCTACTTGCTACTGCTAGCATTTCTAGTAGCACATTGAATAAGAGGGGGTGATAGTGGGCACGCTTGTTTCACTCCTGATCTTATTGGAAATTAGTCTAGTTTATCCCCATTACATATACTTGCTGATGGCTTTAAATACATGCTACCTATTATTTTAAGGAAGGCTCCATGTATTACTATACTTTCTAGTGTTTTTAAAAAGGAAAGGATGTTGTATTTTATCAAAAGCCTTTTCTGCATCTATTGAGGCAATCATATGGTTTTTGCTAGTTTTATTGTTGATGTGATCAATTATGCTGATAGTTTTCCTAATATTAAACCATCCTTGCATTCCTGGAATAAATCCTACCTGATCAAAATGTATTATTCTTGTGATAAGTTGCTGTAGTCTTTTTGCTAATATTCTATTTAAAATTTTTGCATCTATATTCATGAGGGAAATTGGTCTATAATTTTCTTTCCCTGTTTTATCTCTTCCTGATTTAGGTATCAGTACCATATTTGTGTCATAAAAAGAATTTGTTAGGACTCCTCCTTCACTAATTTTCCCAAATAGTTTGTAGAGTATTGGAATCAATTGTTCTTCAAATGTCTGATAGAATTCACTAGTAAATCCATCTGGCCCTGGAGATTTTTTCCTAGGGAGTTCGCTGATGACTTGTTTGATTTCTTTTTTCTGCAATGGGGTTATTTAAGTAATTTACTTCCTCTTCAGTTAATCTGGGCAACTTATATTTCTGTAAATATTCATCCATTTCACTAAGATTGACAAATTTATGTGCATACAATTTAGCAAAATAATTCCTAATTATTGTTTTAATTTCCTCTTCATTGGAGGTAGATTCACCCATTTCATTTTTGATACTCATAATTTGGTTTTCTTCTTTCTTTTTTTTATCATATTGCCTAAGGGTTTATCAATTTTATTGTTTTTTTTTTCATAAAACCAGCTCTTAGTTTTATTTATTAATTCAATATTTTTCTTAATTTCAATTTTTTAAATCTCTCCTTTGTTTTTTTTTTGTATTTCTAATTTAGTATTTAATTGGGGATTTTCAATTTGTACTTTTTCTAGCTTTTTCAATTGCATGCCCAATTCATTGACCTCCATTTTCTCTAATTTATTCATGTATGCACTCAGGGATATAAAACTTCCCCATAAGAACTGTCTTTGCTTCATCCCACAATTTTTGGTATGTTGTCTCATTATTGTCATTCTCTTGAATGACGTTACTGATTGTTTCTATAATTTCTTTTTTGACCACTCATTTTTCAGAATTAAATTACTTCATTTACAATTAGTTTTTAGTCTATCTTTCCATGGCCCTTTATTGAACATGATTTTTATTGCATCATGATCCTACAAGGATGCGTTTAATATTTCTGCCTTTCTGTGATGAATTGTGAGGTTTTTATGCCATAGTACATGGTCAATTTTTGAGTATGTGCCATAAACCACTGAGAAGAAAATATATTTCTTTTTATCCCCTTTCAGTTTTCTCCAGAGATCTATCATATCTAGCCTCTCTAAAATTCTATTCGCCTCCTTAACTTCTTTCTTGTTTATTTTTAAGTTAGATTTCTCAAGTTCAGAGAGGGGGAGATTAAGGTCCCCCACTAGTATAGTTTTGCTATCTATTTCTTCCTCTAATTCCCTTAACTTCTCTAGGAATTGGGACACTATGTCATTTGGTGCAAATATGTTAAGTAATGATCTTGATTCATTGTCAATGGTGACTTTTAGCAGGATATAGTTTCCTTCCATATCTCTTTTAGTTAAATCTAGTATTGCTTTTGCTTTATCTGAAATGAGGATTGCTACCCCTGTTTTTTTTTTTTTAATTTTAGCTGAAGCATAATATATTCTACTCCAGTCTTTTATCTTTACCCTATGGGCATCCCTATGTTTCAAATGTGTTTCTCATAGACAGCATATTGTAGGATTATGGTTTTTAATCCATTCTGCTATCCACCTCTGTTTTATGGGAGAGTTCATCCCATTCACAATCAGTAATGATTACTATCTGTCTCTTTCCCTCTATCCTATTTCCTCCCCTGCTTATGTTTTTGTTTCTTCCTTCTCCCTTCCCTTCCTTAAGGTTTTTCCTTTTGACTACCACCTCCCTCAGTGTTCCCTCCCTGTGACCCCCCCTTCTTTACCTACCCTCTCCCCTTACTGCTATTTCCCTCTCTTCTAATCCCCACACTTCTTATGCCCCCCTCCCCTTATCCTCCTACTGCCTATAGGACACAATAGATTTTTATACTTATCAGAGTGTGTTATTCCCTCTTTGACCCCAAACCAATGAGAGTAAATTTCATACAGTGCTCCACTTCCTCCCTCCTTTCCCTCCATTTAATGGGGTTTTTATGTATTTTCACATAAGAATCTTAAACTGAACTGATTATGTTGATCCCTCTTTGAACCAGAACCAGAACCAGTAAGAATAATGTTCAAATGATGTTCCTCTCCCTCTTTTCTTCCCCTCTAGTATAGTTAGGGTTAGGGTTTTTATGCCTGTTCATATGGCATAATTTATCTTTTTCTGTCTCATCCTTTCCTTTTACCCCATTACAGTCCCTTTGAACCCCTTAATAAGGTGTTTTTTTTATCATCAGATTAGTTCTTTTATACCCACACCCTCTATCTATGTATATCCCTTTTAAAGGTCATGATAATCATGTAAATTTCAATATTGACAGTTAGTTGTCAGCTTCTCATATATGGATGTAAACAGTTTGCTCTTATTGCATCCTAAGTTATGTGCTTGTGTGCATGAGTGTGCATGTGTGCATGTGTGTATGTGTGAGTGTGTGTTTTCCTTTTTTACCTTTTTAAATGACCATCTCCTTGCCTGAAAGATTATGCTCAGTTTTGCCAGGTAGTTAATCCTTGGTTGCAGTCCTAGCTCTTTTGCCCTATGAAATATCAAATTCCAATCCTATGGTGTTCTATTTAGAAGCTTCTAGGTCCTGTGTAATTCTGACTGTATTTCAACAATATTTTAATTTTTTCTTTTTGGCTGCTTGCAATATTTTCTCCATAATCTTGTAATTCTGGAATTTGGCTACTGTATTTCTTGGAGTTTTCAATTTTGGATCTCTTTCAGGAGGAGACCGGTGAATTCTTTCAATAACTATTTTACCTTCTAATTCTAGGACTTCAGGACAATTTTCTTTGACAATCCCTTTGTAGGATGTTGTCCTGGCTGCTTTTTTCATCATGGCTTTCTGGTAGACCAATAATTCTTAAGTTATCTGTCCTAGATCTGTGCTCCAATTCAGTTATTTTTCCAGTGAGATATTTTACACCTTCTTCCAATTTTTCAATCTTCATGTTTTCCTTGATTGTATCTTGGTGCATCATAGAGTCCTGAGCTTCGATTTGACTGATTCTAATTTTTAGTGAATTATTTTCTTCAGTTAGTTTTTGCACATCCTTTTTTAGGGAGGTATTTTTTCCAGTTAGTTCACAAATTTTAGTTTTTAGGGAATTATTTTCTTCAGTGAAACTTTTTTCCAATTTGGTCACTGTAGATTTAAATTTATCTTCTACCTCCCTAATTTGGCTTTTAAAATCTTTCTTGAGCTCCTCCAAGAATGCTTTTTGGGCTTGAGACCAGTTCATATTTCCATCTGTGGTCTCAGGTGTGGACACAGAGTCCATGGTGTCTCCTGAAAGTGTTCTTCTCATTCAGAATAATAAGATTCTATTGTCTTTGGTCTTGTCTCTGCAAAGTGCTTCCAGTCCATTGTAACGGCCTATTTCCTGTCCTTTAAAGTGTATTTCTGCTCCTTGGGTACAGAGGGTTCTGACCCAAGCTTCTCAGGCTGGGAGTTAGGTGCCTGGTTGTTGGCTTTGTGTGCTGTAGCCTCTGGGTGTTTAGATTGAGGCCAAGGCCAGGACTCTCAGTGTTTCACCTGAGTTACCCTGAGGCTCACAGAGTAATCTGTGGGGGAGGGGTGGTCTGGACCCTTCAGAATTCTGCCTCTATGCCCCTGGGCTACAGCTTAGTCAGGCTTTTGCTGGTCAAGTGAGGTGGGGCTTGTTGGGACCCCTCTTCTCTTCAGATTCCTCTTCAGACTCCTTATTGCCTCAGTTATACCCTTTCTCCATGACTCCTAAGCCTGAGGCTATTTCCAGTATTGCAGGATTTTACTCTGGGTGGGACATTTATCTCTGGGTTTTCTTGGTGAGGGAGGGGGAATCAGAGCAGCCAGAGTTTACTTTGCCATCCTGGCACCTGGAAAATCAGGCTTGTGATTTTTAAACTTCCAGGCTGGGGGCTAATAGCTCCAGGAGAAGCTGCTGTCTCTGCTGTGGGCCCTAAGCTTTCTCTTACCCAGCTCCTATGGATCCTCCTGGCCTGTGGTAAGACAGGCCCTGTGCTTTCTCTTACCCAGCTCCCATGGATCCTCCTGTCCTGTGGTGAGAAGCTGGTGAGACAGCTGGAAATCACCCTTGGGGCAGGTGAGTCTGCTGGCTGACTGGGGCTCCTTCGCACTCAGCTGTAGTCCACTCTCTAGTCTGGGCTGGTGCAGCCCCTGTGTGCTCTGTGCTCCCCCTACCCTGACACTTGTGGGTACTTTCCTGGATTGGATTCTGCCACACTCTGCCTCCCAGTGTATTCTGACATGCCAAAATCCGTTCAGATTCACTTTTTAAAGTGTAGTCTACATTTCCTTTCTTTGCCTAGTTATAATAGTAGTAAATAAGGGAAAGAAATAGACAATATATCTAAACTTCAACAAAATTTCACAGTATCATTGTTTACAAGGTGATGAGATGTAGACTACCTGAGAGCACTTAGGCATACAATTAAAAGATAGGACGAAGACTGCTAATTAATGGATTGGGTCGATTTCACCATGGCAGAATCCCAGTGGAAGATAAAAATGTTCAGTTCTTGGCTGTGATCTTTTCAACTCTTTCTCTTTAACCAATGACTTGGATAAATGCATAGTAAAATATTTATTAAATAGTGAATGACATAGGTAAAAAAGTAGAGTAATGAATCAGGAAGGGCTGCTAATATTTAGACAATGGAATCAGGAATCCAAAAAGTCTCAAAAGGTCAGAATGATATGCTGAATTTTGCTAGACGAAATGTACAATCATTCATTTTATTTTATTATGCTTTGATTTTAAGACATCAACTGTACAATGTGTGTACAGGGGAAGTGTCTCTAAAATGGAGTCAAAATTGAAAAGATTTAAGGGTTTTGGTGGACTGCACTCAGTAAGAGTCAACAGCATGGTGTGATGGCTGAAATCTATTGTGATATTAAGATTCATTTATATCAATATGATGTTTGAAAGAAGGAGGTCACAGTCCTATGTTATGTCCTTCTCAGTTCATATCTAGAGCCCTATGTTCAGTTATTCAGGAAAATTTCAGGAATGATATTCACTAGCTAGACTCCATTTAGACACAAGAATTCTTAATCTGTGGTCTTATGTTTTTTTAAATACATTTTGCTAATTATATTCCAATATAACAAATTTTCATTATAACTGCTTGTATTTTACTTTATGCATTTAAAATCATTTTTATGAAGAAGCCATAGGTTTCTACAGGCTGTCAAAGGAGTACATGACAGACAAAAATGGTTAAGAAACCCTGATGTAGAGGTAAGCAAATGCCATGCCAAATGAGTTTTGGTTGATGGAAATTGGCTCAAAGGAGGAGAATGCTTACAGAAAACATGATCATTTTCCTCAAGTGTTTGCAGGATTGTCTTGAGAAAGTGGAATTAATCTCAAGGGATCAATGAATGAAAGTTGTTTTTCTTACATTTTATTTGTTGGCTTAGTTTTTTTAACTTTTTTTAAAGGAGGAAAGTGATAGGTTTGACTTCATAAAAAGAAAAGTTTCTTGACTGGATCTTAATGAACTTTTCAAAAATGGATTCAGTTGCAATTGGAGGTAATGAATACTGTATCACTGGAGGTCTTCTAGTGGAAATTGGATGAGTATCTTTTTGCACATGCTATAAACAGGATGTATGCCCCAGTTAGAATTTGGACCAGGTGACTCTCTGAGGTCCCTTCTAACCCTAAGATTCTGTGAGTTTATGATTCTGTAAATTAGAAGTCAGTAGATGATTAGGAAAGAGTTAAAGTCTACTGTTATTTGTAATATTGCCCTCCGGGGCTATCTACAATTTGAGAGATGTGATTTGTTTCAGAAATGCTTAGTTGCTCTCTAATGTCTCCACTGGGTTGGGAAGGAGAAGCAGAGAAAAAGTTATGTTTTGAATCTACTTCACTGTGAGTTCTGCTGTAGTAAAAGCTAAGAGGTCTCTGAATAAAAGAGAGGTGTTGAGGGAAAAGCTTACTGAGTTTGTCTGCATTTTCCCAGAGAATCAAAGTGAGGAATTTTATAGTTCTCTAGCTTAAAGGAACCACTTTATCATAATAAAGTAATACTTATAAGCACCCTTTTAGGGGTTCTTTAGAGTTAATAGAGTTTGACCCTAATTTATAGGAGAACAGAAGAATGGTGGATTTTACTAGAAAAGTGTTGATGGGATGGTAATCATCAAGCAAAGAAGTGACTTTGGGTAGTAAAGATTATTCCTGAAAGTGCTAAGACAGGGTTTTTTTTGCAATCATATGTGTCCCTGACAGGCTTCTTTGTGTGCTCTCCCTTATAGACACTATGTTTACTGGTGGAAAACTGTGATATAAATCCATGTGTTTATGATCTCCAGAAACTCATCATTTTTCAAGATGAACTGAACTGTGTAATTCACACCTCCTCCTTAAATCCTTTCTCACTCCACTGGCAGGACTTCATCCTGCCCTAGTGCAGGGCACCTTCCCCCACCCCAATCAACCCCTGCTTTTTAGATTTTTTTTAGTTGTCTTTCTTCATTAGATTGTGAGCTCCTTGAGAGCAGGGACTCTCTTGTGCCTTTTTTTGTGATTCTTAACATTTAGTGCAGTGCCTGTGATGAGGGATGGCTATAGGTTCAGCAGGAACTCTGATCTTATCTAAGACCAGAAAGCTTGCAATTCAGTCTGGAAAGAATTCAGTAGGCCCAAGCAAACTTGAAGTCAGATTTGTAAAATCTATTGTATGCTTTACAGTGGGCAAGGGTTCTTAGGGGACCTGCAAGTTTATTGTTAGGCTGTATAGTGGGCAAGAGTCCTTTAGGGGAACTTGTGATAGTAATGGCAATTAAAGATTCCCCTGTATTGGCTTGGTTTTCAAATTGATTGTGTTAAAACCCAGAGCTTGTTAATCCCACCTGTGGGATGGACTTGTTGATGTGAAAAGAGAGACAAGAACTGGGAGGAGCTGGTGAAGTAGATTTGGAGAGACAAGAGGGAGGCAGAAGAACTTTTTGGAAACAGCACCCACGTGGAGGCAGAGAGAGAGACTGAGAAGGATTGCTGGGGCCACTTTGAATTGCCCTGGACTTTTGAGACATGCCCCCTGAGCTGCCAAGGACTGAGGAGACATGGCTGTTTTGCTGGTACTTTGTCTGTCTGTTTTGATGTTCTTTTGCCAGATTTGTCCACTGGTGAAAGAAAGTCCTGTTGTTGAAGAAGTCCTGGAACCTGGCTTTTGGTTAAGAAGCCCTGAGACTGTCCTGCAGACAGAGAGTGAATACTGTCCACTGGTGAAGGACAGTGCTGTTGTTGCAGGGGTCTGGAGACTGTCCTGCAGACAGAGTGAATACTGTCCACTGGGGAAGGACAGTGCTGTTGTTGCAGGGGTCTGGGAACCTTGCTGTTGGTTCAGAAGCCCTGAAGAAGGATTTTCTTGTTGTATGTTTACAGAAATCCTGGGAGAGGGTTTTGCTAATGTTTTCAGGTGTTCTAGGACTGTTCTACAGACAGAGGATGAATTAATGAAGGGACTGTCAATGAATCTTGTGGCCTTGCTAAGCCTTGTCTCCCCAGGAACTAAGATTGCTGAGAACTTGCCTCCTGTCAAGATGAAGAAAAGACCTCCATTTTGGTATTAAGTGCTGTGCTTAAACTTGATGTAACTCTGGGGTAGATTCAATTGTGATCCAGGGGTGGGGAACTTTTGACCTTTTTGTGTTCTATGGTTGAACAAGTGAATGTACTTTACTTATGTTTGGAAACTAATCTCCATTTGAGAAGAGGGGCTTTGTGGTAGACTAAATGAAGATACAGCCTAGGGGTGGAGGAGTATTTAGAACTGGGACTTTGTAATTGATTGAATGAATGGAAGGTCCTGGGGTGGGGTAGTACTTGGAGATTATTTAATCACACTTAGTAAATGCTATATTTTGAATGATGTCATGTTTTGATCTTCTCTGTTCTTACTTTGTCACTGAATAAAATGGAGAGCACCTATGCTGGTATTCTGAACCTTGGGAAGTTGCCTTTCCCTGGCATTACATTACAGAACTGCAACCTTCAAGGGGTAGAATTAAGGTTTTTATAGAATAATCCATAGTAGAACCCATTCCAATTATGCTAACTAGTGATTAAGGGTGGGATTAGGGAGGAGTTAAGGTGGCACCAGTGTTTAAAGGGACATGCACTTTTAATGTAACTGTACAGGCTTATTGCCCATAATTCACTGGGGAAAAGTCCAAGGCGGAGCTACCTGGAGGTGTGGTTTTAGGCTTGAAATGTCACTAATTCAGCTAGTGGTCAAGGGCTAACTGAGAAGTGCCCAGTCTGCCACCCATCAGTGTCATGTTTGAGAAGATTGATGTCTGGGAACCAAGGCTAATGGAGACTCAGTGTGTGGATAATAGGCTAAGGAGTCAACCTAGAGATAGGGTCCTGAAGGATTCATGGAGGCAGCCAAGGAGTCAACCTAGAGATAGGGTACGAAGGATTCATGGGGGCAGTGGGACACTATACAAGGGGGAGATAATAGTTGCCTAAGCTGGAATGTTTATAGATACTTTTATGAAGGATTGATAGGTATAGCTTGTTATTGTTCCAAGCTGAGATAAACACTTCATGAGTTGTTGCTGAGCAGAGTTAATTCTTTGAAGCTAGGCAGAGTTTGGGTAGGGGGAAGGGGCAGAGTTAATGCTCTGAGGCTGGGGGGTGGGGCATGGAGTGTGATTTTACAAACTGGTTTTACAAATTGATGTTACAAACATAGATCCCAAGCACCCCATCATTACTGATGTTACAAATTGGTTTTACAAATTGATGTTACAAATATAGATCTCAAGCACCCCATCGCCTGGAACATAGCGGATGCCTAAAAATGTTTATTGACTGTGATTTTATGTGTGGATTGTGACATTTTGATTACTCCTTCATTTGTCTTCTGGGTATTAGGTAACTGATAGTATGAGTATTCTTACTTTTGCCTTAATATTAAGTAGCTATTTTAGATTCAAGCCAAATATCATTACTGACTGATTTTGTACAGATGGGTAGTATGCTGAGAGGCACTCAGAAGTGATGGGTTGAATACTAGAAGGTATCTTCCTTCACAATAGGTTATCCCTAGAACCCTCAGAAACTTTGAGTCATACCCACATGTTGGTCGTTCATATTCGGAAAACACCTGCAGACCTTCCAGACTGAAGGCAAATTGAGGTGAGACAAAGCTAGCCCATAGAGTAGAAGTAGGGGTCATGGCTTTGCCAGGTGTTACATAAGTATCTACAAGACACCCACAGAGGAAATGCAAGTTTAACTCAGAGAGGAAGAGACAGATCCAGGGTCAAGTGACAGGCCCATGATTGTACTCATAATAGGGGCAAACCAAGATTTAAACAGAGCAAATTCAGCACTCTTCTGTTGCAGCAGAAATTCTACAAGGTAAAGTGAACACATGTTCATGAGCTTCTCCTTTAACAACATGGCCCTCTGCTACCACTTCTATCATGACTTTTTACTCTGAAAACCTGATTGTTAATTTCCTTTCACTGCTTGCCTATGAGAAATTCCCATATCAATTCCTGCGTTTTACAGCTACATTTATACCAGGTCCAAAAATGGAGATTTCCTTTGAGAACATCACCAAAATTCCTCTAAAGCTTCTCAAACTGTTGAGTTACTGTTAACATAACTTTACCTATATTAAAATAATTGCATATTATTCACTTACTATAACAGCAAATCTCCAAATTCATTATCTTTCCTTTACAAAAATAATTACTTCTAAGACTGTCTATACTTAATTGGTTCTGAATATCAATTGAAGTTAATGAGAGGAAAGAAAAAACAAGTGATTTCACGGAAGTTCAGGTTGCTGAGATCAATAAGCAAGGCCCATGCTGTTATGAGTGATGCCTAGGACATTGTTGATGCGCAATAAGTGTTAAATGCTAACACAGTATTTTAATGTAGGAGAGTAAATGTACTTTCAAGAAATCAATATCAAGAAAAATCAGGCAGCAGGTGGGGGATGTAAAAAATGAATCATTTTTCAATAACTTTTTCAGCCTAGAAGGTTTCACATGTCTAGACACATTTTGCTGTTAAATCCCACACTGATTGTTAAGGGTTTTGTGCTCCCCATCCCCACTCCACACAAATTACCCTAATTATAGTGGAGCTGTTTGCTTACATGCCATCAATCCAAGCCAAAGATTGATGTCCATCTGTGTCCCTCCTGGTGTTTTCAATTTTCCCTGCTGGCATATCCAGCAACCCACATCAGCAGTCAGAGTTTGGGTGAGCAATGGATGGGAGATTTTTTGCCAGTTTTATTATGAAGATGGCAGCCTTTCTTCCCCCTTCCCCATCCTTTTTAGCACTAAGGAAAAAAAATACACTTTCCCCACTTGACATTTTATTAAAAGTTTAGCCTATGCCTTACTAATAGGAAGTTGGAAAAACTAGAAATAAGTTTAGATTTTTGGCAAAGCTTCTTTTTTAAAAAGGGATGTTTTTATCCCATGAATTGGGACTTTGGGGCTATATTTTCATCGGTATCAAATCTTCTGTTTCTCCTCTTAAATACTATCCTAGTCCTTTTAATGGCACCAACACTTGCCCCCTTATTCATACTTCAAAACTTAGTCATTTTTTACTCTTCCCTCTCCCTGGCATCCCACCTGCAAATAGTCAGTCAACAAGCATTTGGTAAGTGCCCTCTATATGCCAGGAATAGCGTTAAGCATTGGGGATACAATGAAAGGCAGAAGACAATGCCTGCTCTCAAGAAACTTACAGTCTATTGGGGGAGACAACATGTAAACAATTATGTGCATGCAAAATATACATTGGGGATAATCTCAGAGGGAGAGCAATAAAATTAAAACAAACAAGGAAAAACTTCTTGTTGAAGACGAGAATTTAGCTGAGACCTGAAGAAAACCAAGGAAGTTAGAGAGCAGAAATGAGGAAGGAGAGAGTTCCAGGCATGGCAAATAAATGAAGATGCCCAGAGCTGGGAGATGTACTAACATGTATAGAGAACAGCGGAGGCCAGTATCACTGGATTGCAGAGGTCATGGAGGGAAGGAGGTGTAAGATATAAGAAGACTGGAAAGATAGGAAGAACCAGGTTATGGAGGATTTTAAAAGCCAAGCAAAGGATTTTATATTTGATCCTATAAGCAAAAGGCAACCAGTGGAGTTGAATGACTACAGAAAGTGACTTGGTTATCTCTGTGCTTAGAGAAAATTCATTTGACAGCTGAGTAGAAGATGGACTGGAGTGGGGTATACTTGAGGTATAGAGACCATGTCTTTCAAGTCTATATCAGCATTATCTCTCAGAACAGAAACATGGAACAGAAGGAGGATGACTGTTCTCAGAGTAAGGAGACCTGTGCAATCATGAGCAAAATGATCTGAGGTTGTATTTTTTTAATCTGTAATGTGGTGAAAATGTTATGTGTACTATTCGCCGGATTTTTTAAAGAAAGTGTTTTATAGACCTTAAAGCACTGTATACAAGTTTATTAAATAGTTTATTATTTATTTATGTTTATTATTTCTCTCCCTTTACCATTCTCATCAGTAATAGAATACTTCAGGGTTTTATTGTATACCCTTTGAAGTATTACAACAGTCCTCTAAAAGCTTCCCTTCCCCTTATAATATACATCCCTGTCAGATTCATTTTCCTAATGAACAACTCGGATAATGTTACTCTACTGTTTAAAAAATATTCAGAGGTTCACCATTACCTACCAAATAAAGTCCAAACTCTTTAGACTGGCATTCAAGGCTATTTACAATCTGACCCCAATAGGCCTTTCTAGTTAACCTTATTTTCCGCTATTCCCCTGTGAATAAACAAAACTCAACTACTCATCACTCTTCAAGTAGATCATTGATTTCTCTCCCCCATGATTTTTTTCATGCCATCCTCTGTAGTTGGAAGAGCCTTTCCTCTTCCTGACCTCTTAGTCGCTGCTAGGCTCCTTTCAAAGGCCACTTCTTCCACCAAAACTTCCAGCTTCCTTTTAACTGGAAATGACCTTACCTTTCCCTGAACTCACATGTCAATTTCTTTGTACTTCTACTATAAAATTATCTTATTTTGTTTTCTATTTGTAGAGGATATAACCAGAAGTGGTCTGGTCAACTTAACAACTAGGTATGAGGCTTTGGTTCTGACTTTAACTGTAAATATTTGATACATGTAGATATCCTCACTGAGAGCATAGTTAGAATTTTCTCTCTTCTTAATGGGAGAGAAATGACTATCCTTGCTCTGCGGACTTTGACACTCACATCTAAGAGGGGTATAGAAGCTAGATGGAGTAGTGAAGAGAGTGTTGGACTTGAAAACAGCAAGGTTTGAGTTCAAATCCTGCCTCAGACACTTATTACCTGTATGAGCTTAAGCAAGTCAATTAGCTTCTTTTATAGCCTTTTAGACTGGAAAGGTAGACTTGGGACAGATTTTATGTGACCTTACATGCCAGGCCAACATCTCATACCTTTTTATTTATAGGATGCTAGCAAAGTGGTTAGAATATTTTACTTGGAGGCAGGCATCCCTGAGATCAAATCATACTCCAGACACTTAGTACTTATGTAACCCTGAGGAAATTATTTAACCTCTTTTAGCTTCTGTTTCTTCATCTTTGTTCAATTTTTTGTTTTCAGTTGTGTCTGACTCTTTTTGACCCCACTGGGGTTTTCTTGGAAAATATATTGGAGTGGTTTGCCATTTCCTTCTGTAGCTCATTTTACAGATGAGGAAATTGACACAGAGTTAAATGACTTGCCCACATGGCTACTAAATATCTGAGGCCAAATTTGAACTCAGGAAGATTAATCTTCCTGACTCTAGGCCTGTTACTCTATCCATTGTGCCATCTAACTGCCCTTTTTTATCCTTAAAATGAAGATAATTATGGTATATATCTTATAGGTATATTACAAGGATATAGTGAGATCAGATGTGTAAAGTACTTTGTAAACTTTAGATTATTATAAAATGCTGTTGTTATATTATTATTAATTTGTGGCTACTGCATACTCTGTATCTGAACATACTCTTGGATTTAGCCTTTAAAAGGGAGACAGAGAGATCTGATGAGGAGAAGGGAGAACCAAAACTCAGAGATTATGCACAGAGAATGACCTAATGTTGCCTTATTATGCAACCCTCTCCAAGGAGCCTTTTGTCCCCAGGGATACAGACATGAAATGGCACTGGAAGAACTTTTCTCTCTGAAAGATAGCACTTAGGGAGAGGTACCAACAGAATTGAAGAATTTCTGGACCCAGTCTCCTAGAGAAAAAAAGAAGCAACTATATGGCCCCCAACCTGCTTAGCATGTAGCATAATATTTAGCACACAGTAAGTGTTTAATACTTTTTTTAAAAAAATTCAATGATTCACTCATGAAAATCCCTCACCCCTTAACATATTTTTGCTTAATGGGAAGATCTTTCCCATTCATTAATAGGCCCATGTGATCTGCTTGAGTCACATGGAAGCCTGGCTCACATGAGTCTATGGTGGGGGGAGTGTGCTGAAAGGGTAGAGCAGGAAGGGTAGAGGAGATTCCAGAGGAAGTTGGTCAGACTAGTTAGAGCTGAGGGAGGGAGAGAGAGGAAACCGGCAGTAAGCTGTGACTGTTTGTTTGTGGGAAGGCCCTAGCAAGGGGAAGGCTTGGGGATGGCAATGCCCCCTACATTGTTATTGTGCACAGATTTTTTTTGTTGCTATGATGCATCTGGCTTTCTGCTGTTTCTGATTCGACTTTCTGATGTTTGAATAAATGGTTTGGTTCTGTCTTCCATGTGGAGAGTCTATTATATTCTGTGATTCAAAATTATGCAGACATATTCATAGCCACCATGGGCACTGTGAATATTGTGTTGGTGCTAAAATATCATGGCTATTTCTGTTCATTGTCATCACTAGATTTTGAGATCCTCAAGGCCATTCAAAATCTGGAGTACCAGAAATACATGTCTACGAATGCAGGTATGTTTCTGAAAGCAAGAGTTAATTGCCAGTGATAATGACTCAGTCAAGGGCACTTGAGTTAGGGCAGGTTTTCTTTGTTAAATATAGATATACATCATCCTACTTATAATCACCTCAAAGATGTCTTCCTTTCCATACTTTCCACTTATCCTTTTTTTTTAGGAAACATAACAAAACAATGGAGAATTTTATTTGGGGAGAATGTTCCTTAAGGTTTCATTCTAACAGGAAAGATAACACCTTTATAGACTTGTCCCTCCTCCCAGTCATCCTTAAGAAATCCCAGAACGGCATAAAAGCAGGACAATACTTTAAAGGTATTAAATCAAAAGAAGCATTCATCTCTTATTCTTCACTACTAAACTGTCCACCCCTGTATAAGGGACTGCATTTTATTTATCCTCATATGTCCCCAGGGCATAGCTCAGTGATCTGCACAAACTTCAAATGAACAAATATTTTATTAATCACCTTATGGATAGAAAGTTATCCTTAAATCAAGTAAGAGAAGAGTTCAAGTTTTAACTCATACACATACTGGATGTATGACCCTGATAAGTTAATTAACCTCTCAGTGTTCGAGGCAACTATCTAAGACTATAAGGTGCAAAGAAAAAGAACATATATATATATATATATATGGCAGCTGGGTGACAGAGTGGATAGAGTGCCAGGCCTGGATTCAAATCTGACCTCAGACACTTAGTAACTGTGTGACCCTGGGGAAGTCAGTTAACCCTGTTTGTCTCAGTTACTCATTTATAAAATGAGCCGGAGAAGGAAATGACAAACCACTCCAGTATCTTTGCCAAAAAAAAAAAAAGAAGAAAAAAAAAACCTAGACAGGATCACGAAGGGTCGGACATGACTGAAATGACTGAACTACCACAGCAACTGGTAGAGGGAGTTTCCTCACCTGGAAATCCTCACAATGAAATCACAGGTCTAGTCCTTATCCCTATATTTTTTTTATCTTGAGTTTCTTCATAAGCAAATTCACTTGCTTGGCTTTGAAACATGTAAAAAAGACGATCTTCATTAGCAAAAGACAATTCCATTTTTAGAAAAGGGAAAAAATAGAGAAAAAGATTAGATTTGCTTCCAAAGTATCTAATAGATCACAACACTGTTACTGAACACTTTCATTCAGTATCACTTCACTTATTCTCTCAATCACACCTCTCCCATTTTATGGCAGTTCATTCTAGCAATGACTTTACAGAAAAAGATGGAACTCTCTTCAAAGCTGCTTAAGGGAAAAAAGGTGGTTTTAACTTTTAGCGAGCCTGGTGGAATTATAAAATTAGGTGCACTGAGGCCATATATTCAAAGATTGTCTAATTATGGTCTCTGTCTCCTTCCTAATCATGTAAATCAAGTTTTCTACCTTTGCTTTGATACATTATCCAAGGACTAGACTGACCAAAGAGTCAGTATTATTTCCTAAGCGCAGTTCAACCAAGTACTCTGTGGAGGTCTGGGTAATAGGGTTGCAACATACAGGGCATGAAAAGGCAGGAGAGGGAGGAGGGATGGGAAGAAAGAGAAGATGAAGGAAAAGGATAAGAATAAAAAGGAAGAAAAGGAAAGGAGATTAGGAGTGAGGAGAAAAGTGAAGAGAAAGGAGGAAGAGACAGAGAAATAGAGAAATAAAAAAAGGGAGTAGTGATAAAGAAGAGAAAAGGAGAAGAGGAGAAATGAAGAAAAAGAGAAGAGATAAAGGAGGGAGGAGGAGAATAAGAAAGAGAAATTAAGAAGAGGAGAGAAGAAGGAAAAGAAGATGAGGCAAAGGGGGAGGAAGAGGAGAAATGAAAAAAAGAAGAAGAGAGCAGAGGAGAGAAGAGGGAGGAAGGAGGAGAAGGTGGGGACAGGGAAGCAATTGGTACATTATAGTTTCAATAGAAGAAAGCATGAACTTTCATACCCCCAGCACTTGCCACTGTGCCTGGCACATAGTGTGTGTTCATAAATGTGTGTTGCCTTGCTCTGACTCCCTAAAGGAATGAAGAAGGACTTCCCATAGGTGAAGTTCCTGAATTGAGCCAGGATGCAAAGAGTTCCAGATTCTAAAGTCTATAAACCACAGCCTCCCAAATGCTTCTTGATGTCTGGGGTACCAGCTATAGCAACAGTGACCTTTTCTGGATTCAGCCAATCAATAAACATTTTTAAGCATTTATTATGCACCGGGCACCAGGCACCACTAGGCTCTCCACCACCACCAAAAAGGCAGTAAAAAGATGGTCCCTAAAGAGAAGAGGCTGTTTTCACTTTTCTGTTGGTATTTTCAGAACCTAGCACAATGCCTGAGACAAAAAACATAATAAATGTTTGTGGAATTGAATGGGATGAATGCTCACACATGAAGCAACACTGGAAAATAATACACAATAATCCAATAAGATTTAAGTGACTGATGAATTAAACTGACCCCCTCCTAGAAAATAGTCTTTAAAATAAAACTTAAAAAAAATTCTGCTTGATAGTCATCGTTGGGAATGGAAATTTGTTGCTTTAACATTCAGTTTTTTTAATAGCAGTCTCATCTTCTTCGCCACCCCTAACCCCATGCCATTCTCTGGGTTGTTACCTCCCTCACACAGGCTACATGGCTATTGGGATGTTGATTTTAATAGTCTGCTTAAGTTTCTTTGGCAGATCACATGTTTCACTTAATTAAATAATGTCCCAATTAATTGATTTGTTTGTAGACATTCTTAATTTAGTAAATGCAGAGTAGAATGCTAAAAATACCATTATGTTTTTGACAGGGGCCCCACTAAAGTCTGATAATTGATAGCTTTGCTGTTTTCTCTGATGGCCTGAAAAGCTTTTAAAGCTAAATTCAGTAATCATGTTCATCTTTGGAAATTAGTTTTATGAAACCACACATTTAGTTCTTGCTGAGAAATCTCATTTTAGTCATTTTAACATAATTTATAATGCATAAACTAAATTAGCTTTTGTAGCTAAGCCAGCACATTTTTCTTTAATTTTTATCTCATCCTAATATATTTTTGACCTTGAAAACTGTAATGTCTGTTGGATATTGAAGCCTCTGAACAAAGGAAATCATTTCCATTCCATCACTATGGTTACACTTTCTTCTGTCTCTAGCACTGAACAGCACTGAAAGTGTTGAAGCTAGATTCCTCAGGAGGGCAAGGAGAACTTCGTGTAATATCATTTAGGGTTGATTAAATAAACACATCCACGTAATGGAACCCCTGAAAGCATCAAATCATTGTACTCTGTTTACATTGCATAGGATCTGACTGATATTAAGGGGTAATATATCATTCACAATGGCATTCTCTTTAGGGTCTATTTTTCAGTCAGCCCCACATATTTGTCTCCAAAAAAAAAAAATCAGCTGAAATGCCAGGCTGCTCCAATACCTCTAGTGCTGCTTAAATCAAAGGGGTTTCATCCTTCTTAACAATGGATGGATACCCAACAGAAAGTGTGAAACATGACCCCTCTCGGGCCACCAGAAATGGGTTATGAAATGCAAATTTTGACACTCCCTTTCCCATCCAAAATGACTTTGACTGTCCTATCCAAACACAAACAAAATAAAGAACTGGTCATTTGAATAAATCAGATACATGCTGCTTCTGTTCAAAGGAACAATCTTTTCACAGATGGTACCATTTTATACAAGGTTGCTTGAGATTCTTTTATTACATTGCTGTTCTTCAAAAATTTCAAAGGAAATGGGATTTTCTCCACCATACCTCTTCTGTCCCTTCTCCCATTCTTTTAGGCATTCCTGTGTAGCATCTTCTTCTGCCTTAGTTAAAACAAATACTAACCCATTTTTGCAGATATTGGCAACTAGACAACATTTTGAAGGCATTGTGGTTACGAGAAGCCATAAATAATATGTATCCACTCTGCATCATGGCAAATTCAAAAGTTAGCAATATCTTTAGGGTATTTTTATCTATACACAGTATACCAAGTATAGATATGTGGTCCCTGCCTTATAGAGTTTGCAATATAATAAAAAATAGGACACAAGTACAAATACATCTGTGAAATTTCCACCCAAATGTCCTGTGGGTATCTGAAAGTCAGCATATCCCAAATAGAAAACCTCTTCTTTTTTTTTTTACTCCTCCCTAAACCTGCCCTTTTTCCTATTTTCCATATTTTTTGTTTGTCTGTTTTTGTTTTTTTTGCTCTTTGGAGAGGGGAAGGTAGGGCGATAGGGGTTAAGTGACTTGCCCAAGATCACATGGCTAGTTTTGTATTAAGTGCCTGAGGCTACATTGGAACTCAGGTCCTCCTGACTCCAGGGCCAGTGCTCTATTCACTGTGCCACTTAGCCTCCCCTATTTTCCATATTTTTAATAAGGGCACTATTCCAGTCAGCTAGGTTCACAACCTTTACACTCCACACTCTTCCTCACCTTGACTATCATAGTCAATCTATTGCCAAATCTTATCCATTGCCTCCCAATCTATCCCATTCTCTCTGCTCACACAAATACTCTCATAGTTCAGGCCCTGATTATTTCTCATTGACACTATTTCAACAGCTTTCTAATCAATCCCCCTACCTTGTGACCCTGATATTGGGAAAGATTGAAGGCAAAAGGCAAAGGGGATGGCGGAGAATAAGATGGATAGATAGAGTCATGGAAACAATGAACATGAACTTAGACTTCGAGAGATGTGGAGGACAGGTCAGTAAGCATCAGACATGACTAAATGACTGAACAACAACCAAGCAACACCTTGTGACAACACTCCAATCCATCAGCCACCTTGCTGCCAAAGTTATATACTTTCAGCACAAATCTGACTACGTTAAATCCCTTGCTCAAAATCTCCAGTGGCTCCCTATTGCCTCTATGATAAAATACAGGCCATTTTTTGGCATTTAAAGTCCTTCACAATCCGGCTCCATACTTGTTTTCCAACCTTAGTACATATGACTTTTCACAAGCCAAAATCATCTACTGGCTACTCCTCACACATTATATTTCATTCATTCATTCATTGATTTGTTTATTCATTCATTCACTCATTCATTTCTTGTCTCTGTGCCTTAGCACAGGATGTCCTCCATTCCTGAAACAAAATCTATCTCCCCCTCAATCTCTCAGAATTGATAGTTTTCTTCAAGAATTAGCTCAAGTATAACCAACTATATGAGACCTTTACTGTTTTCCCTCCACTAATTTCTAGTATTTCCCTCCACCCTGAAATTACCTTGTAATTTCTCTGTATATGTTTGTATTTACTTATATGTCATGTTGTTTGCACTAATAGAATGTAAACTCTTTGTGGAAAGAGACTAAAACCCATAGAGGAACTGTTAGTGAGGAAATAATTCCTACTTTCTCTTTGAAAATGAAATATTTATATTTTCAAATATGACAAATAGAGAAAGGGCTCAAAAACAAAATATTCCAAGAGGATTTTTTTTGGTAGCTAAAGTTTGGAAACAAAGCATTCCCATTGACTGGCAAATGACGGAACAAATTATTGTATATTAACATAATGAAATATTACTCTGATATAAGAAATCATTAATGGGGCGGCCAGGTGGCTCAGCGAGTAAGAGCACCGGCCCTAGTGGCGGGATGACCTGGGGGATCGAATCCGGGCTCAGATACTTAGCACCACACCCAGAAATAACTGGCCGTGTAACCTTGAGCAAGTTACTTAACCCCAATTGCTTAAAAAAAAAGAAATCATTAATATGAGGAATTCAGAGAAAAAATACATGGGAAGACCTACATGAACTGGTGCAGTATAGACTAAGTAGAACTAGGAGAACAGACACAATGACTACAATAATGCAAATGAAAACTCTAAATAGCACCTCAACCCAGATTAATTGCAATGACAAATCTTGGTTCTGAAAGACAGATGATGAAACATACGTGGATATGCCAGTGAATGATATTGCTTTGTCAGTTGGTTTAATTAACTATTTTCCCCTTGTTAAAAGTATGGTTGGAGGAGGGGAGTGACTGTGATATAAAAGTCAGCACTTTTTTAAGGTTTCAAGTCTGAAATATTGAACTAATTGGAAGAGAACTTATTGAAATTGTCTGAATAATGTTTTTAAAAACCAGGGTGTGGGAAAGAAATGAGAATAATTCTTCAATTTTCTGCATCCCATTTAATCAGTCCCTTCACTCCCCATCCCTAATCATCACTTAGGACTTTCATGGAGAGACATAAGAGTTAAAATCAAGGAAAAGGGGCCATAAGCATAGAGAAAGAAGGGTATAAAGGAAGAAGAGAGGGATGAAAGAAGAAACATGGGAAGGCTTATGAGGAAAAGAAAGAAAGGGGGGCTTTTTACCTTTTCTAAAAGAAAAATAACTATAGAAGACTTTTAGGGAAAAGCTTATACCTGCTCAAATGTGGAATGGTGGAAAAAGTCATAGAAAGAATGAATGGTCACTCTCCCTCTATGACATTCTCCCCCTATGCCATTCCCTCTGCCACCCACCCCAAACACTTAATCCAAGGTGTATAGGTAATGCAATCCATCCTAGGCAGTAGCAAGGTATCTCTTTAGTGGTCCCCTGAGATTGCAGAGTGACAAAAGCTGCCGCTCAGATAGCATCTTTGCAGATTTTCCTTGGCAAGCTCCCAGCCTTCCCTTCTATCACTGCTGAACAGTATTTCTCCCCCCACCTCCCTTTTTAAGTGTTTTAAGCTTCTAACCATCGTAATTTAATTTGAAATTATCTTCTGATTTCCTACGTGGGCTGAGAGTGAGAATAGTCTGGGGAGAAAAGGGAACGACAATGAATGAGAAGGGAGACATTTGTTAAAATCTTTTTCTTCTTTTTAGGAAGAGCTATAATAGTGTTTTCTATCAACATGACTCCTTCCTTCAGCTATAACAAAGTTAGAGAGAGTGTCACTGCTATAAATTGAAAGTTCAGGGGGTGACTATGTTGACTGAGTTTTCCACTAGGCTTGGAATTGTAGCTTTCCTCCGAAGCAAACATACGGGTGCTGATATTTCCAAAGCAATTTTCTCTTTTCCAGTGACCCTTTTCTCCTCTCACTCCCTTCAGTCCTCCTTACTCTCCAGTCTTTTCTTCCCCCCTGGTGTTCCTATACTCTTCAGTCTCCCAGTGTCTTCCGTCTGCACTCCTCTTCCAGATTCCAGCCCCTTTCTTCTATTCAGAAGATCATATCAACCAGGAGGGCAGAATTGGGAACATAACTCATAGTTTGTCCAACTGAGTTTGAGTTTTCTAGCATGCAATCTACAATTCTCTCTAAAATATAACATTTTTATTCCAAATAGGCCAAAGAATATAAAATCTTTAATGTAAACATGACTATTGAAGCAAAAAATAAGGCAGCATAACTGAAACCTGATTTTTATTGCAGTATGTGTGTGATATTTATTCATGTATGATACAGGGACAGGGACTGGACATATGGTTTTATTGTTATAGGGAACTCCCAAATGAAGAACTTTCTCTATCAATGTAAATCAGCCCTTGTTTTAAATTTATACTCTTAGAGAGTTGCCTAGAGCACTGAGAGGTTAAGTGAGTTTTCCTGCATCACAGTCATTATGTAACTCAGGTAAGACTCCAGCTCAGTTCATTCTGGCACTATTGCTGGCTCTCTATCCTTTATGCCATGCTGCCCTTCCAATTTAGTCATATAAACTGAACAATGAATGGCTTCTCATTGAAATCTTTACTTATAAGTGATTTGCCTGGATCATTTTATTCTTAAAAATGTGAATAGGATGAAATTCAATGTAAAGTAAGCATAATTGAGCTGCAATGAATCTTTAAAAATACTAGTATTCAAAGCTTTTATAAACCAATAATACTTATTGGTTTAACATTATAGTCTGAAAGAAGGGAGAGTGACTGATAAGCTAAAGGAAAATGTGACCAGGAAGGTATAGCAAGAAAAATGGAATTTGCTAAAAAGGTCAAGTTCTCAGATAGCATACAACACTGGAAAAAGTCTTTCAAACTCAAACCATAACTACCATGGATCAAGTAATGATTTTCCCCATGGTATTTGAACCTAAGGGGACATACTTTTACCTTTCTGTGACTGTCATTCTGGCATCTTGTAGTCTTCAATCAGCCTATTTTGGCTTAACACAACCACCCTCAAGTCCCCATCACCATGATACCACCTTCCCTCTAGAAGACAGACTACCCACACACCCAGAATAACTATGCCTGTCAGACTATCCTCTGCTACTGTCCTTCTTCTGTTAGGCAAAGTCAACCTCCCCAAATCAATTTTCCCCAAGTGCAAAAATAATGTCTAATCATATCTCTAACATCTTTATATATCCTTCTTTGAAAGCCTTAAATTCAAACTATTAAACTTGGTATTTGCTTTATAGAAACTGACTTTCTAGACAACAACTGGAATAAATCAATTCTCTAAAGCAGAGGATATTTACCTTGCCTATACTCCCTACCAACTAAGGCTTTTATTCAACATGCCATTGCAGTCAAGGCAAGCATAACTCATCCTTTTTGCTTCCAAACAAGAGCTTCTTCCCAATGGGCACACACCTGTCAACATCATCATCCTTCCAGATCCTGTTTTAGTTATTCAAGTATTTAGCACCTTACTTCAGTTCTTTGATTTCTCCAAATCCTTGCTCCCTTTTTCTAATCATCTATCAGCACCTACTCGTTCTTCCTTCCAAGTGTACCATCTTTTTCTGTTTTCTATTTCCACTGTTGCCACCCACGATTCAGCTTTCAACACCTTTAATTGAGGTTCAAATCTTTAATATAAAGTCTTTGAAGAGTCTTCCCCTTCTCTGGTTTTTCCTTCTCTCATTCCTCCTGAGAATCACTACCTATTTAGTATTGGTGAAAATGGCTCTCCATGGCCTATCAGATCTAGCCTTTCTTAGTCTTGTATTTAAAGCCCTTCTCCTACTTATCTTAAATCACACAGTTGATGTCCTCATTATTTCCGTCACACAACATGATCATTCAACTTCCATATCTTTCTTTATGCTATTATCCTGCTACAGTTAAACTTGGAATGCATTCTCTCTTTCTTTCCACCAATCCAAATCCTTTAATTTAAGGTCTGGGTCATAGCATATTAAATTCATTAATTCTTCCCTGGACATTCCAACTTACTAGCTACCCCTTGTCATGGCAAGCAAAGGAACACTTAGCTCCTTGTTTTAGTTATTCAAGTATTTAGCACCTTACTTCAGTTCTTTAAGTACTTTTGAGCCTCACCTGTGATTATTTCAAGTATTTGTTAGAAACAGAACCTGTAAAGCCCACAGTGGGAGGAATTTGCCAAAGACTGAAATAGGAAGGACATAAGAAGTAGACAGAACAGGGAAGAGCTGATGATATATAAAAGCTCGAGCACAACTGGGATAGAGCAGAACTGAGGAGAACACTTGTGGTGTCTGGCACTCTGTTCTGTCTGTGTTGATTTGTGTTTGTGTTCCTTTGTCAGAGAGAAACATTCTGTCTGTTGAATTGTGTTACTTTGCCAGACAGAAGCACCCTGTCTGTTGACTTGTGTTGATTTCATAGGCAGAAAGTGAACTGAGATGATAGTACCGACAATGTGTGTGAATATTGCTAACTTTGATGGGTGTAGATGTTGTTGTGGCTCTGTTAAGTTTTCTCTTCCCAGAAACAGAGACTTCAAAGGGCTTGAGCTGGACTGGTCTCCTTGAGCTTCAAGCTGGAGCAGGAACTGGAACAGGAGCTATGAGCTGTTTGCCTTTGAATCCAGGTAATGGTTGGGTGAACTAGAACAAGAGCTGGGATCATGGAGGATGAAGCATGGAGTTTGGGAGCCAGCCTCCAGTCAAGATGAAAGGACCTTTCTTTGGGTACTTACTGCTGACTGACAAGATCATGATTTACTGTGATTTAGGGGTGGAAGAACTTTGTACTTTGTACCCCTTAAGGATGACTGAGTTAAGGATGATCAGAAGCTAGTCTCCAAACAAGATGAAAGAAGACTTTCTGACTTACAATGTCACCTAAAGGTGGGAGACCCTTGTACTTTAGCATCCTTAAAGATGATTGCTCCTTAAGGATGATTGATTTAAAGACTTACTGAATGAAATATTTTATTTAAAACTATGTGGCCACTTTAGTAATAAGTTGTTAATGGTATATAATTGTGAATGTTGTACTTTGGGTTCTGTGAATGTTTTGCTTTAGTTTATTGATGAATAAAGAGTTAGTTCACTGTACTATGTGATCAAAACCTTAAAACTATGCACAGCAGCAGTCCTCAGGAGAGCTGCTCATGCTTGGCTTTACATACCTTCTCTGGATTCCCAGAAAATTTACATTCTATACCCCATAATGAGGTACTTAAATAATACAGATAGGAATAGGATGGAGGGAAAGAGACAGATAGTAATCATTACTGTGAATGTGAAGGGGATGAAACTCTCCCATAAAATAGAGCTGGATAGAATAATGGATTAAAAACCATAATCCTACAATATGCTGTCTAAAGAAGCACATTTGAAAGATAGGTATATGCACAGGGTAAAGGTAAAAGGCTGGAGTATAATATATTATGCTACAGCTAAAAAAAAAGCAGGGGTAGCAATCCTTATCTCAGATAAAGCAAAAGCAATAAAAAACTAATTAAAGGAGATGAGGAAGGAAACTATATCGTGCTTAAAGGCACCATCGAGAATGAAGCAATATCATTACTTAACATATACACACCAAGTGGCATAGTGTACAAATTTCTAGAGGAGAAGTTAAGGGAATTAGAGGAAGAAATAGATAGCAAAACTATACTAGTGGGGGACCTTAATCTCCCCCTCTCTGAACTTGATAAATCTAACCTCAAAATAAATAAGAAAGAAGTTAAGGAGGTGAATAGAATTTTAGAAAGGCTAGATATGATAGATCTCTGGAGAAAACTGAATGGGGATAAAAAAGGAATATACATTCTTCTCAGTGGTATGTTGCACATACACAAAAATTGACCATGTACTAGGGCATAAAACCTCCCAATTTATTGCAGAAAGGCAGAAATATTAAATGCATCATTCTCAGATCATGATGTAATAAAAATCATGTGCAATAAAGGGCCATGGAAAGATAGACCAAAAACTAATTGAAAAATAAACAATTTAATCTTAAAGAATGAGTGGGTCAAACAAGAAATTATAGAAAAAATCAGTAACATCATTTAAGAGAATGACAAAACTGAGACAACATACCAAAATTTGTGGGATGCAGCAAAGGCATATCTTAGGGGAAGTTTTATATCCCTGAGTGCCATGAATTAATGAGAGAAAATGGAGGTCAATAAATTGGGCATGCAATTGAAAAAGCTAGAAAAAGAACAAATTGAAAATCTCCAGTCAAATACCAAATTAGAAATATTGAAAACCAAAGGAGAGATTAGTAATATTTAAATTAAGAAAACTATTGAATTAATAAATAAAACTAAGAGCTGGTTTTATGAAAAAAAAAAACAATAAAATTGATAGGCCATTAGTAAATGTAATAAAAAAGAAAGAAGGAAACCAAATTATGAGTATCAAAAATAAAAAGGGTGAATCTACCTCCAATGAATAAGAAATTAAAATAATAATTAGTAATTATTTTGCTAAATTGTACACACATACATTTGACAATCTTAGTGAAATGGATAAATATTTACAAAAATATAAGTTGCCCAAATTAACTGAAGAGGAAGTAAAAATTACTTAAATTACCCCATCTCAGAAAAAGAAATTGAACAAGCCATCAGTGCACTCCCTAAGAAAAAATCTCTAGGGTCAGATGGATTTACTAGCAAATTCTATCAAACATTTAAAGAACAATTGATTCCAATACTCTACAAACTATTTGGGGAAAATTAGTGAGGATTCCTACCAAATTTTTTTATGACACAAATATGGTACTGATACCTAAATCACGGGGAGATAAAATAGAGAAGGAAAATTATAGAACAATTTCCCTCATGAATATAGATGCAAAAATTTTAAATAACATATTAGCAAAAAGATTACAGCAACTTATCACAAGAATACACTTTGATCAGGTAGGATTTATTCCAGGAATGCAAGGATGGTTTAATATTAGGAAAGCCATCAATATAATAGATCATATCAAAAATAAAGTTAGTAGAAACCACAGGATTATCTCAATAGATGCAGAAAGGGCTTTTGACAAAGTACAACATCCATTCCTATTAAAAAAACACTAGAAAGTATAGGAATAAATGGAGTCTTCCTTAAAATAATAGGTAGCAACTATTTAAAGCCATCAGCAAGAATTATATGTAATGGGGATAAGCTAGAAGAATTTCCAATAAGATCAGGAGTGAAACAAGAGTGTCCACTATCACCCCACATATTCAAGCTGGTACTAGAAATGTTAGAAGTAGCAAGTAGAGAAGAAAAAGAAATCAAAGGAATAAAATTAGGCAAAGAAGAGACCAAGCTGTCACTCTTTGCAGATGATATGATAATATATTTAGATAATCCTAGAGAATCAAGTAAAACACTTCTTGAGACAATGAATAAATTTGGCAAAGTTGCAGGATATAAAATAAACCCATATAAATCCTTGGCATTCCTGTATATTTCTAATGAAATTCAACAGCAAGAAATAGAAAGAGAAATCCCTTTTAAAGTTACAGTAGACATTATAAAATATTTGGGAATCTACCTGCCAAAACAAACCCAGGACCTCTATGATCACAACTACAAAACATTTTTCACACAAAAAAAGTAAGATCTAACTAATTGGAAAAACATCAATTGATCATGGCTGGGTTGAGCTAATATAATAAAAATGACAATTTCACCTAAATTCAAATTACATATTTAGTGCCATACCAATCAATTTACTAAAAAAAAAAAACAGTAACAAAATTCATTTGGAATAATAAAAAATCCAGAATATCAAGGGAATCAGTGAAAAGAAATTCTAGGGAAGGTGCCCTAGCTATACCAGATTTTAATCTATATTATAAAGCAGCAGTCATCAAAACTACTTGGTATTGGCTGAGGAATAGAGTAGTGGATCAATGGAATAGATTGGGTACACGAGAATCAGCAGTCAATGACAAAAGTAATCTACTATTTGATAAAGCCAAAGACCCCAGTTTTGGGGATAAAAACCTCACTATTTGACAAAAACTGCTGGGAAACTGGGATATAGTATGTCAGAAACTGGTCATAGTCTATTATCTAACACCATATACCAAAATCAATTCTAAATGTGTAAATGATCTAGGTATAAAGGCTGATACTGTAAGCAATCTGGGAAAGCAAGGAATAGTTTACATGTCAGATTTGTGTAGAGGGGAAAATTTTATGACCAAACAAGAATTAGAGAGCATTATAAAATGCAAAATGGATAATTTTGATTACATTAAATTGAAAAGCTTCTGTACAAACAAAGCCAATGTAACCAAGATTAGGAGGGAAGTGGAAAATTGGGAAAGAATTTTAAAAACAATGTCTCTGATAAAGGAATCATTTCTAAAATATAGAGAGAACTGAGTCAAATCTATAAGAATACAAGTCATTCCCCAATTGATAAATGGTCAAAGGATATGAACAGGCAGTTTTCAGAAGAAGAAATTAAAGATATCTATGAGCATATGAAAAAATGCTCTAAAAATCACTATTGATTAGAGAAATGCAAATCAAAACAACTCTGAGGTACCACATCTCACCACTCAGACTGGCTAAGATGACAAAACAGGAAAATGACAAATGCTGGAGAGGATGTGGAAAAATTGGAACACTAATGCATTGCTGGTGGAGTTATGAATTGATCCAACCATTCTGGAGAACACTCTGAAATTATGCCCAAAGGGCTATAAATAATTTCATACCTTTTGACCTAGCAATACCACTTCTAGGGTTGTATCCCAAAGAGATCATACAAGTAGAAGGAAGACCCATATGTACACAAATATTTATAGCAACCCTTTTTGTGGTGGCAAAGAATTGGAAATTAAGGCGGTGCCCATCATTTGGGGAATGGAGTAGAACCAGGAGAAATTTGTACACAATTACAGATGCAACATATGTGTGATGACCAACTTTGATAGACTGGACTCTTCTCAGCAATGCAGTGTTATAATTCAATCCCAAAAGACTCATGATGGGGAGAGATGTCTACATTTAGAGAAAGAACTAGAAAGAACGCAGTTTGTATGCAGATTGAAGCAAACTCCCTGATCTTTTTCTTTTTTCTTGTTTGGTTTTGCTTCCTCTTTCCCATTGTTCATTCCATCCGATACAATCCTTCTTTATAACCTGACTAATGCCTAAGGTGAAAATATTTGCAGATCCTATACTTCATTGCATGCTGCCATAGGTGGGGGAGGAAAAGGGAGGGGGAATTGAAACTCAAGGAACTGTGGAACTGAATCTTGTAAACTAAAAGTAAACAAACAAATTAATAAACACCAAAAAATGTTTTTTAAATAGAGATAGGAAGGAACTAGGAGATAAAAATCTAGTTGAACTGTTACTCTCATTATTTATATATCGGGTAGGAGCACTATCCTAATCCCTTGCCAGTTAGATTACTTTTTCCCTAAAAAAGGTATGAAGAGCTTCCTGGAGACTTGGTTGGCCCAGTGAACTAAAGGCTCAAACTCCTGAGGTAACTGCTTCAGGAAATACAAAGCAGCCACTAGGAGTCCTGGTGCTCTGAAGCTTTGCTGGTGGATCAGGATGGGTTACTCAGGTAAGAAAGTTTCACTCAGCTGAATCAACTTAAGGTATCCTTAATGCTTATCCTTGTTGAAAACCTGCTTATGGCTAAGTAAATCCCTTTTTGTTAACTATTAATGATTTACAAGTGTCTCATTATGTTCCATTATCAATCCTAAACTATCACAGGATTTGCCTGTGTTAGGTGCAGTCTGGAACACTGGTCCTCACTGATTCTCAAATGGACTATTACAACAGCCTCTAAACTGGAATCTTTTCTTCCAGTCATCCTTTTCCAATACATTCTCCAAACTGTTGCCAAATTCCCAAAGCACACATCTGGACATGTCTTTTCCCTGCTCGTGAAGCTTTAGTTGCTTCTAGGATCGACCTATTTTCTCTATTACTAAAAAAAAATACTCTCCTCTTTTTGACTTTAAATCCCTCTACAACCTTTCTGGAATGATTTTGTATTGCCCCTCCTTACTTGTTCCAGAACTGGTCTATTTACCATTCCCTATACATGATGTGACATCTCCTAGTCAGTGCCTTTCACAAGATTCTCTTACCTGGGATGCTCTCTCTCCTCATTTGCACTGATTAGAATCTGTAACATCCTTCAAGACTCAACTTGATAGATCAGTTTTAAAGTGGTAGATCCAAGATGGCAGATTAGAGGCAGCAATCCAGCTAGGATTACTCTCAAGATTTAACTACCCAGAAAAACTTCGGAGGGAGGTGGAATGGCTATTTAGAGAAACAGAACTTTCAAGCATTCCTGAGGAAAAAACAGACCTGAAAATTTGATATTCAGACACAATATTTAAGAGAATCATAAAAAGATGAACATGACAGAGGAATCATAAGGGACTCGATAAGGTTAAACTGTTTACATTCCTATATGGGAAAATGATTCATGTAACTCCTAAGAACTGTATCATTATTATGACAGTTTAAATGGAGTTTACATAGGGGACATATGTGTAAGTTGTTTACATTGAAATGATCTCCAAAAAAAAATGAAGGGGTGAGAAAGGTATCATGTACTGGAAGAATAGGGAAGGGAGAGGTAAAAGGGGGCATTTTTTTCTTATAAAAGAGGAGCATAAGGAAGAGGTTTTAAAGTGAAAGGGAAAATGAGGTGCTGGTGGAAGGCAATGTTTGACCATAACTCTCATTGGATCTGGTTCAAAGAGGAAAGAATATATGTATACACACTCATTTGTGTATAGAAATTTATCTTAGCCAATGGGGAAATAGAAGGACAAGAGGGGAAGGGAAAATGATAAGAGGAAGGGTGAATTAAAGGAGGCATATAAACAAAATAGGCTTTTAAAGAGGTACAGGATAGAGAGAGAGAAGAAGAAGAAGCAAAAGAAAATGGGATGCAGGGAAATAAACACTTACTAATCATAACTGTGAATGGGATGAGCCCACCCATAAAATGGAAGCAGATCCCAGAATAGATTAGAAACTAGAATCCAACAATATGTTTGTTCTTTACAAGAGATAGGCTTGAAACAGAAACAGAAACAGTGTTAAAATAAAAGACTGGAGAAGCATCTAATATGCTTCAACTCAAATAAAAGAGACAGGGATAGCAATCACAATCTCAGACAAAGCAAAAACAGACCTAATTAAGAGAACTAATCATAAAAACTATATATTGCTAAAAAGTATCATAGTACCTGAAGTAATATCAAAAAATTTTTCAGAAAGTTTCTCAGGTAAAGACCTCATTTTTCAAATATATTGAGATTAAATTGAGAAATTGAGTCAAATACATGAAAATAAGATCCACTTCCCAGTTGATGAATGGTCAAAGGATATGAACAGGAAGTTTTCAGAAGAAGAAATCAAAGCTATCTATAGTCACATGAAAAATTGCTCTAAATCACTTTTGATTAAAGAAATGCAAATTAAAACAACTCTCAGGTAGCACCTACATATATCAGAAATGACAAATACTTGAGGGAATGAGGGGAAAACAGGTACACTAATGAATGATTCGTGGACTAATAAAATGGTCCAATCATTCTGGAGAACAATTTGGAACTATGCCCAACGGGCTATAAAATTGTGCATACCTTTTGAAATAGTAATACCACTAAGAGGTCTGTATTCCAAAGTGATAAAATAAAAAGGAAAAGGACCCATATGTACAAAAGATTTATTCATAGCAACTCTTTTTATGGCAAAGAACTGGAAATCAAAGAGTTACACATCAATTGAAGAATGGCTAAACAAATTGTGGCATATGATAGTGATGGAGTACTATTGTGCCATAAGAAATGATGAAAGGAGGGTAGCTAGCTGGTTAAGTGAATAGAGCACCTGCCCTAGAGTCAGGAATATCTGAGTTCAAATCCAGCCTCAGACACTTGATACACTTACTAGTTATGTGACCTTGGGCAAGTAACATAATCCCAGTTGCCCTGCCTTCCCCTGTCCAAAAATAAATAAATAAATGATGAAGGGAGTGGTTTCAGAAAATCATAGCAAGATCTAATATGAACTGATACAAAGTGAAGTGAGAACTGAGAGATTATTGTACACAGTAACAGCAATGTCGCAATGATGATCAACTGTGAAAGACTTAGCTACTCTAATCAATGCAATGATCCAAGACAATTCAAAAGGATTGATGGTTAAAAATGCTATTCACTTTCAGAAAGAGATCTGATGACCTCTGAATGCAAATTGAAGAATAATTTTCTAACTTCATTTTTTTGCAGTATGGTAAATATGGAAATGTTTTGCACAATTTCATATGTATTATTGATATCATATTCCTTACATTCTAAGTGGTTAAGGGAGGTATGGGAGGTAGGGAGAGAATATGAAACTAAAAATTTTAAAAGAAGAGAATGTTAAAAATAATAAACTTTTTAAAAAAGACAACTCAAATACCACCTCCCCCATATTATTCTGCATTTATTTATCTGTATATATCTTGGTTCATTCTAGTAGAATGCAAACTCTGTTAACTTTTTGAGTGCAGATGTTTCTTTTTATTTGTTTCTGCTCAAAATGGTGATTGGCACAGACTAAGTCCTTAATGTTTACTGAATTGAATTTGATTGAACATACCTGCTTTCATATTTATTTTCCAAGTTCACAAAAGGTAAAAACTAGATATTGTACGTCTTTATTAGTCTCCATAATTTCTAGCAGAGCACAGAGCACATAATAGGTATTTAATAACTATTTTTATTTGTTTTGATGTTTTTGTGATATCATAGGAAATATGTAACCCTTAGAATCCATTGTAGTTTTCAATGTTTAAAAGCAGAATCAGTATAATATTATGCTTTGATGCGCTATCCAAGAAACAAAAAAAGGGGGATTAAAATAAATCACAATTCTTCCTAAATAGTTCTCATTTCTCTATTACTGTCTCTCTGTCTCTGTCTCTCTCTCTCTGTGTCTGTCTCTGGTCTCTCTGTCTCTGTCTCCGTCTCTCTCTCTGTCTCTGTCTCTCTCTCTCTCTCGTTGCTGCTTCAAAAAAAGACAAAATTTTTATTAAAGGACATGTTGTTTCATTTTTACTTTTTATGTAAGGGATGTTTCCACCAACTTCTGTCAAGATGGTCTTTATATACAGAATGGTTCTAAGGGAAGATATTTTAAGGATAAAATAAATGCTAACCAGGAGATAGCTTAAGGCTTCTTGTTTCATTGGCTTTTTATTCAAATACATTTTGAGATATAAAGTTAGGTTTCTTTATTCTGTCATTGAAAGATGGTGGCATTTTTAACAGCATTTTAATAATTTTCTTCCTATTTGCAGAACAGAAGTCAAGTGTCAAAGTGGTCACTCAAAAGAAATTTGCATTTTTCCAAAAGGTAATATGGCTGATAGTAAATCTCCTGACAACATAAGTTTACAACTAATTGATCTAAAAAAAAAAACCAACAACAGCAACACATAATTTACATGAGGACAGCTGAGGGGCGGGGTATGATTTCAGCCTTCAAAAATCTGAAGGGCTTTCATGTAGAAGAGAAATTAGATATGCTCTCACTTCCTCCTGTGGACAAAATGAGACCCAATAGGTACAGGGTTTGGAGGACAATATAGATTTCTCAGCATCTCTGTCTCTCTCTCTCTCTCTCTCTCTCTCTCTCTCTCTCTCTCTCTCTCTCTCTGTCTCTCTCTCTCTCTCTCTCTCTCTCTCTCTCTCTCTCTCTCTCTCTCTCTCTCTCTTTTCTCTCTCTCTGTCTCTCTCTCTGTCTCTCTTTCTGTCTTCTCTTTCTCTCTGTCTCTCTCTGTCTCTCTCTCTCTGTCTCTTTCTCTCCAGATAGATAGACAGACAGATAGATAGATTTTTTCTTAATAATTAAAGATGTCCAATAATGGAACAGACTGCCTTGTAAGGTAGCAATCTCTATAGCGAATTCTTCAGTTAAGATGTTCAAGCAGGGCTTTAAAACAGACTATACTGTATAGCCAAAATTCTGGGGCATATATGTTTTCCTTGTGGAGCCAACCTAGTTCATGTGAGTTTGGGAGCATGGAATGAAAGTGGTTGTGGTGGATTTGTGATTATTAGTGTGCAAGCTAAGGGCTTGAAATATAGCAGTGCACTGTGGGAGTAGTTTGAGAGTCAATAGGGGAGCTTACATTTTTAGCTGAGGTTGAGTGGTTGTCTTTCTATGGAGCTTCTTTCTTTTGCTAGCACATGGGTACATACCAGTCTTCCTGCTAGTACTTCCCCTGCCCACACACATTTTCACAGCATATACCAGTACAGAATGAGCAATGATGAAATGATTTTGTCTAGTACACCTCTGAATCATGACCCAGCTAAACTCCGCTCTGGGTTTCCACCTCTGAAGAAGAGTATTTAGTAAGCAGGGTGAAGATAGGAGAGAGAGAAGGAGATCTGTGCAATTTACCACTATGGTACTATGATTGAAGCCATTATAATACTATTAACCTGAATATCTTGAAAAATTACCTAAAAGAAAACCTGTCATTTGGTGAGCTGCTTTTATCATAAGTAGAGGCATGTGGAAAATATCTGATAGATTATCCTTCATTAAATACATAGAGTATTTGGCTGATGATTCTGGATCAATTGTATTTTTAAGGGGGCAAATTCATTCTCTGCATGGAGATGTGGATTGTAAATATATTCCTGTTATAGATGGGAAATATGGGGTGCCTAGATGGTACAGTGAATAGAGCACCGGCCCTGTAGTCAGGAGGACCTGAGTTCAAATACAGCCTCAGACACTTAGCACACATACACAAAAAAACCTAGCTATGTGACCTTAGGCAAGTCAATTAACCCCAATTGGCTTCCCCAAAAACAGGAAAAAAAAGATGGGTAATACTGGGCTTAAAAAGGTAGCATGATACAGTAGAATACCTTAGTTACAAGAGAATACAATAGATACCCTTTTGCAGGCTCTTCATCCAAGTCAACTGTAGGTGTTCCATGGGACTCTGTCCTGCATTGGCTTCTCTCTTTATACTTTTTCACTTAGTGAAATGGGCCCAGAATGTTTATCTTAGCTAGATCACAAAGAATCTATGAAATTGAGAAAATAATAACCCTTGTCTTAGTTTCCTCACATGTAAAATTAGTATAATAGTGCTTGCTTTTACTCCTTCAACAATGTAGAGATGAAAATCTAATAAGATTACATTAAAGCCCTTTGAAAATTGTGAATGACTGACTGAATAAAGCATTGATTAAGTGCTTACTATATGCAAAGCAATGTGCCAAGCACTGGAGACACAAATAGAACAGTAAGATAATCACCGCTTTCAAAGAGTTCACTTGGTAATGGAGGAGACAACACATATGTAATTGAGTCATTAATATATCCAATAGAAAAAATCCTTTGCCTTTAATATGTCTCTACTGAATTCCTATCACGACACAGTGTTAGGTGATGAGAGGGTTACCAGAAAGAGAAAATACATTGATAGCTTGCTCATTTGTAATAGATGTATAGTGATAAGAACAATCATATTAGAATCAGAAAATTGAGTTATAGTCCTTTTACAAAGCAGCTACATGACCCTGGTCTTTCTAAATCTTTTTTTTTTTAAAGCAATCGGGGTTAAGTAATTTGCTCAAGGTTACATGGCCAGTTATTATTTCTGGGTGTGGTGCTGAGTATCTGAGCCCGGATTTGATGCAGGTCATCCCGACACTGGAGCCGGTGCTCTTACTTGCTGAGCCACCTGGCCGTCCCTAAGCAATTGGGGTTAAGTAACTTGCTCAAGGTTACACAGCCAGGTGTTTCTGGGTGGGTGCTAAGTGTCTGAGGCTAGATTAGATCTCCAGGTCATCGCAACACTGGAGCCGATGCTCCTATTCGCTGTATTACCTGGCCGCCCCTCAAAATCTTCAATAAGACAGAAAATGCTGTAATTTAATCTTCCTGAGTCTCCATTTTTTTATCTGAAAACAATGATTATAATACTTATAGTATCTACCTCACAGGACTGTTGTGAAAAAGGTGCTTTTTAAACTGTAAAGTATTTTCTAAATATGAATTATAATTGTTTTAATTATAATCTAGTTGAGATGAAACATGAGATAACAAGGATGCAAGGAATTTCTGAATGTGCAACAACAAAGAATGGACTCAGAAAAAAGGGTAGATAGATTGTAGAAGGAAGAATGTGAAGTAGTTTATGGCAGAGGTAAAGGCAGGCAGGAAGCGAGACTTTATTAAGGTCTTTCTACGTACCCAGCACTGTACTCACTGCTGAGTATGAGAATACAATTTTTAAAAGTACAACATTGCCCTCAAGGTGCTTACATTCTAACACAGGAAAACAATACAGAAAAGGGAGCTTAAAATCTAGAGGTGAGGAAAGGAAGAGAGATGGAGAAAGGGGAAAGCAGTAGTAAAGAAATGAAGCAAGGCTAGCCTAGGCCTTTCTTTGTTCCAGGATATAAAAATGTTCCCAGGCATCAAAGGAAGTTTCAGGTTGAGGAGGTAGCTAAGTCATGACTTTATTGTTCAGAGTCAGAAGTATAGATGGGAGGGTCAGAGACAAAATAGATGATCCAATTCAAGGCTGGGCAGGTATTCAAGGTATGCCCACATAGGTCTTTTAATGCGGTTTGTAATTGCCCCTGTTTTATTTCATCTGTTTGTTTTCCAAGTCCATCTTGGAAGAATCTTCCTAGCTATTCTTTGTTTACTAGACCTTTGCCCATGCATTACAATTTTTGCCTTCTAGTATTTTTCTCCTTCCAATTTTTTTTTTCTGTTGTCTCTCAGAAGCCAGACCTCTTACCACTGACTCCATCCCCATTTTCCTCAGTAATCTTTGAAGCCCTGGAAATTCTGAAAAGGAAAATAGGATCAGAGACCTCAAAGGCCATTGAGTCCAACCCCCCTAATTTTACAGATGAGGACATTGAAGCACTGAGAACTTCAGAATGACTCGCTCAAGGTCATGCAACTAAGAAGTGTCTGAAGAAGAATTTTAACTCAGGTCTTCTTGACTGCAAATCCAACACTCTATCCACTCTACCAATGAGCTGTCTCATCTGTATCACTTGTCCCATATACACGCACATAGCCTCCTACCTGATTCCTCCTCATTGAAGTTTTCCTATCCTCTAGGACTGAACAGTCCTTCTTATGATTTTCAGTAGTACTTCATTCATACATCTTCCGGTACTAATCTTATTCTATTTTTCATTACTGTTATTTGATTGGCATTCTTATCTCCCCTAATCCATTTTAAACTAGTATCTTATGTATCCTTTTTATCTTCTCCCAAATCTAGCAATATTCACTGAACATAGTGGATGTTTAATAAACTTTCGTGCAACTGAATATTCAGTTACAAGTATATTACTCTGATTTATCTATTGTCACCTGTAAAACTGCTAACCTTTTTATTCATTACATTCATACTCTAAATCTTGCTAAAAATAGATGGCTGTGTTTTAACTTGAATATAAGGATTCAGTTAATGGCAGGCAAATGATATTGTTTCAAACCCCAATTGTTAGGCCTTAAATTAGCTAATTTATTTTTTAATTTATTTTTTTAAAGCAATTGGGGTTAAGTAACTTGCCCAAGGTTATACGGCCAGTTTTTTTTTTGTGTGGGTGTTAAGTATCTGAGGCTGGAACCGATCCCGGGTCTTCCCAACTCTGGGGCCAGCATTCTTACTCACTGCGCCAGCTAGCCACCCTGAATTAGCTAATTTCTAAGGTACTTTGCAACTCTAAAAAAAATTTGTAATTCCATTCTAACAAAATATAATTTATTTTTCAAAAGGGAACCCTGCCATTTTCCTCTAGCATTCAATCAATTCAAACAACATTTATTAAACGTCTAGTTTGTTGTAAGGCATTGTTCTAGGCACTAAGTATAAAAAATGAAATATATGATAGTCCCTGTTCTTAAGAGGCCTATAACTTAAGGTATATAGTAACCATGATAAGTGGCTACATAACCATTTACACAATGATAAATTGGAGTATGGAGAGAAATTCAATGATTTTTCCAATTCCACATGTAAAAGAGCCAGAGTAGAAATCCAACTATCTCTGAGACTGTCAGTTTTCAAAATATTTACTTACATACTACTCTAATGTCCTCAGTGAGAAAAGAAAATACTACGAAGATGAGTCGTTGGCCCAAACCATGAGTGAATACTTAACACAACAATGATGCATTCTCTTTGATCCAGGGACAATGGCCTCTTTGCTGTTTATCAGTCCAAGATGATTCATCTCACAACTCTGAACAGTTTCGTTGGCTATCTTTCATCCCTGGAATTCTCTCCCTCCTCATATCCACTTCCTACTGCAAATCTCAGTTGAAGTCCCATTGCCTGCAGGAGTTATTTCCCAATCCTCATTGATACGTTTGCTTTCCCTTTAGGATCATCTTCATTTTATCCGTATTTATCTGTTTTCACATAGTTGTTTGCATGTTGTCTTCCCAATTATAATATGAGTTTCTTGAGGGCAAGAATGATTCTTACCTTTCTTTGCATTCCCAATACTTATCAAAGTGCCTGACACAAAGTAGGCAATGAATAAACATTTATTGACCAACAGCAGGCATAGCAGCAGCAGCAACAACAAAAATAATAACAATGAACATGTTTATACTTCTTTAAAGTTTGCAAGGGCAGCTAGGTGGTGCAATGGATACAGCATCAGCACTCGAGTGAGGAAAACCCGAGTTCAAATCCAACCTCAGACACTTACTAGCTGTATGATCCCGGGCAAGTCATTTAACTCTGTTTGCCTCCATTTTCTCAACTATAAAATAAGCTGGGAAAGAAATGGCAAACTACTCTAGCAGCTTTGCCAAGAAAACCCCAAATGGGGTAACAGAGAGTCAGACACGACTGAAACAACAACAAAGTTTGCTCAGCATTTAATTTTACATTTTTATATTTGAGTCTCTCAAAAACGGTGTGAGGTAGGTGCTGTAGGTTTCATTATTTCTACTTTACAGTTGGCAAAGGTTTAGAGGCATTAATGACTTGTTCTATGGTCATACTGTTATTATGTCATAGGCTGGATTTGAACATACCAATTCCAAGTCTGTCAACAAATGCTTGAGAAGAATTGGGTACTCCTAATAAGAAGCCATCTGACTAAATGAATATGTGCTATGGTGAAAGCATTCAAGAACATAGCACTGTGCATTTAGAAGGTTTCCTTCTATGGCATCGTGAATAGAAAGTGATGATTTCGTATGAGATCCTTTTCCCCTTTTCTCACTTTTCCTCTCATACATTATGTCTTGTTCTTCTGTGTTACACAGTCAAAGAGAGCTTCAAGAAGTTTGGCCTTGAGAACAGGAAAGTAGCAATAGAGTTATTTCTGAACAATGCCTATTACTACACTCCAATGTGAGTACCTTCTTTGATGATAAGAATAATCAATTGCTTGGTCTTTTAGAGAGTTCTTAATGCCAACACTATACAGCATCTTCCACTGAAGTGAGATAAAAGGAAGGGGGGCAGGGGGAAGACCAATTAAATAATTCATTAAGAGCACAACCTCAGAGGCAAACCTTTTAGTTGATTTCCCCATTAGTCAATGACTTGTCTCCTTCAAAAGCAGGGAATTCTTATAACTGGAACTTAATACACTGAGGACCAAGAAAAACATTGTAAGACTCCACAGCAAGGGTACAAGTCTTTTTACTTAAGAGTCCCTGCAGGTTTGAATACCGAAGGAACATGAGAATGCCTGCAAACTGTACATATAGCTTGATAGAAAATGCTCAAAAACATCAACAATTAACAATATGTGCTATTCTTTTCATTGGCTTCAGATGTAAAATGCCACCTAAAAAGCAGCTACTGGATATGTTTCAAGGAAGAAACCAGACAAAAAGTTAAACCCCTCCCCCCAATAAGTACTGCTTGAAAATTAGTTGACTAACTAAGAACTGAATAAGACCCAGGACTTTGCCACTAACTGCCTTGACCAATAGGTAGGAGCAGACATTCACCATCTGACCTCTTATTGCATCACCTTCTTCAGAGTGGCCACTAATCCAAAACCAGAGACCTTCCGGAGCCTTTCCTAACCATGGGGTTATTTAACAATGAGTGAACTCTAGCACAGAGATAACTTGGCTGAGTATGAAATCCCCAAATATGCTTCAACCCTCTATTACCAGCCAGGATGCAGCACTCTAACAACTATTACTTTGATGATCAGATATGACCAATGATGCACCATCTGCTTCCCTCTCACTTCAGCTACATGCCATCTTCTTTCTTCCCCCCACCTCTTTCCTAGGGATTAATAATCAGATTTACTATTGCTGTTGTAGAGGGCATGGCAAGCTACCGCCCACTGACTCCACTCAGAATTGCTGTGAGTTGTAGGCTACCTAGGATAAAGCCCCTTCCTTGGTTATCATTCTCAACTGCCTCATATCTGTCTATGTCAAATCCATCCCTTCCATGTCCTCACTTTTCCTTACTTTTCCATTGTTCCCTTAATAATTCCATTCTGTTGCCAACAAACTGTCACTAATATCAGACCTGTACCATCTTTCTGGAAGGGGAAAGTGGTAAATGATCACCAATAAAATAAAGCAGCATTTTATAATTTCCTAGATATGTACTGTCACCTAATAGACTATAAGCTCCTTGAGAGAAGAACTTCTGGTTTCCATCTGGCACATGATAGGCATATAATAAAACTTTGTTGAATTAAATTAATTTAAAGATCCCAAACCATCTGGAACATATACTCTGAATGTTGTCACTTGGATCTGCAAACCTAAAAAAAACCCAAACCAATAGATATGGGATTGAGTGCATTGTTTTGAAAAAAAGAGCAAAATTTCAACATAACTTGTCTCACGATATATTGCAAGTGTAGCATCCATCTCACTCCATAAGGAGGCGAAGTAGTGCTTTAGTTTTAGAAAGAAAGAATGGGAGAAGCATGACACAGGAAATGACAGCAGCAGAGAGGTAGGGTGATCAAGGCTGCCATTCACAGCATGGCAGCAGCAGATAGGTTCCAGTCCATACGTCCACTCATCCTACTTCATGAGGGATGGAGTGAGAAGAGCCTAAAGGTACTTGCCAAACACAGGCCACCTGGAGCCAATAAAAGCACCGGAAGTGGGATCTTTTGGGTTATCCCAAGTTTATATAAATATGGAGGAGAGGCTGAGACCCCAGGTTCAGATTTCTTTCAGAGTTCCTGGTTCTTCAGCTAAAGACTGGCAATACTGGTAGAATGAGTCCATCACTGAGTGGCAACTGGCTGTTATTGTATACACTCCTTTGTCCAATCTCAGGGGAGTAGCTATGGCAAATTAAACAAACAATCTATATATATCCTAGAACTTCAGGTTTTGAAACTGTTTATGTTCCATTGGGGAATTATTACCTAGCTTTTGAGAGATATGGAACATATAGCTTTATTCACTAACAGTTTTAATAAGCATTGCCTTGTTGCTATTAGGTTTTTGTTTGTTTTTTAGCAATGAAAAGCCAAAAATAAAAGTATGTCATGCAACTATGTTCAACACTAAGGAAAAGTCAACTCTCTCATGTCAAAGACATGTAACTAAGGGTCAGAGAAAATTGTAAAATCAGGGGGAAAGAAAGGATTGCCAGAAATAGGAGCTTGGGAGTTGATTTTTGAATGGGTGAATCAATAGTAACTTATGCTTCCTAGATAACAAGTTGATACTGTGGGAGTTGAAGGATAGGAAGTCTGAGAAACATAGACAGAGGGAACTTCCATAGTACTTTTGCCACTCAGTTCTAGACTTCCTTCCTATCGAATAGAAACACCATAGTAGTTAGAAGTGCCACCTAGAGATCCAAAAAAGGGTAAGTAATCCTGCAAATTATAACATGACCCCACATACCTAACAATATATATAATATTTCATGCCCCTGATGATGAAACAAAAGAGTGATAAGGAAGTTATTTTCTTTTCCATGAACATCAGAGTCAGTGTAGGGTGCTATTAAAATATCTATGTGTATTAATGCACCATAAGCAGCTCAGAGTCTATCCCTGAAAAATAACTTAATCTTAATGTTCTCAGAATCAACAATAATAATAACTAATATTTATATAGAGGTAAGATGTCATTTTGTCTAGAGACCTGAACTTGGAACCAGGAAATGTTGGTTTTGAGCCTTGCCTCTGACACAAATCACTTAACTTCAGGAGCGGCTAGGTGGTGCAGTGAATAGAGCACTGGCGCAGGAGTCAGGAGGACCTGAGTTCAAATCCAGCCTCAGATACTTAACACTTGCTAGCCATGTGACCTTGGGCAAGTCACCTAACACAATTGCCCAGCCCTCCCCACCTCCAAAAAGCAAAAAAAAAAAAAAAAAGAAAGAAAGAAAAATTACTTAACTTCTCAGTGCTCTAGGCAATTGTCTAAAAATAAAAGTTGCATACAAGGTACAGACAGGTGGTGATGGTAGAGGAAGTCCTCTATGCCGATGAAATCACAGGTCTTTATCTCATACTTTAAATTTCACATAGATCTTTAAATGTATTCTTTTATTTAAACCATACAATAAACCTTCAGTTTTTATTATTCCTGTTTTGTAGATGAGGAAGCTGAGGCTTGGTGAGTTTAAGTGATTTGCTCAAGGTCATGGAGTTAGTGAACAAAACTAACTCTTCCTAAATTGAAGCTGAATACTCTGTACCAAATGGAATACTACTTCCCTCAAATCAATCAATAAGAAAAAAAAATTAGCAAATTTCAAGTGAGAGCTTTGTGCCCTGGAGAATGAAGAGAAAGAGTTGGGAAAAATAGAGACAACTAATATGGTCTGCTAGTTGGAAATGTAAGTCCTTGGCAAAGAGTCAACCAAGAAGGAAAGAAAATATTCACTTCTGCATTCAGAAGCTGAAAATATAGCCACAATTAGCAATTAATCAGATGACACACTAAACCAAAGATCAGAAAATTCAGGAAGGACTAAGTGATGCCAAATTCCTTCTGCAGTGGTAAATGATCATTAATAAGATGAGGCCATTAAAATTCTAGAAATGACACATCAGAGAAGGAAATGTTAATTCCACAAGTAGCAACATGTGGTCTTAATCACTTGGAGAAATTATAGGTATGAATGGAGCATCAAAACTGAAGAATGGAAATGAGCAATGTGACAGAAATAACTTGGTCATGATCTCAACAGTGCTTTTGTAGAAATTCCAAGAGCTTACAAAAAGACCCTGCATGCAGGATAATGAACAGTTTAACCTCACTAACATTAAGTCTGCTCAAAATTAATGAATTTACTGAATTCTGTGTGAAATGTTACTTCATTGTTTGGCACGGTGCCCCATCCATATGTGAAGAAACAAGAGATGACCTTGTGGGAATTAGCTAAACTCTAGGGATTATTTTACTAGAAATTCTATCTGGCACTGCTAGTTATTCTCAGTATTTTTTCTTGCTAGTGACCTCTTGTGATCTATAACCTTCCTAAAGGGCTAACTCTGCACATGAGAGCTTCCAAAGAAAGGACAAACAGAAGCTCTCCAGGGTTTATTATTGCTTGTATCATTCATTATACCTCTTTAGAGTACTGCTTTCTTCAAATCTCAATGTGGAGGGACTGGAAAGTGACATCACGAATAAAGCTTTCTAATAATACCTGCTAGAGAACAAAAAGGAGAACGGTTCCAGCAGAGATGCCATAAATCATTATACAACGAAACTGTGTATGTCTTTTTACTTGATGGTTACTGACTTGAGGTCATACCCACCCCCACCAGAAATTTAAGAGGAATCAAATTTAGGAGAATACATTGGTTGAAGCTGAGAACGAATATAATGAAGCTGAAAAATAATAATAATAATCTAAAGGACTTCAGTTGAGAATAGTAACAAGAGGTTGTTATTGCAACTTTGATAAAGCATCATCTTTGAGACCACAAACACATCCTTACAGTTCAGTACAGCTCTGAGTTGGAGAATCAGGTATGTAGTCTTTGACTCTCCCTAAATACCATATATTTGAAAATAAGGAATGGTCCCCATGCTGAAAATGAGCTCATGTTACCATAATGCAACTGCACTGAAGGATGACATTTGTATCTCTCAAGTTTGGGTTGAAATGAATAATGAGAAAACCAGAAGAAAATGTTAGGAAAGCAAAACAGTTGTTGAAATGCTAAACAGAGTCAGGAAGAACTGGGTGCAAATCCTGAACTGGACACTCACTGTGTGACCCAAGGCAGGTCACAACCACTCCTAGCTTTGGTTTCCTCATCTGTAAAATGAGGAGATTAGATCTGATGGCCTCTAAGGTCCCTTCTGGCTCTCAGTCTTTAATCCTATAATCTTCTCACCTTCTAAAACTTGGAAATTTAATAAATGCTTATTGATTGACTATGAAAACCTAATATCAGCCAACAGGCACTGACGCAAGATTGTAGAAATAAAAAGCACTAAGAGAAAATAGCAATGCTTCAAAGAGGAGGATCAAATAGAGATGAGGCTGAAACCAATATCTAGAGACAATAAGACTACCTGGGGGGTTTTATAGCCACTATTAGATATGAAATTAGGGAGAGGAAATCTAAAAAGAGACTATATCAAATAACCTTAAATGTTATACCAATTTAATATCTAACATCTGTCCTTCATATTGTTCTCATCTTTCCTTCCAGCCACCTTCTTTCCTTCCCCCCCCCCCACTATTACTTTCTAGCTCCCTTTTATGTATCTTCCTGCATTTGAAGGTAAGATTCTGAGAATGGTTATTTTTAGCAAAACACTAACAATGTAGAATATGCCTAAAGCATACTTTATCTATCTATCTTTCTATGTATCAAACCTCAAAAGTCCTATTCTAGTGCCTTATTTAAAGATGTTTCTGCAGGATATAGGCCCTAGTATGCTCAAAAAATCTCATTTAAGTACTTATCTGAATACTAGACTTACTACAGAGGGGTGAATTACCAGGAAATCATTCACTATACAATACCAATTTGAGCTACAGGTAATTCATGTAACAGAAAAGTACATAAAATAACTCTCTTTCTTATGGGGCCCCTTTTCTACTTCATTAAAAAGAGTAGCAGAGTAACATAAAAGAAAGCAGAAGGGACTAAGCAGGACTTTTAAACCATCTATGGGGTTTAATTTAACTTCTAGTATTCAACGTGTGATCTTTGTCCAATGACACAAGTTAATACATAAGAGCAACACCTCCACATGGACAGTTTTGTTATTAATGAAAAAGAAGAAAAAAAGAAAACGAAGCTAAATGGAAAGACAATTTACACATTCTCTTCTGAGGGGTAAATAAAGGAGGTGACAAAGTTAACATTGTCAAGTAACTAAAGTTAAGAAGCAACAGTATTTCATGAGATATTTGGATCAGAAACTGGAAAGTTTGGTGGGACTGTAGGTATAGGCTTGGGGGAGTGAGTGAGTGAGTGTGTGTGTGTGTGTGAATTTTGGTAGGGAGGGGAATGAAATAAAAGATGATGCTTCATTTTGGAAAAGTTAAGTTTCAGATGCTGAGGGAACATTAAAGTGATCATATCAAAAAGGTATTTGCATTTGTGATAAAAGCCTGGGGTTCTGGAGATTATGGTTGGGAATAATCAGAGAAGAGAAAAATCAAACCCATAGAAGCAGATGAAAGCATAGATAAGAAGAGCCTCATGTAATTGCTTCTCCTTTCTCAAAGAATTTAGTATCTGGCTCACAGTCTTTAACTCTAGTCCAATCCACAACCTTAAGCTTAAGATCATAGGATTTCTTTTGTCCTTTCATAGTATTTTTCCCCAAATACATATCTAGAAAAAATTTAGCATTAATTTTTACAATATTTTGAGTTCCAAATATTTCCCCCTCCTCTCCCTCCCTCCTCTGTTCTGAAAATTGTAGGCACTTTGATATAGTATATATGTGATATCATGTAAAAATATATCTATATTTGTCACAGTTATGGAAGAAGAGATCAAAAGGGGAAAAATCATGAGAAAGAATAAAGTAAGTGTGGTGGCTAGGTGGCTCAGTGAGCAAGAGCACCAGCCCCAGAGTTGAGAGGACCCAGGATCAGTCCCAGCCTCAAATACTTAACACCCACACAAAAAAACTGGCCGTGTAACCTTGGGCAAGTTACTTAACCCCAATTGTTTAAAAAAAAAAAGAATAAAGTTAGTGAAAAAATATACTTTGATCATCATTCAAAGTCCATGAATTCTTTTTCTGGATATGGATAGCATTTTCTATCCTGAGTTCTTTGCACTTCTCTTGGATCATTGTGTTTCTGAAAAGAGCTGAGTCATTCATAGTTGATCATCACATAATGTTGCTGATACTGTGTACAATGTTTTCTTGTTTCTGCTCATTTCCCTTAGCATCCGTTTATAAAAAGTCTTTTCAGGTTTTTCTAAAGTCTACCTGCTCATCATTTCTTATAGCATTCTTATAATATTCCATTACATTCATGTACCATAACTTGTTCAAACACTCCCCAATTGATGGGCACCCCCTCAATTTCCAGTTCTTTGCCACCACAAAAAGAGGTGCTGTAAATATTTTTGTACATGGGTTCTTTCCCCATTTGTATGATCTCTTTGGGATACAGCCCTAGAAGTGGTATTGCATTGTTAAAGAGTATGCACATTTTTATAGCCTCTTGGGCATAGTTCCAAATTGCTTTCAAAATGGTAGGATCAATTCACAACTCCACCAACAATGCATTAGTGTACCAATTTTCCCACATCTTCTCCAGCACTTATAATTTTCCTATTTTGTCATCCTAGTCAATCAGATAGGTGTGATGTTGTACATCAGAGTTTTTTTATTTGCATTAGTCTAATCAATAATGACTTCGAGCATTTTTTCATATAACTATAGTTTTAATTTCTTCCTCTGAAAACAGCTTTTTCATATCCTTTCACCATTTATCAATAGGGGAATGACTTGTATTCTTGTAAATTTGACTCAGTTCTCTATATATTTTAGAAATGAGGCCTTTATCAGAGACACTGGTTGTAAAAATTCTTTCTTAATTTTCTGCTTCCCTCCTAATCTTGGTTGCATTGACTTTATTTATACAAAAACTTTTCAATGTAATGTAATCAAAATTATCCATTTCACATTTCGTAATGTTTTCTATCCCTTGTTTGGTCATAAATTCTTCCATTATCCATAAATCTGACAGGTAAACTATTCCTTGCTCTCACAGTTTGTTTTATAGTATCAGCCTTTATATCTAAATCATATGCCTATTTGGACTTTATTTTGATATATGGTGTAAGATATTGGTCTATGCCCAGTTTCTGAAAAACTATTTTACAGTTTCCCCAGCAATTTTTGTACAATAATGAGTTCTTATCCTACAAGATGGAGTCTTAGGGTTTACCAAACAGTAGATTGCTATAAGTCATTGACTACTATGCCTTGTGTACCTAATCTATTCCACTGATCCACCACTCTGTTTCTTAGCCAGTGCCAAGTAGTTTTGATGATTGCTGCTTTATAACAGTTTAAGATCTGGTATGGCAAGGTTACTTTCCCTAGCATTTCTTTTTTATTGATTCCCTTGATATTCTAGGCTTTTTGTTCTTCAAGATGAATTTTATTATTTTTTCTAGCTCTACAAAGTAATGTGTTGGTAATTTGATTGGTATGGCAATGAATAAGTAGATTAATTCAGGTAGAAAGCCTACCCACACTGCTCATCATTTCTTATTGCACAATAGTATTCCAATATTTTGATATATCACAGCTTGTTCTGTCATTCCCCAAATGATGGACATCCCCTCAATTTCCAATATTTTGCCACCATATAAAGGATTGTTATAAATCTTTTTCACATGTATGTCCTTTTCCCTTTTATGATCTCTTTCAGGTAAAGACCTAGTAATGGTATTGCTGGGTCAAAGACTATGCACAGTTTGGTTGCTCTTTAGGTATAGTTCCAAATTGCTCTCCAGAGTGGGTGGATCAGTTGACAACTCTATCAACAATACATCAATGTCCCAGTTTTCCCATATCTTCTCCAACCTTTATAATTTACCTTTTTTATCATATTAGCCAATGTGATAGGTATTGATGTGGAATTGTTTTAATTTGCATTTCTCTAATCAAAAGGAATTTAGAGCACTTCTTCATGTACCTATAGTTAGCACTAATTTCTTCTTCTGAGAACTGCTTGTTAATACCCTTTGACCATTTATCAATTGGTGAATGTCTTGTATTCTTGTAAATATTATTCAGTTCTCTATGTATTTCAGAAATGAAATATATATTTTATATATTTATATATTATGTATATATTATCTTTATCTAAGACATATGCTGTAAAGATTGTTTCCCAACTTTCTGGTTTCCTTCTAATCTTGATTTCATTGGTTCTGGTGGTACAAAAGTTTTTTAATTTAATATAATCAGAATGACACATTTTACATTTTGTGATGATCTCTCTCTTGTTTGGTCATGAATTCGTCACTTCCCCCTGGTTCTAACAGGCTCATTGCTCTTCTAATTTGCTTATGGTGTCACCAAATATGTCTAAATCATGTTTAAACCCATTTTAACCTAATCTTGATACATGCTGGGAGATAATGATCTATACATAGTTTTTGCCCTATTGTTTTCCAGTTTTTCCAGCATTTGTTGTCAAATATTGAGGTCTTATCCCAAAAGCTGGGGTCCTTGGGTTTATCAAACAGTAACTAACTATGGTAACTATGTCTTCTATACTAAATGTAATTCACTGATCCACTACTCTTTTTTTTTAGCTAGTCCCAGTTAGTTTTGATGATTACTGCTTCATAGTATAGTTTCAGATCTGATATTGCTAGGATACCTTCTTTCGTATTTTTTTTCATTAATTCCTTTAATATTCTTGACCTTATGTTCTTCCAGATTAATTTAGTTGTTACTTTTCTAGCTCTATAAAATAAATTTCCATGGTGTGATTGATATGGCACTGAATAAATAAACTAGTTTGGGCAGAATAGTCATTTTTTATTATATTGGTTTGGCCTACCCATGAACAATAGATATTTTTCCAGCTGTTTAGATCTGACTTTATTGTGTGAAAACTGTTTTGTTATTGTGTTATATAGTTCCTGGGTTTGTCTTGGCAGGCAGACTCCAAAGTATTTGATATTGTATACAGTTATTTCAAATGGAATTTCTCTTTATATCTCTTGCTACTGAACTTTGTTGGTCATATGAAGAAATGTTAGTGATTTATGTGAGTTTGTCTTATATCCTACAACTTTGATGAAGCTGATTATTTCAGGTAATTTTTTTGTTGATTCTACAGAGTTCTTTAAGTATACCATCACATCAGCTGCAAAGAGCTTTATTTCCTCATTGCTATTCTAATTCCTTCAGTTTCTTTCCCTTCTCTCAATGTTGTAGCCAACATTTCTATTACTATATTAAATAATAGTGGTGATAATTTCATCCTTGCTTCATACCTGATCTTACTGGAAAGGTTTCTAAATTATCCCCATTACAGATGCTTACTGAGGGTCTTAGAGAGACACTGATTATCATTTTAAAGAATGTTACCTTTATTCCTATGTTCTCTACTGTTTTAATAGGAATGAGTGCTGTGTTTTGTATAAAGCTATTTCAGCATTTATTGAGACAATCACATAATTTCTGTTGGTTTTGTTATTTATATGGTCAATTATGTCGAAAGTTTTCCTAATATAGAACCAACCCTACATTCCTGGTATAAATCCAACCTGGTCATAGTTTATAATCCTTGAAATATATTGCTGTAATCTCCTTGCTAGTATTTTGTTCAGAATTTTTGCACAGATATTCATTAGGGATATTAGTCTACAATTTTATTTTTCTGTTTTAGCTCTTCCTTATTTAGGTAGCAGCACCACATTTGTGTCATGAAAAGAGTTTGGCAGTATTCTTTCTTCACCTTTTTTTCCAAATAGTTTATATACTATTGGAATTAATTGCCCTTTAAATGTTTGGTAGAATTCAACCATGAACCCATCTGGTCCTGGGAAGTTTTTCTTAGGGTGTTCATTAATGGTTTATTAAATTTTTTTCTAAGATAGTACTATTTAGGCATTCCATCTCCTGATTTCTTAATAAAGGAAATTTGTATTTTCATAAATATCTATTTCACTCAGATTGTCAAATTTTTGGCATATAATTGGGCAAAATATTTCCTAATGATTGCTTTAATTTCTTCTTTATTGGAGGTGATTTCATCCTTTTCATTTTTGTTTGGATTGTTTTTGTCTTTTTTGAGGGGGAAGGCAGGGCAATTGAGGTTAAGTGACTTGCCCAAGGTCACACAACTAGTAAGTGTTAAGTGTCTGAGGCCAGATTTGAACTCAGATCCTACTAACTCCTGGGGTGGTGCTCTATTCACCATGCCACCTAGTCGCCCATTCTTTTCCTTTTTGAAACTGTATATTTGATTTTCATCTTTTTTTAAATCATATTAAGCAATGGTTTATCTATCTTTTGGGAGGATTTCATAAAACCAAATCCTAAATTTATTTATTAGCTCAAAAGTTTTGGTTTTTTGTTTCTCTTCTTTTTTTTACTTTCAATCTTAATCTCACCTTTGATGTTCAGGATTGCCAATTTGGTGTTCAACTGGAGGTTTTTAATTTTTTTTCTTTTTCTAGTTATTTTAGCTGCATTCTTAATTCATTGATCTATTCTTTTTTCCATTTTGTTGATGTAAGAATTAAAGAAGTAAATTTTCCTCTAAGTACTGTTTCCACTGCATCCCACAAATTTTGGTATCTTTTTTCATTGTTGTCAGTCTCATTAATGAAATTATTGAGTTTTCATGATTTGTTCTTTGACCCACTTATTCTTTAGGATTAGATTATCTACTTTCCAATTATTTTTTACTCTACCTTTCCGCCACCATTGGTTTAATGTAATTTTTATTGGATTATCATCTGAAAAGAATACATTTAATATTTTTGTCTCCTACATTTAATCTTGAGATATTTTGCTCTAATATATGGTCATTTTTTGTGTAGGTGCCATTGCTGTTGCAAAAAAATGTATATTCCTTTCTGTTTCTATTCAGTTTTCTCCAAAATTCTGTCATAGCTAACTTTTCTAATATTCTATTTTCCCCCTTAGCTTCATTTTAGTTTATTTTTGGTTGGTTTTATCAAGTTCTGAGAGGAAACAGTTGAGTTCCTCCACTAATATAATTTTGTTTTCTGTTTCTTCCTGTAACTCCCTTAACTTCTCCTTTAAGAATCTTGATGCTATACCACTTGATGCATATATGTTAAGTATTGATATTGCTTCATTATCTATGCTACCTTTTAGCAAGATGTACTTTCCATACTTATTTTTTAATTAGGTCTAGTTTTTTTTTTTGCTTTAACTTTATCTAAGATGAGAATTGCTGCCTGTGTTTGGTTTGTTTGTTTTTTTAATATTTTAGCTGAAGCATATCTTCTTCTCTAGCACCTTACATTTACTCTGTGTACCTCTCTCATCCCATTCACATTACAGTTGTGTATTTCTCTCCATCCTGTTCTTCTTCCTGTCTGTCCCCTCTTTCCTTTCACCCTTTCCCTCATCATCAGCATTTTGCTTCTGTCCATCAACCCCCCATCTGCCAGCCCTGACTCTCTCCCCTCATAAAACCAATAATGAGCAGCTCTTCTGAGAAACTCTGCTGTGAATAACTTTAAGGTTCTAATTGCATAGCATAGTGAGCTCTCTATTTATTCAGCAATAAACTAAAGCAAAACATTCAAGAAACAATAGCACAGCACACAGAACAATATAACATAACAACTTATTACTAAGGTGGCCACATAGTCTTAAACAAAACATATCATTCGTAAGTCGCTATCTCCTCAGTCAATATAAAGTACTCCTCTGAAGTCTTCCTTCATCTTGAGTGGGGACTGGCTTCCAATCATCCTTAACAAGGGGTAGTAGAAAGTACAAAGTCCATACACCTCTAGGTCACAGTCAGTTATAATCTCATCAGTCAGCACTGAGAACTCAAGGAGGGATCCTTTCAGGATCCTTTCTGGAGGCTGACTTCCATGCCCCATGACTCCTTTTCCATACTCCTAACTCTTGCCTGAATTCACACAACTGTTGCCTGGATTCACAAGCAGTCAGCTCTCCTGGTCCATATCAAAGCTCATGGTGACTATTTCACTACAAGCCCTTTGAAGTTTCTGTTTCTGGGAAGACAAAGCTTAACAGAAGCACAACTCTATTTACACATATTAAGCTTCGCAGAGTTACAACAATATTCACAGATTGCCAGCACTATCATTTCAATTTGCTTTCAGTCTGACAGAGTAACACAAACCAACAGACAAAGCTTCTGTCTGAGAAATCAAACACAAATCAGCAGCAAAGCCTCAGGACTTCTGTAAACAGCAGTAAAGCCCTCTTTCAGGACTTATGTCTAAAAACAACAGACAAGACTTTTGTCTGACAGACCAACAGACAGAGTGCTACAGAATGGCAAAATCAAAAGCATTCTTATTCTCATTTCTACTTGTTCCCAGCTTGTGCTGGAACTTTTATGTGCTCTGCTACTTCCTGTTCCACGTTTCCTGTTTTGTCCTTTCTGTCCCACTCTTTCAGCAAGTTCCTCCCACTGTGGGATCCATGTGATGGGCAGGGAAAGCCTCTAAACTCCTTTAGGCCTTTAAAGGGCAACACAGTATTTACTGTTTCCAACAAAGACTTGATATACTCACAGGAGAGGCTCAAAGGCACTTGAATAGCTGAAATAAGAAGCTAAGTACTACTCTGCTTGCCATTAAAACAACTGAAACAAGGAGCAAAGTACCACTTTGCTTGCCATTACACTCCTTTACTTTATCTACTCTCCTCATACTTCCCTGTTGGACAAGATAGATTCCTATATGCAGCTGATTGTGTTTATGATTCTCTCTTTGAGTACTGATAAGTGTATGGTTCAAGCAATGTGCATCACCAACCCTTCCATCTTCCCCTCTGTAATAGGTCTTTCACTCCTCTTCATGTGAAATAATTTACCCCACTCCAACTGTCCCTTCCTTCTGTACCTATTGTATTCCTCTTTCTCATTCTTTAATTTTTTATGTCATTCACTCAAATTCACTTTATACCCATACCCTTTGTCTATGTATATTCCTTCTAGCTGTACTTCTAGTGATACATTTTTTTAGAATTACAAGTATTGTCTTCCTGTCTAGGGATGGAAATAGCTTAAATCTACTCAATCCCTTATGCTTCCTTTTCCCTATTTATCTGTTTATGTTCACTTGGGTCTTGATATTGGAGGTCAAATTTTTGGTTTAGTTCTGGTCTTCTCCTTATGAAGGCTTGGAATCCTTCTATTGTGTTGAATGACCATTTATTCCTTTGATGTATTCTGCTTAATTTTGCTGGGTAAGTGATTCTTGATTATAGTACTAGCCCATTTGCCCTCCATAATATCATGTTTCACGACCTCTGATCCTTTGCAGCTACCAAGTTCTGTGTGATCCTGATTGTGACTCCCCAATATTTGAATTGTTTCTTTCTGGCCACTTTTAGAATTTTTTCCATATCCTGATAGTTCTGAGTTTGGATTATAATGCTTCTTGAGGTTTTATTTTGGAATCTCTATCCTGAGGTGATTGGTAGATTCTTTCAATGACGATTTTGTCCTCTGCTTCCAGGACATCAAGACAGTTTTCCTTGATAATTTCCTGAAAGAATCTGTCCAGGTTCTCCTTTTGATTATGGCTTTCAGATAATTCAATGATTCTGATCTTGTCTCTCCTGGATCTATTTTCCAGGGCTGGTGTTTTTTCCATGAAGTATTTTGCATTTTCTTCCATTTTAATATTCTTTTGAATTTGTTTGATTGAATCTTGATGTCTCACAGAGTCATTAGCTTTTACTTGCCCAATTCTAACTTGTAAGGTGTTGTTATCCTCAATTAGCTTTTGTACTTTTTTTCCATTTGGCCAATTGTATTCTTTAAGGAATTATTTTCTTCAATGGATTTTTGTATCTCTTTTTCCATTTGGCTAAATCTACTTTTTAATCAGTTTTCCAAGCTGTTAATTTTTTTTCATAATTCTCTTGCATCACTCTCATTTCTTTTCTCGATTTTTCTTCTACCTTTCTTATGTTATTTTAAATTCCTTTTCAAGCTCTTTCATGAGTTATTTCTGGGCTTGAGATGACTTAACATTTTTCTTTGGGGTTTTGCCCAGAGGTGTATTGACAATGTTGTTCTCTTAGTCTTCCCTGTCACTATTATAACTTTCTATGGTCAGATTCTTTTTTGTTGTTTTTTGCCCACCTTTTTTGAGGGGGTAGAGGGCCTTTTTTACTTTTTCCTTTCTTTTACATTTGAGTTCTGCTCCTGGGATTTAAGGGGCACTATCTCAGGCTTCTTGTGCCAATAGCTGGAGGTCTTGGCTGTTTATGCGGTCTTATAGTGATGTTGCCCTGATACCCATGGGGTCCCTCACGTCTGATGCTGCACTGACATAGTGGGGTGGGGAGTAACTGCCACTTCTGGTGGCCGTAGTGGTCTGGCAGCTTACCTGCTGCTGAATTGGGGTCGCAGTGGTGGTGAGCTGGTGAGAAGTTTCTGCATTTCCAAAGTGCTACACTAAAGTAAGTAGTGGCCTGGCCTCTGGAGGTTGCCTGTTTGCCCAGGTCTACACTGAAGCATGTGATAATTCTTGAAGCTATAGTCTCCTCATTCCACTGGCTATGCTGAGACACAGGAGGGGTCTTGGTGTTGCTGTTTACCTGCTCCACCATGCCAGGGCTCAGGGTCTCCCATTCGTTTGCTGAGGGGGGGTTTGCTCCTCATTTGCTGGAATGATCCCAGGCCTTGACTGTAGTCCCCTTTTACTGTAGTGAGATGGACTTTTCTTGCTGATCTTCCAAGTTTCTTAGGCTAAAAGATTGTTTCACCCTATCTTTTTCCTGGTTCTGCTTTTCCAGGATTTGTTTTGGGGGTGCTATTTTATGGTTTGGGGGGAGGTTAATATGGGAATGTTATAGTGATTTACTGTTTACTCTGCCATCTTGGCTCCCAGAAGTCATATAACCCTAGGAGTCATTCTCATGACTCTTTACTCCCACTCCATATTCAATCAGTAGCCTGGACTTATTTATTCTACCTCCTCACCAATTCTTGCTTTAATCCTCATACCATAACCACCCTAGTTCATGCCTACATCAGCCTCTCACCTGGACTATTGCAATAGTTTCCTAATTTTTTCTTGCATCCAATATGTTCCTTCACTAATCTTTCTTTTACACAGCTACAAAAATGCTATTTCTAAACTGCTGGTCTAACTCTAATGTTACCCTGCTCAAAAAACTTCCATAGTTCCTCATTGCTTCTAGAAACACAAACTCTTTTGGCATTCAATGCCCTTTCTATATTGGTTCTAATCTCCTTTTCCAGTCAAATTGTAAATTATTCTTTCTATCCCACTCACTCCTTTACTCTATGCTCCAGCACAACAGACCTATTTGCTATTCCTTGTACATGACATTCCATTTCCATTTCTACCTATGTGTCTTTGCCCAGGCTGTAACCTAAGTCTATAATTTTCTCTTCCCTCACCTCTACCTCTTGGAACTCCTAGCTCCTTTGAAGGTTCATCTCAAGTGTAACCTCCTTTACGAAACCTTTTCTGACACACACAATTAATAGCACCTCCCCTCATCTCATTGTATTGATTTTTTTATTTATCCTGAATTAAGCTATGGACATATTGTATTCTCTCTAACACTCATGAAAATGGAGCTGGGAAGTACAGTTGAACCTAACCAAATCTACTAGAGACAATGATTTTTTTGAGACATTAAAGGAGTTAAGAGCCCAAGAGGAAGGAAAAGATCAAAGATGTGGTTCCCCTCTCTCTAAGAACAGACAATGCCAAGGATGACCAAAAAGATTTGTAATCATATATTACTTTATAATCTCTAAAATCATTATGAGAATGGTCTATGAAAGCATTAATAGGGATCATTCATGAAAAGCTTAAAAGGGACTAGAGAGATTTACACAGATCGTTTTCAATGTCATACCTTATCTTCACCATCATTAAGCTCACTGAATAGGGTAAGATCCTAATTATTACTTTTTATTGAATTTTTTTTTAAAAATTGACAACAAAATAAAATACCTTGAAAGCTCTTCACAAGCAATGTGTGTATACTGAAATTATATAAGACCTTGACAAATATGAATATGGAGATAAAGTCGTTCTCTACTGGCAAAGTACTGACATCAAGTAAGTCAAATATAAATATCTACTCACCTGTAATGCTAATAATGTCCTTCATAGAGTACAAACAAAAAATGTACATTTTATTGATGTCTATATTCTCCAAACATTTCTATTTGCAAATATTTCAATCCTACAATGTCTCCTCATTTAAATCTACCTTTGGGCTTTGGTATCACTTTCATTATCCATACTGGAAAACAAATCAGATTGCTCAGCAGGAACAATCAGTCAGATTAGAAGTTCAATGCAAATATACACAGTCATGGGCATGGCATATGGGCAAAGTGCTGGAGTCAGGACTGAATAGTAATAAGAAATAGGGCTAGATTGAAATAGGGAAATTATGTCATGGTTTCATTAGTCTCAAACTGTTCCTTGGCTGTCTTTAATGAAAATATTCTCTCAATGATATTTCATGGAATTGTAGAATGCCTAATGCCATAAAAATAAAATAACAAGTAACCCAAAGGACAACAGAAAGACCATAATTGATTAAGTAACTACTATATTCCAGCTTCTAGGAATACAAAGACAAAAATAAAACAGCCCTTGCCTTCAATAAACATATTCTTTGGGAGATGGGAAGGGGACACAGCTAGAGATGTGCATTGAATATAGGCCAGGTCCCACTTGGGCCATACTCACAAGTCTATACCATAAAGATATGTTCATAAATATATAAAAACATATACACACTAAGTCCAATTTAGGAAATGAGGTGTTAGGTGCCTGGGAAAGGGATCAGGAATTAGGGAAAATAAGGAGGGGTTAATAGAAAATGATATTTAAAATGAGTTTTAGAGGAAAATTAGATGTTTTAAGAGATGAAGCTGAGGAGAAAAGCACATTCTATGCATGGATGATAGTAGAGGCACAGAGTTAGAAGATGGAGGATTATATGTGAGGCAAAAGATACAACTAGGTGGCTCAACTGATAGAGAGCTGGGCTTGGAGTCAGGAAGACCTGAGTTCAAATTCAGCCTCAGAAACTTACGAGCTGTGTAAATTTGTCCAATTAATTTAATCTCTATTTGCCTTGGAAGGAATAGCAAGCCATATCAGTATCTTTGCAAGAAAACTCCACAAACAGTATTGGTGTGCATTGGTCCACACAATCACAAAGAGTAGGACACAACTAATCAAGTGAACAACACCGACAATGTGAGGAAGAATAAGAAAACCGGTTTGGCTAAACCCTAGAATTTAGAAAGAGAAAAAATGTATAACAAAGCTAGAAAAATATCTTGGGGCCACTGTGAAAGGCTTTAGAATTAAGCTCTTTCTAAATAAAGATTGTATCTCTTTTTAAAAATAAATTTTATGTTTATTTTTAGTTTACAACATTCTTTTCCACAAGATTTTGAGTTATAAATTTTCTCCCTACACACCACCCCAAAACAAAAATCCCACTGAATACCCCCTCCTCCAATCTGCTCTCTCCTATATCCTCTCCCGTCCCCCCTCTGACTTTTCAGGTAGGGCAAGATGGATCTCCACACCCCTGTGCCTGTATATCTTATTTCCCAGTTGCATGTAAAAAATAATAATAATAGTATTTTTTTAAACATTTGACTTTAAAACTTTGAATTCCAGATTCTTTCCCTTCTCTCCTCACCCACCTTTAATGGGAAGATAAGCAATTCAATACAGGTTGTACATGTGTAGTTATGCAAAACATTACCATAGCGTATATATTGTGAAAGACTGACTATATTTCCCTCCATCCTATCCTGCCCCCCACTTGTTCTATTTTCTACTGTCCCTTTTCAAAATGGTATGCTTCTAACTACCCTCCCCCCAATCTGCCCTCTCTTCTATCATCCCCCCTCTTATGCCCTTCCCCATTAGTTTCCTGTAGGGTAAGATACCCAATATAGTGTGTATGTTATTCCTTGCTTAAGCCAAATTCAATGAGAGTAAGTTTGACCTATTCCCTTTTGCCTTTCTGTTCTTCCCCCCATTGTAATAATATTCCCTTGCCTCTTTTAAATGAGATAATTTACCCTATTCTATCTCCCAACTCCTCTCATATTCATCTCTCACCTGTTAAATTTATTTTTTAAATATCATCCTTCCCTGTTCAACTGAACCTGTGCCCTCTGTGTATGTATACTTGTACATATATATGCACACACACGCATATGTATTCATATGCCCATATACCCTCCTATATAGACATATATATGTACATATACATGTATGTACACTTATATTCCCTTCAACTATTCTCATGCTGAGAAAAGTTTCATAAGTTACAGTTATTGTTTTTCCATGTAGGAATATAAATAGTTCAACTTTTGATAAGTTCCTTATGATTTCTTTTCCATGTTTACCTTCTCATGCTTCTCTTGCTTCTTGTATCTGAATGTCAAATTTTCTAGACAACTCTGTTTTTTTCATCAAGAATGATAGAAAGTCCTCTAAATCACTGAATGACCATATTTTACTCTGAAACATTATATTCAGTATTGCTGGGTAGATGATTCTTGGTTTTAATTCCAGCTCCTTTGAACTCAGGAATATCATGTTCCTTTGATCCCTTAATACAGAACCTGCTAGATCTTGTGTTATCCTGATTGTATTTCCACAATATTCAAATTGTTTCTTCTTGGCTGCTTGTAATATTTCCTACTGGATCTGGGAACTCCAGAACCTGGCTATAATATTCCTAGAAGTTTTCTTTTTGGGGTCTTTTTCAGGAGATGATTGGTGGATTCTTTCCATTTTTATTTTGCCCTCTGGTTCTAAAACATCAGGGCAGTTTTCCTTGAGAATTTCTTGAAGGATGATTTCTAGGTTCTTTTTTTGATAATGACTTTCAGGTAGCCTAATAATTTTTAAATTATCTCTTGTGGATCAATTTTCCAGGTAAGTGATTTTTCCAATGAGATATGTCACATTGACTTCTATTTTTTATTTGTTTAGATCTGTTTGATAATATCTTGGTTTCTCATAAAGTCACTAGCTTCCATTTGCTCCAATGTAATTTTGAAGGAATTATTCTCATCAATGAGCTTTTCAAATTCTTTTTGCATCTAGAAACTTTGGCTTTTTAAGGCATTCTTCTCCTCACTGACTTTTTGGGCCTCTTTTGCCATTTGAATTAGTCTATTTTTAGGATGTTATTTTCTTCAGTCAAGCTGTTGACTTGCTTTTCATGATTTTCTTGCATCATTCTTATTTCTCTTCCCAATTTTTCCTCTACTTCTCTTACTTGATTTTCCAAATCCTTCTTGAGCTCCTCTATGGTCTGTAACCAATTCATATTTTTCTTAGAAGCTTTTGGTGTGAGACTTCTGACTTTGTTGTCTTCCTCCCATTCCATGCTGTGAACCTTTTTGTCCCCAAAAAAGGAATAAAAGGTTTGATTGCTGTTCTTGCTTTGCTTCCTTTGATTGCTCATGTTGCCACTCAATTACTTGACTTTTGAGCTCTTTGCCACAGTAGAACTCTGCTTCCAGAGAGGAGAGCTTTATCCCAAATTGCTGGAGTTTTCCCAGCTGCCAGAGCTATTAGTTGGTCCCCCTCTCTACAGACACCACAAACTCGGGCTCACTGGTCACACACCCCAGGACCTCCATCCAAGATAGAGATTCAGATCCAAGCAGGTTAAACAAGAGTGATTACTCTCTGAATGGTTGCTTGGTCCCCCTACAATCTACATGCCAGGAGCTCTGAAGCAGCCACATGGAGGCAGCTTCACAGCCAGCACACCTTCACCACTTCTAACTCTGGGGGCAGAGGCTGGACCACTCTCCATCCCCCCTAGTTCCAACAGAGTTCCACACTGACCTTTTACGTTGTCTTTGGCATTCACTGGTTGATAATTCTGGAAACCACCACACCTGCTGGTAATCCACTCTCCTGAAGTCCACTCCAGCCCCTGCTGTTAGGGGCCACCCTAGGGCTAAAACCTCAGGCTCACATGGGTCTTGGCTCTGCTCCCAGCATGCAGTGATAGACTCTTCCTGTAGGCCTGCTGGGCTGTCTTTAGGGGGAGATTTGTTTCTTTCTGTCACTCTGTGGGTTTTGTAGCTGTAAAATTTATTTAGAGTGATATTTTATAGGTATTTGAGATGGCTATGGGGGGGGGGGGCTGATGGACTTTTCCTGCTTTTATGCTGCCATCTTGGCTCTTCCCCCTGATTGTATCATTTTTTATATTTGTTTCACTGGCATCTAGCATAGATCCTGGTGCATAGCAAGTACTTAATAAACACTTAATTATTGATTGAGGCCCAATGAGTATGAGCTACACCATCTATTAGAGTAAAAGATATAACACCACCAGGAGAAATCACTAGAAGTGTGCAGAAATTAAAAGAACTAAAAAAAGTCCAAACAATTTCCTGATTTATCAGGAAATTCAGACTTGTGCACTGCATAGACTGTACCAATATGAAGTGAATAGGAAATCGCCATTGAGAAATCTTAGAAAACTGTCTTTACCTCCAGGGAGAGTATTATAGATTATACACTATTGTTTCATATTTTAAATATTTGTTTTATGTACTTATAAATCTTGTGTTTTAAGCATTCCTTTCACCACCCCCAAAAGCTTCCTTATGCCTGATAGCCTCTTTGTACACTTAGCACTTTCCTTTTTTTCTTTTATGTATATCTCTCATTTTTTGTTAATTAATTTATTTTTTAGTATCCAACATTCATTTCCATATGATTCTGAGTTCTAAATTTTCTCCCCCAGCCTCCCTTCCCCTCTTCCCAAGACGGTGTGCAATCTGACATAGGCACTACATTTACATTCATTTTAAACATATTTTCACACTAGTCATGTTGTAAAGAAGTAGAACCAATGAAAGGAATCACAAAAAAGAAAAAAACCAAAAGAGAGAGTGCAAATTGTATACTTCTATCTGGATTCAGACTTCATAGTTCTTTTTCAGGATGTAGATAGCATTTTCCATTAAGAAATTTTAGGGGTTGTTTTAGATCCTTGAGGTACTAAGAGTCAAGTCTGTCAAAGTTAATCATCACACAATGTTGCTGTTACTGTATACAGTGTTCTCCTGGTTCTTCTCACTTCATTCAGCATCAGTTCATGTAAGTCTTTCCAGGTTTTTCTGAAATCCACCTGCTCATCTTTTCTTATGAAACAATAGCATTCCATTACATTCATACAACAAAACTTGTTCAGTCATCCCCCAATTAATGGGCATCCCCTCAATGTCCAATTCTTTGCCACCACCAAAAGAGCTGCTGTAAATATTTTTGTACATGTGGTTCCTTTTCTTACTTATATGATCTCTTTGGGATACAGACCTAGAAGTGGTACTGTTGGGTCAAAGAGTATGCATAGTTTTATAGACCTTGGGTCATAGTTCCAAATTGCTCTCCAGAACTATTGGATCAGTTTACAATTCGGCCACTAAAATATTACACTTAGTACCTTTCAAGAAGAGACCCTAACCCACCATTCCCTTCTAGGAGAATCACCTAGAAATTAGCTGTTACTAAGTTTTATTTAAAAGCTTTTTCCTAATAACTATGGAGGCAAGTAAAGAATGGGTCATTAAGTTAAGAGGGGAAAAGGGGAAAGAACAAATATTTATCAAGCACTTATTATATGCCAGGCACTGTGCTAAACTTTACAAATATCTAGATTGATGAATCAGAAAGTATGAGATAAATCCTGATCCCTATTCTTATGGATGAGCTCTCCCTGGATTGTATTTAGTCTTCTTGAACACAAAGTCAGAGTCCCTTTATGGGATGAGTCTCCCCTCCTCTGTGAATAATTAACATGCACGATCTCATCTAATCCTAACAGCAAGGTAGGTAAAGCACGTATTATTATATTCATCTTACAGATAAGGAAACTGAGGCTCAGAAACATTAAATAGGCAAAAGGAAATAACTTCATAAGGTGACATACAATCAAATTCATATTTGACTACAAATATAATTTCACGGTGAGAAATTTTTTAAAGAATGAGTAAGAAATAAATGGACAGAGAATTCCATGTAAGATGTCTATCAATACCTCTTTCTTCAAGTCAGATGTTTGTTTGTTTCAGTTGCTTCCAACATTTCATGACCCAATTGGGGGCTCCTTGGCAAAAACACTGAAGTGGTTTGCCATTTCCTTCTCCTGCTCATTTTGGAGATGAGGAAACTGAGGCAAACAGGGTTAAATGACTTACTGAGGGTCACAGAGTGAGTAAGTATCTGAGGCTCAATTTGAGCTCAGATTCTCCTGATTCTATGCCTGCCACTTCATAGCCTGCACCACCTAGCTGTGCCTCAAGTCAGATGACATAGGTTCAAAACCTGGCTATGCCATTTGCTTCCTGTGTGACCTTTAGCAAGTTATTTTTTTTTTGCCTCTCCAAGTTTTAGATTCTGCTCTTGTAAAATATGAAGATTGGACTCCATTTGTAAGGTTCTTTCTAGCTCTAGAACAATTATTAACCTTGTAGAGAGGCTATGGACTCCTTCAGCAGTCTGCTGAAGTCCATGAATCGTTTCTCAGAATATTTTTAAATGTGTAATCAGTGGAAAATGTGCATAATGTTTCCAGTGATGAATCTCCATATGGAGGATGCTGGGGCACCTGCTTCCAGAAGACTTGTGATGACATGAAATGGAAGTAACTTGGCAAGATTGTGGAGCATGTGTGGACATTCTGCAGCTGGTTCCAATCAACTAACCATGTGATTAAGAGAAAACTCTGATTGGCTGCAAAGGCATTAAAACAGGCCTATCAGCCTTGACCTTTTGGCTCTGATTTTCTTCAGTTACTCTCACTTGGTGGTTCTCTTTCTTGTAGTCTAACTCACTGATAATGTCTGGTGAAAGATGCTGTAAAGGGAGAGGCCTTGGTCCTGAGGCTGGCATGCGGACCCATGAAAACAAGGTTTCTTCTTTCTTTAGTGTTTTTTCTTTCATGTGAGAGGGAGGAGATTAATCTGGATCCTCCAGTCTTGTGAGCTTCAAAATGTCAGAAGAACAAACCACCAGAATCCAAGAATAAACATGGGTTTTGCAGCCAGTCTAGAATCAATGCCCTGAGGAACAAGGTATGATTTTATGACTCCTCCCCAGTGGTAGCTGGCAGCAATGCTACCGTTGGACTTTAACTTGATTGAATCAATTCCATGTAGGAACTGAGCAAAATTGAGCCTGCTTCCCTCAGAGAGGAAGGAGAAATCAGGGAGAGCATGCACTGAAAATACCAGTAAAATATTTGTATGTTTGTGTTTGCTATGATTTCAAAGTAAGTATCCCTTTGTAAAAGCTAATTGATATTAGGTGGTTAAATGTAATGGTTTAAATCACTAGACCCTAACAATTGTGAGTGAACACAATCAGTTGGCACTCAAGCAAATGGCAGTAGAAAATAGACACCCCACCTAGTCTTCAGAGTATCCTAGAATGCTGAGTGGCAAATGTCAAAGATTTGATTGGGAGACAGAGAGACCAAGACTACTTGCTAAAAATGCACAAAATAAAATACTTAAGGAAGCTAATTATGTTGAAATAGATGTATTTTTCCCATACAAGTTCATAGGGTCTCTGAATCCCCAATTAATAATCCTATTCTAGAGCCTATGAATCTACAAGCCCTAGAGAGGTTCTGTCAGAAAAATGTGGTTTTTCTACAATTTTCTCAAGACACTGAAGTTGTGTGTTCCTTTATAAAAAGGGCATTTTCATCTTCCTAAAAAGATTTACAACTGTGCCCATCTTACTGAGGAGAGCACAAGGAAACAAATTATGCACTTGAATGCAATTCAGCAACTGGAAAGGACACACAGTCAACATCATGCATAACACTTAACCTGATGTAATTTCTTTGTTTTTGGTTAGTTGCTTTCCCATTTCCCACGAATCTCAGACCATTTAATCACTTACCTAATGCCTGTCACAACACACTAAAATGGGATAGGATGAGAGAGAAGGATATTGGTAATCACATTGAGCATAATAAAATCACCACTTTATTTTAGCTACCCTTGTCAATGACAAAATTCACCCTCTTCATTTTCATAAGGAGAAACTTCAGCTTAGAAACATCTTTAGATTTTTTTAATGCTCCATATAGAGGATGAGGCCCTGGGAGAGTGAAATGCTACACTTCAGTTCCTAATTCTGAATTTAAGCAACCATACTCAGGAAGAGGAAAATTTTCCTGCCTTTACCAGTATTACAATGAATAGGTGGCTGGTTGACTTCTTACTTTGAATAAAAGAGTACAAGGTAGTCCAAGAATCACAGATTCAGAGAAGGCATAATATCATGTTTCTCAAAAAAACAACTTTTCTCAAAATATTAATGATTCTAGTTACCCTTTTCCTGGGGGAATACAACTAATCAATAAACCAGTAAACATTTATCAAGTACCTACTATATGCCAGGCATTGTGCAAAACACTGGGGATACAAAAAGAGGCAAAAGGCAGTCCTTGCCCTCAAGAAATTTACCATCTAATGTGGGAGATAACAAAGCAAGCTATATACAGGAAAAATAGGAATTGATTAACAGAGGGAAGACCCTGGATTAAGAGAGGTTCAGAAAGGCTTCCTGTAGAATGTGAGACTTAAAGGAATCACAGGAGGTCAGTAGTATAAGCAGAAAAGAGACGGTGTTTCAGGTAAGGACAGTCATTGAAAATGCCTGGAGCCAAGAGATTGAGTGTCTCATTTGGGAAACAGCCAGAAAACCAGTGTCACTTGATCAAAGAATACATTATGGTGCAGTAATTTGCTGGTCATCAAAAAACCTTGATTTCAAGTCCCAGGTCTGATTTGTATTGTCCGTGTTTCCCTGGACAAGTCACTCAGCCTCCTAGTTTCCTGGACAACTCTCTAAAAAAAGTAAATGAAAGGGGAGCAGAGCCAAGGTGGCAGCATAGAAACAAGAAAACTCCTTATGCTCCCCCCATAACAACCTCAAATACCTATAAAAATGACTCTAAACAAACCTTAGGGCTACAGAACCCACAAAGTGGCAGAGAAAACAAATCTCCCACTGAAGACAGCCCAGCAGGAGGACAGGAAATGTTCATCAAAGCCATCTAATAACTCTGGCATCTGCTAAAACCCCAGCAATTTGGGATAAAGCTCTCCTTTCTGGAAGCAGACTTCTACTGTGGCAAAAAGCTCAAAAGTCAAGTAATTGAGTGGCAACATGAACAAGCAAAGGAAGCAAAGCAAGCACAGCAATCTGACTTCAGATTCATATTTTAGGGACAAAAAGGCTCAAAGCATGGAACAGGAAAAAGACAACAAAGTCAGAACTCCTGTACCAAAGCTTCCAAGAAAAATAAGAACTAGTTACAGGCCAGGAGGTTAAAAAGGATTTTGAAAACCAAATAAGAGAAGTGGAGGAAAAATTAGGAAAATAAATGAGAATGATGCAAGAAAATCATGAAAAGCAAGTCAACAGCCTGACTGAAGAAAATAACACCTTAAAAATAGACTGGCAAAATCAAATGGCAAAAGAGGCTCAAAAAGCCAGTGAGGAGAAGAATGCCTTATAAAGCCAAATTTGCCAGATGGAAAAAGAATTTCAAAAGCTCACTGAAGAGAATAATTCCTTCCGAATTAGATTGGAGCAAATGGAAGCTAGTGACTTTATGAGAAATCAAGATACTATTAAACAGATCCAAACAAATGAAAAAATAGAAGTTAATGTGAAATATCTCACTGGAAAAACCACTTACCTGGAAAATAGATTCAGGAGAGATAATTTAAAAATTATTGGTCTACCTGAAAGCCATGATAAGAAAAAGAACCTAGAAATTATCCTTCAAGAAATTCTCAAGGAAAATTGCCCTGATGTTTTAGAACCAGAGAGTAAAATAGAGGTTGAAAGAATCCACTGATCACCTCCAGAAAAAGATCCCCAAAAGAAAACTCCCAGGAATATTATAGCCAGGTTCTGGAGTTCCCAGATCAAGGAGAAAATATTGCAAGCAGCCAAGAAGAAACAATTTGAATATTGTGGAAACACAGTCAGGATAACACAGGATCTGACAGGTTCTACATTGAGGGATCGAAGGGCTTGGAATATGATATTCCGGAGGTCAATGAAGCTGGGATTAAAACCAAAAATCACCTACCCAGCAAACCTGAGTATAATGTTGTAATGTAATGTCAAGGAAAGGCAACTTCCCAAGGTTCAGAATACCAGCATAGGTGCTCTCCATTTTATTCAGTGACAAACCAAGAACAGAGAAGATCAAAACATGACATCATTCCAAATACAGCATTTACTAAGTGTGATTAAATAATCTCCAAGTACTACCCCACCCCAGGACCTTCCAATCATTCAATCAATTACAAAGTCTCTGTTTTAAATACTTCTCCACCCCTAGGCTATACCTCAATTAAGTCCACCACAAAGCCCCTCTTCTCAAATGGAGATTAGTTTCCAAACATAAGGTCAAAAGTTCCCCACCCCTGGATCACAATTGAATCTACCCCAGAGTTACATCAAGTTTAAGCACAGCACTTAATACCCAAATGGAGGTCTTTTCTTCATCTTTCTCAGCAATCTTAGTTCCTGGGGAGACAAGGCTCAGCAAGGCCACAAGATACATTGCCAGTCCCTTCATCAATTCATCCTCTGTCTGTAGAACAGTCCTAGAACCCCTGAACACATTAGCAAAGCCCTCTCCCAGGATTTCTGTAAACATACAACAAGAAAATCCTTCTTCAGGACTTCTGAACCAACAGAAAGGTTCCCAGACCCCTGCAACAACAGCACTGTCCTTCACCAGTGGACAGTATTCATTCTGTCTGCAGGACAGTCTCCAGAACCCTACAACAACAGCACTGTCCTTCACCAGTGGACAGTATTCACTCTCTGTCTGCAGGACAGTCTCAGGGCTTCTTAGCGAACAGCCAGGTTCCAGGACTTCTTCAACAAAAGGACTGTCTTTCACCAGTGGACAAATCTGGCAAAACAACATCAAAACAGACAGACAAAGTACCAGCAAAACAGCCATGTCTCCTCAGTCCTTGGCAGCTCAGGGGGCAGGTCTCAAAAGTCCAGGGCAATTAAAAGAGGCCACCAGCAATTCTCTTAGTCTCTCACTCTGCCTCCACGTGGGTTCTGCTTCCAAAAAGGTCTTCCGCCTCTCTCTTGTCTCTCCAAATCTATGTCACCAGCTCCTCCCAGTTCAGGACTTTCTTTTCACATCAACAAGTCCATCCCACAGGTGGGATTAACAAGCTCTGAGTTTTAACAAAATCAATTTGAAAACCAAGCCAATACAGGGGAATCTTTAAATGCCATTACTATCACAAATGTTTCAGGGGAAAATCTGGTCATTCAATGAAATAGAGGGCTTTCAAGCATTCTTGATGAAAAAAGAAAAGAACTGAATAGAAAATTTGACATTCAGATACAAGAAGCAAGAGAAGCATGAGAAGGTATACAGGGAAAAGAAATCATAAGGAACTTATCAAAGTTGAACTATTTACATTCCTACATGGAAAAATGATGATTGTAACTTATAAAACTTTTCTCATCATGAGAATAGTTGAAGGGAAAATAAGTGTGTATATATTTATATACACATATATATGTATACATATATGTCTATATAGGAGGGCATATGGGCATATGAATACATACGTTAGTGTGTATACATATGTGTACAGGTATACATAGACAGAGGGCACAGGACCAATTGAATAGGAAGGGATGATACTTAAAAGGTGAAATTGAGAGACAATAAATGACAGAAATGTTGCCAATCTTCATTGGTAGAAGAAGTTTCCTATATGGGGAAAAGAGTAGGGGGATATCCCTACGTTCATGAAATCATAGATCAAAAGCAAACAGAAATCCTCACTTTCTAGAACCTTAGAAGCAATGTAGTATGGCATAAGCTATAGATTTGGAGGCAAAAGACCTGGTTCAAATCTTGACTCTTCTATCTGTGTAGAAAGACCTTTGGAAAATGATTATATCTTTATACCTTGGAAGAATAATTATATCTCCATTGTGTCCAATTTCTTCATCTAGAAAACAAGAGGACTTAAATAAATGAACTCAATCCAATGACTGTGATTCAGAACTAGAAGGGCCATGAAGTTTATCTAGTCCAAGTCCCTGAATCTAATTTTTTCTCTTTTAAAATGTTTTATTGATGCTCTTTTTTTTAAAGCAATTGGGGTTAAGTAGCTTGCCCAAGGTTCCACGGCCAGTTTTCTATTGTTGTTGTTGTGTGTGTGGGTGTTAAGTGTCTGAGGCCAGAATCGATCCTGGGTCCTCCTAACTCCAGGGCCGGCACTCTACTCATTATGCCACCTAGGATGCTCTTTTTTTTATTTTAACTCTAATTTTTAGAGGTAACTGAGAATGAGAGGTATAATGACTTTTCCATAGTTAAATGGCATAAGCAGCAGGTGGGACTAGAATTCAGGTCACAGAATCTTAGATTTGTAAGGAACCTTGTAAGCAATCTAAGGGAACTCACCTAAATAGGGATTTCATCTATAACATACCCTAAAAGTGATTATTAAATGTCTACCTGAAGACCTCTCCTGTTAAGGAGCACACTACATTCTAAAACATCCCATTCCACTCTGGGACAGTTCCAGTTCTTAGGAAGATTTCCTCACAAGAAGTGGAAATCTATTTCTCTGTACCTTCTATCCCCTGTTCCTAGTTTTCTCTTCTGGATTGTTTCCTGGCTCCAAGTCTATTTGTCCACAAAGACATTAGGAAGTTTCTTTCTCCCCTCTAGGCACGTGAAAGTGGTAGAACTAAATTCTTTCCTTCAGTGTCCAGACCTTGGGGTATTAAAAGCCTCTTCCATTTTGAAGAGTCCCCTATGAAAATGAAAATGTCCCTGGATGAACAGCATCTCAAAAAGTTATCAGACAATTCCTTAGCAGGGATTATATAATAGCAAGCTCAGAGCAAACCTGCAAAAGAAAAAGACATAGTATGAAGAGCACAGGAGAGGGAAAAAGAGAAAGTCCCTGTGAGATTTGAGGATTCCAAAGAGAAATGTCATCTTCATCACAATTTTACTGGACCAAATGCTTTAGAAACAAATATAAATGATCATAGTACCTTTTGTAGATAAAGACCCAGGAAATTTCCTTGAGTTGCTGAGGTACCCACAACAAATGCTGTTGGCAGCAGAGATGAGCAGACAGACTCAGAAAGAGAAGACAGCCATTGCGGGGGGGGGGGAGGAGGGAGGAATAGATCTTGCTTGATTCTTTAGGAAATGGCTCCAAGCCTTCTGCAGGGCTTTCCAAGTGTGAGTGGCAAACTGCCATTTATTTCCATGAATTTCAATCCACATCTTCATGTATTCTGCAATAGACCATAGATGAATCTCTAAGACCGCAAATTGTTCCCATGGGCATCTATTGAGGCAGTCATTCTACCAAGACATATAAGAAAAGGCTTATGTTCCACTTATTTATTGACTTAAAATGATGTACTATCTGGACAGTGTCATTAATAGTTCTCCTCCATTCCCAGTATGCTCTTCATTTATACTAAGTGGAATAATTAGGATTTCAAATTGGGGCTAGAAGAAGAAAAGTATTTAAATTTATACCCCATTATGACCTTCAAGGAATACCTACTGAATTAAACTTTTCTGCATAATCATTTGCAGGAACCTATACTACTCTTAAGGTTGACCATGCATATTTAAGAAAATTAGGAATAGAACTGATTATGGTCTTAATTTTGAAAAAAAAAAAAACAAATCTACTTCAGCTAGAAACTTAGAGATTGAGCTAGGATTCAGTTCAGACAAGTCATAGGGAGATGGTACAGTTGTCATATTAGAGAAAAGACATCGAGGAAAGGGACAAAAAGCAGGATTTTTGTGTAAGTCAAATAATAACATGAGATAACCAGTTGAAGAAATGTAGACGTCTAGGCAAGAGGAGAGACGATTTGGGTAGACTTTAAGGCTGTCGAAATATTTTGAAGTTTAACTTTAGAAAAAAAAAAAGATTAGACTTGTACTGTCTGGTCCTTAAGGAAAGAACTAAGACCAACAGCTAGATGTTACAGGGAGGCAGATTTTGACTCGACATTAAGAAAAAAACTTCCAAAAAATTATAAGCCCATAAGATTTATAGTATGAATGAATTTTAGAGAACATCTAGTATAACCCTTTTATTTTACAAACAACACAATCTGCTAGGTGGTGAAACAGTCTGCATAGGTTAACTTTACAAAAAATGGAATAGGTTGCCTTGAAGAACACTGAGCCCTTTATCCTTACAAGTCTTCAAAGGGAGGCTAAAGGATTTCTTGTCATTTATTTTGTAGTATGGATTAATACTCTGTATATAAAGAGATATTTGAAGTCCTTTCCTATGGATTTATGAAAGATTTATGTAAGAAAAGAACTCATACATACCTTATAGTAACTGGGCTAACTTTACTAATGGAAAACAACTGATAAATTCATGAATGATGCATTTATGATTCAAACAAGAAATATTATTTGCTTATTCACCCAACAAATCTTTGTAAAATGAGGAAGTTGAATCAGATGATCTCTAAATTCTCTTTTAGCTCTAAAGTCTATGTTCTACATGACTGAATATAGTTCATTCATAGGACAATAAATAATATAGTAATCACATTCATAAGTTTGCTTATGAAATCATTTTGGGTCACCATAGGAATAGCATGCTTCATTATAGGTTATCAGTTAAATCTAGGGCTTAAGATAGAACTCTTGGTTAAGTACATAGGGCTTTTGTTGCTGAGTTGTGGGTTTGTTTGTTTGTATTTTGCCCTCATAGCATGGTCCACTCTTTACAGTAAATATTGTCTCAAATTGTAATAAAATTAACTTATCTTTATCTGGAGATAAAACCAGTTATAGAAGTTGTGATACCAAATTAGCACAACTTAAAGTGGGCATGAACCTCTGCTGAGTGTAACTGATGTCAATTTGCCTGGCAGGGGTGAAGAAGAAGAGACAAATAAGTTTACCAGGTCTTAGTGGCAATGTCAGGGAAACAACAAATTCTTTCTAGGGAGATCATTCCTTAAGCAAGTTAGTGATGCTAGAAATCGACAAAGCTCCAACTACTAATGACTATATTCAGTCTGAGTAATGGAGACCTTCATATGCCACAGCTGGCCGATGGCACTTTTCATTGGAGGCTCTCCCCTTTCTGAAGGCTCAAAAGTCCCAAAACTTTCCCTCATCCTTCCAGATTTCTGCCTCCAATGGTCCTTTAGTCCTCCCCATCCCCCAGCCATCAGAATTTCTCTAACCATGTTACTTTAATCCTTCTTTCCAAGCTGGGAGAATCCACTTCCTATCAGCAACCTTGCCAATAAGGGACTATACTTAAATTTCACAAGTCTTCATTTTTCATAGCAAAGTTTCAACTTCAGTAAACATTTCCATTTGGAAAAACTGTTTTTTTTCCCAAAAGAATAAAAAATATAACATTTTAGAGCTTTTGGGAATGAAATAGAAAAAGACCACATCTGAGGTCGCTCATTGCTTCTGAAACATTTTTCCAGTAATACTCAAACACTCAAATGGATTTGTGATCTAACTAAATCTGGAGTCCCCCCTCCTGAATGATGCAGATCCTGCCTATGCATCTTGTGAAACTTTCGTCCATATCCTCCTGAAAGTAAAACAGATAAAGAAATAGGAATGAGCATCCAAATCAAAGGCAGGAAGATGCCCTCTCAAAGTTTCATACATTATCATTCACATTCCATATTAATCTTCCTGATTCAGCCACATTGATTTCCTTTTCCTTTCTTCCCATTTTCAGATACTTTTCTTATGTCTTCTCTGTTGATATGGGGATAAAAAAGGGAACGTGGATTTGAAACAAGACGAAGCTCTGTCAGAAAGTGCAGGAATCACAAGGTTTAACAAAGGGTTTGATAAAAGTTCAAAATTAACACACTCCCTCTGTAAGATCAAGATTCCAGATCATGTAGATATAGGAAAATGAGCCATCATGAACTCCAACAACTAAATTAGTGGAAGAAAATAAATCTTTGAGTCAGCTCAGCACAAGTCTTCCAAGTACAGTCTCCAACCCTGGGGGCTCTTGTTAATTACCATCACCAACAGTGAGATCATATTTCAAGATATGATAAATACCAAGCAACCAACTCAATCTGGCATGAAGTATTGAAATACAATTACCAAAAACATATGACCAAGTGTCAGTGGCATCACTTAAGCAGAAGCAACATTGTCATCTTTCTGGGCCACTGAGATTGTTAACCTATTCCACTAGAGGTGGGGAATAGGTGGATTTCAGCTGTAGGAGCCAAAAATCAGGTTATAAAAGCTTTTGAGGATGAGGCTAGATGGCATAATGGACAGAATGCTGGACTTGTGGAATCAGAAAACCCTAAGCTCAAATCCAGCCTCAGACACATAATGGTGTGACCGCAGACAAAGTCACTGAAGCCAATCCCTCAGCCTCAGTTTCCTTATCTGGAATTTGGGGATAATAAAAGCACCTACCTCACAGGGCTGTTGTGTGGATCAAATGAGATAATATCTGCAAAATATTTTATAAACTTTCAAAGTGCCATATAAATTATTATTATTATCATTATTATTGTTATTATGTAGTACAGTAGATATATCACTGGACAGGGTCAGGAAGACCTTAGTTCAAATCTAGCCTCAGACATTTACTATCTGTATGACCCCAAGCAATTCACTTAATTACTCTATGCCTCAGTTTCCTCATCTTCAAAATGGAGATAAATTATATCATATACCTCCCAGGATTGTTATAAGGACCAAATGACAAAATATTTGTCAAGTACTTTACAAACTATGAAGCACTATATAAATGCTAGTTGTTAAATTATCATTGTCTGGAGCACCACTGGAGCTCCTAGGAGCTAATGAGACCCAGATAAATACATCACTTAATGTAAATGCTGCCTGCTAAAGGTTGGGAGGGGGGAAGGGCAGCAGAGCTCCCAAGGAAGTCTCCATTGTTACTAAAAGGAATATTGGAGCAGATGGTCAAGCTGATCAGTCAGCTTGGCTGTCAGCTCTCCCAATCAAGTTCCCTAGGGACATTATGCTCTCTCTCTCCCCCCTCATTATGTTTTCTCAGAATGAAAGAATACTCCCTTTCTTTTTGTAATTTTTCTGATTTAGACTTGTCTTGGTCTCTACTTCATTCCTTTAGCTCCTTTATTTTACCCTATAGCCCCAAGACAAGACTTGATACTTCTGAGCTTCCAAAGGCTGACTCACTAAACAGAAAACAAAGTGATTTCTTTTGCATTCTATTAGACAGAGCTCCCTCTTGCCTAGGTGCTTCTGACTGGCATGTTCACTCTGTTATTTAACAAATTACTCTGCTGCTCTCATTAGGACTATTGACATTAACAACTAACCAACCCCTACCACTTACTAATGATTTTGCTAAGGGACTTTCCTGCTTTTCCTTAACTCCTTTTTAAAGAATCATTTTACAAATGGGGATGACAACTATTTAGATGAAATGGGCTTTCTCTGATCTGCATGACATTATCTTAAAAGCAAAGAAAGAAGCTGAGGCATTCAGGCTTGACTTCACTTTTCTTAATATGTCCAGGTCTAAGTGAAATTAGCATGGGTCATCAATATTATTCTTATGTGCATCCTTAAGGGATAAATACTGAGGTGGTAATTCCACAGAAAGCAAGATCAAAGAAGTATTAGCACTTTGACAGAAATTTTGGCCTCAAAACACTTTTAAAATAGCCCAATATCTTTGTGCCAAAGCTGCCTTTTTGCTTCAACTTTTCTGTCAAAGGTTTTTCACACTTACGTTTTTGGTAGATTGGTTTTACATTTTATGTTACACAGATAATCTAATCCTTGATTATGTTTTCTTCATGTCAGGTAATTCATACAAGTTCAATGGAACCCAACTGCAGGACTGGGAAACTGATGACCACAGTAGGACTTGGAAATTGAAAAGCAAATCCATGGTTTCTCTTCTCTTCTCTTTTCCCAGGAATTGGAGGAGATACAAGTGAGTCTGAGGAGTAGCCTTGATGACTAATAAAATTTTCTGCCCCTTCACTGGATATGTGATTTCATTGGCATAGGGAGCTCCCAATAAGTAACTCTCTCTACCATTATAGGTGGCACATATTAGACTAAGTGATGTGCCCAGGTCACACAGCTAGTATATATTAACAATGGGACTTGAACCCAAGTCTTCATTACTCAAAGGTTAGTTTTTTAACCATTATACAGGAGGTTCTTAAACTTTTTTTGGGCTGTGGACCCTTTTGACAGTCTGGTTAAGCCTACAGACTTCTCAGAATGGTGTTTTTAAATGCACAATATAAAATATATAGTATTACAAAAGAAACCAACTATATTGACTTGTAATAAACATATTTTTTAAAATACATTATTTCCTTCCCCAGGTTAAGAACTATGCCAGGCTTTTCTCACCAAGTATAACACCTGTCAAATGTCACAACTCCACTACACCACCACCACCAAGATTGTGATTACTACAGATATTACTGAGGTCAGGATGGGTAACATCTCATTTTAGAATCCCTTTAAAGTAAATGAGATATAAAGAATTGTAGAAGTGGGGAAAGTGGAAACATGGCAGAGTTGGCATCTAAAACACTAAAGTGTTCTTACTGCCTCAGTTAGAATATACCATGAGGAAAAGTTACATCCTGCCCATGGTAGGAGCACTGACTGTAGAACTTCACACTCTTTGGCCATTCACAGCTCATTTATGCACTCTGAGCAGCTCTGAGGAGAAAGATATGTGTTATCAATGACAGACATTCATAGTTACTCCCAGAAAAAACAAACACAAATTCATTTTTTATTCATGGCAACTAGAATGAGCCCCAGAAAACCCATCTTCCACAAAGATAGCCCTATCACAGTGATCTATTTAAATTGCCAGAGAAGTATTTTTCATTCTCATTCCCCAAGGTTCCCTCCAAGGTAGAAATCAAAGAAAGAGTCACAATTGGTTGCAGGAGAAATAATAACCAAGGGTTTTGTAGGGGCACCTGGGGAAAATGAAGTCCTTTTGTAATTCCCCTCTTCATGACCACCCTCCCCCATGAGTTGATGACAGAAAGCACTTTATCTCACCTTCTCACCCCCACTCTGTGGTAGGAGTTTTACATCATCTTTATATCATGGACTTTTTGTCTGTTTATTGCTAAATGGAAACACTATTCATCCTAGGCACTAAAAGGAATTCAAGTCATCAAAAGTAAGGACTTCCATTGGCCAAGCTATTTTTCTTTTTTCTTTTTAATTTTATTTATTTATTTTTAAAGCAATCAGGGTTAAGTAACTTGCTCAAGGTTACACAGCCAGTTATTTCTGAGTGTGGTGCTAAGTATCTGAGCCCAGATTCGATCCCAGGTAATACTGACACTGGAGCCGGTGCTCTTACTCACTGAGCCACCTAGCCACCCCTGGCCAAGCTATTTTTCAACCACCAAGAATGTAAGTGATAGGATCAAAATAAGTAAAATCTGTACACACTATTTTTATTTTTTCTTTTTTTTTTCAAATGCTTTATTAAATTCTGATTTAAATCATTCATTTCCGCCAGATTTTGAGTTACAAATTTTCTCCCCATTTTTCCCCTACCCACTGCCCCAAAATAGCAGTCCCACAGGATATCCCCTCCTCCAATCTGCTCTCTCCCATATTTTCTCCCATACCCCTTTTGACTTTTCCAGTGGATCTCTATGCCCCAGTGCCTGTATATCTTATTTCCCAATTACATGTAAAATAGTATTAATAATATATATATATATGTATATGTATATACATATATATATATATATATATTTGGAATGTTTGATTTTAAAACTTTGAATTCCAGATTCATTCCCTTCCTCCCTTTTCACCCACCCTTATCAGGAAGATAAGCAGTTCAGTATAGGTTGGACATGTGTGGCTAATGCAAAACAATAACATAGTAGATATATTGTAAAAGACTGACAATATTTCCCTCCCTCCTATCCCACCTCCCACTTGTTCTATTCTCTGCTTTGATCCCATCCCATTTCAAAAGTGAGTGTTTCCAACTTCCCTCCCCCCAGCCTGCCCTCCCTTCCAACATACCCCCTGTCATCCCCTTCCCCACTACTCTCCTGGAGGGTGAGATACCATATTTAGTGTGTATTTAATTCCCTCTTCAAGCCAAATTCAATGGTAATAAGGTTAACCCATTCCCTTTTGCCTTCCTATTCTTCCCCTCCATTATAACCATTTTCCCTTGCCTCTTCTGTATGAGATAATTTACCCCATTCTGTCTCTCCCCATCTCCTCTCATTATATTCTTCTCTCACCTCTTGATTTCACCTTTTAAGTATCATACCTTCCTGTTAAATTTGTTTTGTGCCCTCTACCTATGTATATCTGTAGGTAGATATACACATTTTCACATATGTATTCATATGCCCATATACCCTCATATATAGACATATATATTCCCTTCAACTACTGAGAAAAGTTTCATAAATTACAACTATTGTTTTTCCATGTAGGAATGTTAATAGTTCAACTTTGATAAGTTCCTTATGATTTCTTTTCCCTGTTTACCTTCTCATGCTTCTCTTGCTTCTTGTATCTGAATGTCAAATTTTCTGCTCAACTCTGTTTTTTTCAACAAGAATGCTTGAAAGTCCTCGATTCCACTGAATGACCATATTTTCCCCTGAAACATGATACTCAGTTTTGCTGGGTAGGTGACTCTTGGTTTTAATCCTAGCTCCTTTGACCTTAGGAATATGATATTCCAAACCCTTTGATCCCTCAGTGTAGAAGCTGCCAGATCCTTGGTTATCCTGATTGTGTTTCCACAATATTCAAATTGTTTCTTTCTGACTGCTTGTAATATTCTCTCCTTAATCTAGGAATTCTGGAACCTGGCTATAATATTCCTATGAATTTTCTTTTTGGGATCTTTTTCAGGAGGTGATCGATGAATTCTTTCAACCTCTATTTTGCCCTCTGGTTCTCAAACATCAGAGAAGTTTTCTTTGAGAACTTCCTGGAGAATGACTTCTAGGTTCTTACTTTGATCATGGCTTTCAGGTAGTCCAATAATTTTTTAATTATCTCTCCTGGATCTATTTTCCAGGTCAGTGATTTTTCCCATGAGATATTTCACATTGACTTCTATTCTTTCATTTGTTTGGATCTGTTTAACCGCATCTTGATTTCTCATAAAGTCATTAGCTTCCATTTCCTCCAATCTAATTGTGAAGGAATGATTTTCCCCATTGAGCTTTTGAGATTCTTTTTCCATCTGGCAAATTTGGCTTTTTAAGGCATTCTTCTCCTCATTGCCTTTTTGAGCCTCTTTTGCCATTTGAGTCAGTCTGTTTTTTAAGGTGGTATTTTCCTCACTCAGGCTGTTGACTCTCATTTCATAATTTTCTTGCATTGTTCTCATTTCTCTTCCCAATTTTTCTTCCACTTCTCTTATCTGCTTATTAAGGTCCTCTATGGCCTTTAACCAGCTCATATTTTCCTTTGAAGCTTTTGGTGCAGGAGTCCTGACTTCACTGTCTTCCTCCTGTTCCATGCTTTGCTACTTTTTGTCCCCAAAATAGGAGTCTAATGTTGGAAACTTCTGTCTTCTTTGTTTCCTTTGCCTGGTCATGTCTCCCCTCAGTCATTTCACCCCTGGGCTTTTTGCCACAGTAGGACTATGCCACCTGACTGGGGAGCTTTCATCCCAAATGCTGGGGTTTTCTCAGTTGCCAGAGGTATTAGGTGGGTGCCCTCTCTGAAGCCTCCCCATGCTCTGGCAAGCTGGACACACACCCCAGGACCTCCACCCTAGACTGCAATCCAGATCCAAGCAGTGGTGTCTCAGCAGCTTCTTGCCCTGGGGGCAAAAGCCACACACTCCCACTTATTGGTCCCAAAGTCCATACTGCACTGACCTCTTACTTTGTCCTTCACATCTATGTGTTGATAATTCTGGAAATAGCCACAGCTGCTGCTGATCTGGGGTCCCTCTGGCCGGGGACTGGTCAGGCCTGCCCTGGGGCTAAAGCCTTGGCAGGGTGGGGCTGGGCTCCCAGAGCCTTGTGCTGGCCGATTCCTGCCAGCCTGCTGGGCTGTCCTCAGCGGGAGGTTAGCTTCTCTGCGTCATTTTGTGTGTGCTGCAACTCCACACTTTGTTTAGAGTCCCCTTTTGACATGAATTGGGGAAGGTGGAAGCAGGAGTAGCAGGGAGGTCCTGTTTCTACTCTGCCATTTTGGCTCTGACCCCCAATGTGTACACTCTAGATCAGGGGTAGGTGCCTTTTGTTTTTCCATCATTGTAATAGAGGTTCTGATTTGGTTGGGCTACAGAGAAATTTCTTCCAGAAGATTCTCCTCGATAGTACTTGTTTCAGGTGTCTCATTCAGCTCCAGGATCACCAAGAGAGCAGAATGGGTTATCACTTAGGAGAATAAAATTTTATTCCAGGTTCTCTCACTACTGACTGTGATGTTGGGCATACCATTTCTCTTCCCTGGACCTCCATTTTTCCATCTGCAATATTAGAGGATTTGACAAGGTAACTCATAAAACCTCGTATGTTACTAAATCTATGGTTATCATGTGGAGCTGGATGGAATCACTAAGTTATCTAGTCCAAGCTCTTCATTTTACTGATAAGGAAATTTAAGTTTAAATAGATCAAATGAGTTTTCTAAGGTCGCACACAAAGTATTTAGCAAAATAAGAATTTGAATCCACATCTTCTGATTCCAAATTTAATATTCTTTCCATTAACCTATGATGTCTTTAAAGAACCTCTCCAGCTCTCACTGCTTCTAAGATAAGAGCTGGTCCTTTGCTTATATGAATAAATGGTAAGCCCCAGAAAGGCTCCATCATGGAAGCTACTACTAGCCTGACTTGGCCTCACAAATATTCTGGTTAATTGATATAGGCCAGACATCCATGAGCATTTGGAGCAGAGAGGGAATCCCTTCATTTTAACGATGAGGAAATTGAAATTAAGAGAGATTCACTGACATAGTGCAATGATACTTGTCTTTGGCAGAGTTTTAGGGATTAGGGAGTATGGGAAAGGAGGTGAAAAATAAGGGTAACCTTAAGATATTCTTAAGGCCCTTTCCTGGTATTTCCTCTTCTTTTCACTCAAGTTTAATTTTGTTATTTTCTTTTCTGATTAATGTTTTATTTATCTTCTCTTCCTTCAACTTCTCCTCCTAACCCCCATCTCTATCCCCTATTAACAACTTAACAAAACAAAACCCTCCTAACAAAAATGCATAGACCAATGAGACAAATTCCCACCTTGGCCATGCCCAAAAATGAATGTTTCATTCTGCGTTTTGTCCCCCTCATCTCATCATCAGTCCTCAGGAATCAGTTTGTCATTGCATTGATCGAAGTTCTAAAGTTTTACAAAGTTGTCTTTAATTCGTAATATTATTGTCATAGTGCTAAGCTCATTTCACTTTGCCTAAGTTCATAAATTGTCCTTTTCATCATTTCATTTGGCACAATATTTTCTCTATCATGGCCTAGAAATGTCTTCACCCTGGAAGATCTCTTCAGCTCTGTGATTCACATCTCAAAAATACCCTCAACCCTGAGGTCCTTCCCTCTGATTTAAAGGGTTCACCCAGAACCTACCTTTAAAGAGGTTACCCAAACCATCTCTTCATTTTTCACCAGGCTGCACTATGGACCTTATTATTATGCCTGAGTACCTAATATCTCACCCCCCCCCAATCACTACCTTTGCAGCTTCCTTTTATGTGTTGTCTTCCTTGTAAAATGATCCAAACTTTTTAGAGAACAATTTGGAATTATGCCCAAAGAGTTATTAAATGACCTATGCCCTTTGACCCAGCAATACTACTACTTGGTCTATTGTCAAAGATGATTATAGGAAAAGGAAGAGAACCTATATGTTCTAAAATGTTTATAGTAGCTCTCTTTGTTGTAGCAAAGAACAGGAAATTGCAGGGATGTCCATCAATTGGGGAATGTCTGAACAAGTTGTGGTATATGATTGTAATGGAATACTACAATGCTACCAGAAATTATAAATTCAATGATTTTAGAAAATACATGGAAAGACTTGAACAAAATAACGAAGAGATAAATGAGCAGAACCAAGAGAACACTGTGTACAGTAACAGCAATATTGCTTTTAGAATGACTGAACAAATAAGTTTTGTCTTTTATAAATACTCAAATTAACTATAAAAGACATATGAAGAAAGACACTATCTGCATTCAGAGAAAGAACTGATAAATAGAAGTGTATATAGAATGAATTTACACATATCTGTGTATATATGTATGTGGGTAAGTGTATATGTATAGTATAGATAACATATATATTAATTTGTGTCTAATGGTAGCCATTTCTAGGTAGGGGGGAGGGTAAAAAAAGGAAAAAATTTACATGGTGATTTTGTTCTATATTTGAAAGAAATCACAAGTTGTGCAATAGTAGATTTGCAGTTTCATATACAATCATCTTTTTATTGTAATATGTTATGGAAATGTTTGTTTTAGTCTATAAATTAAAAATAAAACTTATAAAGAAGAAAAAAAGTTCAGTGTATTATTGTTTGTTGTTTTTTTTTTTTTTAAGAATGTAAGGACCTTAAGGGCAGAAACTTTGGTTTTACTTGTAAATAATTCCTATTGTTTAGCATAGTACGTGGCATACAGTACTTAATAGATACCTTATTGACTATCAGTTCTAGCTAAGGATATATTATAGGGTTTTTTTTTTTTTGGGGGGGGGAGGGAGAGCAATAATGTTTGCAATCCATTAAATTGCCATAACTTTAAAAAATAATTTTATTGCTTTCTTGCTTTTTAAAATCATGATTATGGGGGCGGAGCCAAGATGGATGAGTAGAAGCACGACCCTCCCGCGGGCTCCGGCTTCCACCCTCCCCAATCCATGTAAAAAGGGGACTCTAAACAAACTTTGGAGCTGCAGAACCCACAAAATGACACAGAGAAGCTAACCTCCCGCTGAGAACAGTCCAGCAGGCCAGCAGGAATCGGCCAGCGCAAAGCTCTGGGAGCCGAGCCCAGGAGGCTTTAGCCCCAGGGCGGGCCTTACCAGCCGCCAGCCAGAGGGAATCCAGATCAGCAGCAGCTGTGGCCGTTTCCAGATTTATCAATACATAGATGCGAAGGACAAGGTGAGAGGCCAGTGCATTCTGGACTTTGGGACCCAGTAAGTGGGAGTGCGTGGCTTTTACCCCCGGGGCAAGAAACCGCTGAGATGCTGGCACAGCCTGCCAGTGCCACTTGGCGGCTTCAGCTCCTGGCCTGCAGAGTGTAGGGGGACCAAGCACCAGTCTGAGGGGTAATCGCTCTTGCTTTAACCTGATTGGATCTGGATTGCAGTCTAGGGTGGAGGTCCTGGGGTGTGTGTCCAGCTTGCCAGAGCATGTGGAGACCTCAGAGAGGGCACGCATCTAATACCTCCGGCAGCTGAGAAAACCCCAGTGTTTGGGACGAAAACTCCCCTGTCTGGTGGCAGAGTCCTACTGTGGCAAAAAGCCCAAAAGTCAAATCATTGAGTGGCAAAATGAGCAGGCAAAGGAAACAAAGCAGACAGAAGATTCCAACATTAGACTCCTATTTTGGGGATAAGAAGGAGCAAGGCATGGAACAGGAGGAAATCAGTGAAGTCAGAACTCCTGCACCAAAAGCTTCAAAGGAAAATACAAGCTGGTTACAGGCCATAGAGGACCTTAAGAAGCAGATAAGAGAAGTGGAGGAAAAATTGGGAAGAGAAATGAGAACAATGCAAGAAAATTATGAAATGAGAGTCAACAGCCTGACTGAAGAAAATAATACCTTAAAAAACAGACTGACTCAAATGGCAAAGGAGGCTCAAAAAGGCAATGAGGAGAAGAATGCCTTAAAAAGTCGAATTTGCCAGATGGAAAAAGAATCTCAAAAGCTCACTGAGGAGAATCATTGCTTCAGAATTAGATTGGAGCAAATGGAAGCTAATGACTTTATGAGAAATCAAGATGCTGTTAAACAGATCCAAACAAATGAAAGAATAGAAGGCAGTGTGAAATATCTCATGGGAAAAACCACTGACCTGGAAAATAGATCCAGGAGAGATAATTTAAAAATTATTGGACTGCCTGAGAGCCATGACCAAAGTAAGAGCCTGGAAAGCATCCTCCAGGAAGTTCTCAAAGAAAACTGCCCTGATGTTTTAGAACGAGAGGGCAAAATAGAGGTTGAAAGAATCCAACGATCACCTCCTGAAAAAGATCCCAAAAAGAAAACTCCTAGGAATATTATAGCCAGGTTCCAGAATTCCCAGATTAAGGAGAGAATATTACAAGCAGCCAGGAAGAAACAATTTGAATATTGTGGAAACACAATCAGGATAACCCAGGATCTGGCAGCTTCTACACTGAGGGATCGAAGGGCCTGGAAAGTGATATTCCGGAGGTTAAGGGAGCTGGGATTAAAACTAAGAGTCACCTACCCAGCAAAACTGAGTATCATGTTTTAGGGGAAAATATGGTCATTCAGTGGAATACAGGATTTTCAAGCATTCTTGCTGAAAAAACCAGAGTTGAATAGAAAATTTGACATTCAGATACAAGAAGCAAGAGAAGCATGAGAAGGTAAACAGGGAAAAGAAATCATAAGGAACTTATCAAAGTTGAACTATTTTTTTTTTTTTTGGAGCAATCGGGGTTGAGTGGCTTGCTCGGGGTTGCACAGCCGGTTGTTGTTTCTGGGTGTGGTGCTGGGTATCTGGGCCCGGATTTGAAGCTCTTGCTTGCTGAGCCACCTGGCCAAAGTTGAACTATTAACATTCCTACATGGAAAAACAATAATTGTAACTTATGAAACTTTTCTCAGTAGTTGAAGGGTTTAGAAATATATATATATATATATATATATATATATCTTTATATGAGGGTATGCAGGCATATGAATACATATGTGAATGTGTGTATATATGTTTACAGGTACACATAGATAGAGGGCACGGGACCAATTTAACAGGAAGGGATGATACTTAAAAGGTGAAATTAAGGGGTGAGAGGAATATAATGAGAGGAGATGGGGAGAGACAGAGTGGGGCAACTATCTCATACAGAAGAGGCAAGGGAAAATGGTTACAATGGAGGGGAAGAATAGGAAGGCAAAAGGAAATGGGTCAACCTTATTCCTATTGAATCTGGCTTGAGGAGGGAGGGAAATACACACTAAATAGGGGATCTCACCCTCCAGGAGAATAGGGGGGGAAGGGGATGTGAGGGGGGATGATGGAAGGGAGGGCAGGCTGGGTGGGAGGGAAGTTGGAAGCACCCACTTTTGACAAGGGACAGGATCAAAGTAGAGAATAGAACAAGTGGGATGTGGGATAGGAGGGAGGGAAATATAGTCAGTCTTCTACAATACATCTACTATGTTATTGTTTTGCATTAGCCGCACGTGTACAACCTATACTGAACTGCTTGTCTCCCCAGTGGGGGTGGGTGGCAAGGGGGGAAGGGAATGAATCTGGAATTGAAAGTTTTAAAATCAAATATTCAAATATATGTATATATATATATATGTGTGTGTGTGTGTGTGTGTGTGTATACTATTATTAATACCATCTTACATGTTATTAAGAAAAAAAAAGATATACAGGCACTGAGGCATAGAGATCCACGGGAAAAGTTGAAACGGGTATGGGAGAAAATATGGGAGAGAGCAGATCGGAGGTGGGGATATCCTGTGGGACCTGCTGTTTTGGGGGAATGGGTGGTGGAAAAACGGGGAGAAAATATGTAACTCAAAACTGTGGAAATGAACGATGTAAATCAGAAGTTAATAAAGCATTAAAAAAATTTAAAATAAAATAAAATAAAATCATGATTATTTTTAATATACTTCTGTCTCCCCCTCCCAAAGTGCCATTCCATACAAGAATTAATATTTTAAATGCAAAAAAGAGGGGGAAAATTAGCATACTGATGAATACTGTGAATAAGTCCAAAACACATGAAATTTCATATCATTTTCATATGAAAATATGAAACACCACGATAATTTTTATTTTTGTCTCCTTCATTTTATTTTTTCTCAATTACATGTAAAAAAAGTAACACTTTTTAACATTTTTTGAGTTCCTAATTCTCTTTCCATTCTTCCCTTAGAAACCAAGCAATTTGATATAGATTTGCAATCATGCAAATATTTCCACATTAGCTATATTGCAAAAGAACAATTATTAAAAAAACAAGAAAAATAAAGGAAAAAAAATATACTTCAATCTTCATTTAGACTACATCAGTTCCTTCTCTGAAAATGGATGGTATTTTTTATCATAAGTCCTTCAGAATTCTCTTGGATCATGGTTTTGCTCAGAATAGCTCTAAGTCATTTACAGTTGGTCACCGTACAATATAGCTTTTACTATGTACAATGTTCTCCTGGTTCTGCTCACTTCATTTTGCATCACTTCATTTAAATCTTCTCAGGTTTATTTAAAAACAATCTGCTTGTCATTTCTTATAGCACAATAGTTGTCCATCATAATCATATACCACAACTTGTTCAGCCATTGGTTGATTTATGGGCATCCCTTCAATTTCCAATCTGTTGTCATCCCTAAAAGATCTACTATAAAAATGTTTACACAGTATTTCTGAGTCAAATGATTCACAGTTTTATAGCCCTTTGGACATAGTTCCAAATTACTCTTAAGAATGGTTGGGCCAGTTAACCACTCCATCAATGGTGCATTAATGTCCCAATTTTCCACATTATCTCCAGCATTTGTCATTTTCTTTTTCTTTCATATTAGGCAATCTGAAAGTTGTGAGATGGTACATTAGAGGTGTTGTAATTTGTATTTCTCTAATCAATAGTGATATAGAGCATTTTTCCTATGAGTTTAGATAGCTTTGACTTCTGAAAACTACATGTTCTTATCCTTTGACCATTGATCAATTGGGGAATGAACTGTATTCATATAAATTGATTCAGTTCTCTATATATCTGAGGCTTTTATCCAGAAATTTTCCATAAAATGTGTTCCCAGTTTCATGCTTTTCTTCTATTCTTGCCTGCATGAGTTTTGTTTGAGCAAGAACTTTTTTAATGACAAATAAGCAAAATTATCTATTTCACTTTCCACAATGATCACTATTGTTTGGTCACAAATTCTTCCCTTATCCATATAACTGATTTTTTTCTTAGAGAGCTCGTTTATGAATTTTCAACTTATTTTTTCTATGATAGGGTCATTAAAGTATATAGGGTTAGGGTTATCTTACAGGTAAAATTTTCAATGCTCTCATAACTTGCTTATGTGGTAACTCTATGTCTAAAGCATGTACCCATTTTAATCTTATCTTGGTATATGGTATGAATATTGACTTATTGCTAGTTTCTGCCTAACTAATTTTGAGTTTTCCCAGCAATTTTCATGCAACAGAGGTTTTTTTTTTTCTAAAAAGATTGAAGAAACTTGATTACTCTGGTCATTTATTGTTGTGTGTTATGTACCTAAGCTATTCCAAAAATCCACCAACCTATTTCTTAGTATCAGAATGTTTTTGATGGTGACTGTTTTGTAATACAGTTTAAGATCTGATACTGATAGACCACCTTCCTTTACATTTCATTGATTCCTTTGAAATTCTTGACCTTTTATTCTTCAAGGTGAATTCTATTTTTTTTCCTACCTCTATAAAATAATTTTGGCAGTTTGATGGTATGGCACTGAATAAGTAAATTAATTTAAATAAAATTGCCATTTTTATTATATTGGTTAAGCCTAGCCATGAGCAATTAATATTTTTCCAATTGTTTGGATCTGACTTTATTTGTGTGAAAAGTGTTTTATAATTATGCTCATACAGTTCCTGGGTTTGTCTTGGCAGGTAGAATCCCAACTATTTTATGTAGTCTGCAGTTATATTAAATGAAATATATCTTTCTATGTCTTTCTGCTAGATTTGTTGGTTATACATCAAAATGTTGAATAATTATCTACATTCATATTACATTCTGTTACTTTGTTGTTAATTGTTTCACCTAGCTTTTTAGTTGACTCTCTAGGATTCTCTAGGTATACCATGATATTGTATGAAAAAAAAGTGATAGTTTTGTTTCCATGTTGCCTATTCTAATTCCTTCAACTTCTTTTCCTTCTCTTATTGCTATAGTATATCTCTAGTACAATATTAAATAATATTGGTGATAATGGGCATCCTTGAATCATCCCTGATCTTATTGGGAAGGTGTTATGCTTATCCTCATTTCAGATAATGCTTCCTGGCTGTTTTAAATAAACATTGCTAATCATTTCAAGGAATGTTCCTTATTCCTATGTTCTCTAGTGTTTTCAATAGGAATGAGATTATTTCTGCATCTATTGAAATAACCATATGTTTTTTGTTGCTTTTGTTATGTATATGGTCGGTTACGCTAAAAGTTTTCCTAATATTAAACCAACCATTCATTGCTAGAATAAATCCCATTTGGTCATTATACATGATTTTTGTAATATTGCTTATATTTTATCTAATATTTTTGCATCAGTGTTCATTAGGGAAATTGGTCTGTAGTTTTCCTTCTTTATTTCTCTTCCTGGTTTAGGCATCAGCACCATAATTGTGCATTAAAAGGAATTTGGTGGGACTCCTTCTTTGCCTATGTTTCCAGATAATTTGCATAGCACAGGGATTCATTGTTCTTTAAATGTTTAGCAGAATTCACTTGCAAATTCATCTGGTCCTGTAGATTTTTACTCACAGAGGTCATTTATGACTTTTTCAATTTATTTTGTCTATGATAGGATTACTAAAGTATTCTGCAATCTTCTCTTAATTTAGGCAATTTATATTTTGTAAATATTTATCCATTTCACTTTGTTAGATTTATTGGTGTATAATTGGGCAAAATAATTCCTCATAATTACTTTAATTTCATCTTCATTGGTGGTGAAATCACCCGTTTCATTTTCAATGCTAGTGATTTTATTTTCTTCTTTCTTTTTTTTTTAAATCAAATTAACCAATGGCTTCTTTTTTTCCACACAATTAACTGTCAGTTTTATTTATTAGTTAAATGCTTTTCTTGCTTTCAATCTTATCAATCTCTCCTTTGATTTTCAGGATTTACAATTTGGTGTTTAATTGGGATTTTTAACTTGTTCTTTTTCCAATTTTTTTGTTTGTTTGTAAGCCCAATTCATCGATCTGCTTTTTCTTTATTTTATTAATGTAAGTATTTAGAGACATACATTTTCCCCTAAGTACTGCTTTGGTTACTTCCCACAAATTTTGATGTGTTGTCTCATTGTCATTCTCTGTAATGAAATTATTGATAGCTTCTATGATTTGCTCATTGACCCACTCATTCCTTAGAATTAAATTATTTGTTTCCAATTAACTTTTAACTAATATTTCCACAGCCCTTTATTAAATATAATTTTATTTCATTATGATCTGGAAAAGGGTGAATTAATATTTTTTCTTTTCTTCATTTGGTTGTGAGCTTTTTAAATCCTAATACATGGTAAATTTTTGTGAAAGTGTTATGTATAGCTGAGAAAAAATTTATACTGCTTTCTATTTCCATTGAATTTTCTTCAGAGGTCTATTATATCTAAATTTTCTAAAATTCTAGTCATTGCCTTGACTTCTTCCTTGTTTGTTTTATAGATAGATTTATCTAGTTCTGAGAGGGGAAAGTAGAGGTCCACCATTAATATAGTTTTAATGTCTATTTCCTCCTATAACACATTTAACTCTTCCTTTAAGAATTTGGATGCTATCTCATTTGGTACATATGTTTAGTGTTGATATTACATTATTGTCTATGTTTGCTTTTATCAAAATATAGTTTCTCTGATTCTTTCTTTTAATAAGGTCTATATCTTGCTTTTGCTTGATCAGAAATCATGATTGCTAACCCTGCCATTTTTACATCAGTTGACTCATGATAGATTCTGCTCCAGTCCCTTATATTTACTCTATGTGTGTCTCTCTGCTTCAAGTTTCTTGTAAACAACATATTATTGCATTCTGGTTTTTAATCCATTCTGGTATCCACTTCTCTTTTATGTGTGAATTCATCTTACTCACATTCACAGTTATTATTACTAACTGTATTTCCTTCCATACTATTGTTTCCCTGTTTATCTTTCTCTCTGTCTATTTTTACTCTATCCTTCTTCAAAAGTCCCTTTTGATTTTGATCATGGCCTCCCTTCTATCACCTCTTTTGTCTTCTCTCATTCCTTTCCCTTCCTACTTCCCTGTAGTGTAAAACAGATTTCTATAGTCAATTGATTGTGTATGTAGTTCCTTCTTTAAGACAATTCTGATGAGAGTAAGGTTCAAGCATTGCCTTCCACCATGCCTCCCCCACCCCCACCATCTTCCCCAGAACTGTAAAATTTCTTCCTTTATTGCCTCTTTTATGTGAGATAATTTTCCCTATTTTATCTCCCCCTTGCCTCTTCTTTTAGTGTATCTCAACTTTTCATCCCCTTCATTTCATTTTTTGGAAATTATCATATCATTGTCAAATCACACCTTTTCTCTTTGTTTATGTATATTTGTATATTCTATCAAACTGCACTATTAATGAGAAAGTTCTAGGGAGTTATGAGTATCATCTTCCCACATAGGAGTATAAACAGTTTAATTTTATTCAATCCCAAATGATTTCTCTTTCCTGTTTACCTTTTATCTCTTGAGACTTGTATTTGAAAGTCAAATTTTTTATTCAGTTCTCATCTTTTTATCAGGAATGCTTGAAAATCCTCTATTTCAGTAAATAGCCAGCTTTTCCCTGAAGTATTATACTCATTTTTGCTGGGCAGGATATTCTTGGTTATAATCCTAGCTCCTTTGCATTCTGGAATATCATATTCCAAACCCTCTAAACCTTTACTGTGGTTCCATCATATTTCAATTGTTTCTTTCTGACTGCTTTTAATATTTTCTCCTTGAAATAGAAACTCTGAAATTTAGCTTTAACATTCCTGGTAGTATTCATTTTGAGATCACTTTTAGGAGGTAATTGGTGGGTTCTTTCAATTTATATGTTACCCACTGGATCTAAGCTATCAGGGCAATTTTCCTTTACAATTTCTTTTTTTTTCTCTTTTTTAGTCTTTATTAATTTGATTGTTTACTTTTAGTTTATAAGATTAAGTTTATATATATATATGTATATATATATATATGTATGTATTTTACTTTATTATATACTTTTAGTTTATAAGGTAAGAAAAACTACTGGGCAGCCAGGTGGCTCAGCAAGTAAGAGCACCGGCTCCAGTGTCAGGATGACCTGGATCAAATCCGGGCTCAGATACTCAGCACCACACCCAGAAATAATAACTGGCCATGTAACCTTGAGCAAGTTGCTTAACCCCAATTGCTTAAAAAAAAAAAGTGAAGGACTTTACCACACCCAGAAATAACTGGCCATGTAACCTTGAGCAAGTCACTTAACCCCTATTGCTTTAAAAAAAAAAATTACTGGCCAGTCATACTCCCCCTGTCTCATATGTGTGAAGTTAATTTGTTAAAAAAAAATAAACCTAAAGGTAATAATCTAAATTTGTCTAATTAAATTTCATCAAATCAGATTTGGTCCTAATGTAATAGCCATTTAAAATCTTTTCAGATCCAGATTTTGTCAACCATTTTAGCTCTCTCCTACCTTAGTGTCATCTATAAATTTGATGAGCTGTTATCTATGCCTTTATCTAAACCTTTGATAAAAAAAAAAACATATTAAACAGCAGAGTGACTATCACAAATCACTGCATCAGAGACACTATAACAGAAACATGCCAGTCTATTGATTCACTTGCATGTAGATTTGACTAAAGCAATTGTGACTATTCTGGGGTACTCCTTTAGAAACTTTCCAAAATTAACTTCACTGCTCTGATCACCATTGTACAGTGTCTACCTGCCCTCAGTGAGTTTTCCTAAGATGAGGAATAGGATTGTAGAATTTATATTTAAAAGGACCTTAGATCATTTACTACCACTCTCATATGATAAATGAATGGAGGCTTGGAGAGATAAAGAACTCCATGCTGAACAAGGGATATATTCTATTTACTCAAGAAAAGTTATTGTAGCAAGATGAAATATTAAGAGTGGCAAAGTGGGGCAGGAAGTACAGGAAGCAGCATAACATGATGAAAGGGAACTTGATTTGCCCTCAGAAGGTCTTGGTTTGAATTGTGGCTCTGCCATTTGTTATCTATGTGTTCTAGGTAAATAATTTTGCCTCTTTAAGTCTCCATTTCTATATCTTTATAGATATATGAATATAATGGGCTAGACCAGCATATCTCAAACTTTTTGGTGTCAGGACCCCTTTACACTCTGTTTAAAATATATTTATTTATTTTTAGTTTACAAGATTTTGATTTTTTAATTTTCTCCCCCTTCTCCCCAAGACGTCATGCAATCTTGATATAGGCCATTCACGTACAATCATATTAAAGATATTTTCACATTAGTCATGTTTTAAAGAAGAATTAGAACCAAAGGAAAAGAAAACACAAGAAAGAAAGAAACAAAAAAAGGAAAAATAGTATGTTTTGATCTGCATTCAGACTACATAGTTCTTTCTCTGGATGTGGATAGCATTTCCATCATGCACCTTTTTGAATTGTCTTAGATCATTGCATTACTGAGAAGATTAAGTCTAATTTCAACAGGCAGTTTACAGAGGAAGAAATTAAAGATATCTATAAGCATATGAAAAATGCTCTAAATCACTATTGATTAGAGAAATCAAATCAAAACATCTTTGAGGTACCACATTTCACCAGTCAGATTGGCTAAGATGAAAAAACAGGAAAATGACAAATGCTGGAGAGGCTGTGGAAAAATTGGAACACTAATGCATCATTTGTGGAGGTGTGGACAGATCCAACCATTCTGGAGAGCAATTTGGAACTATGACTAAAAAATATAAATTGCCCAGATTTACTGAAGAGGAAGTAAATTACTTAAATAACCCTATCTCAGAAAAAGAAATCAAACAAGACATCAGTGAACTCCCTAGGAAAAAATCTCCAGGGCCAGATGGATTTGCTAGTGAATTACATCAAACATTTAAAGAAAAATTGATTCCAATACTCTACAAACTATTTGGGAAAATTAGTGAAGGAGTCCTACCAAATTCTTTTTATGACATAAATATGGTACTGATACCTAAATCAGGAAGAGATAAAACAGAGAAAGAAAATTATAGACCAATCTCCCTCATGAATATAGATGCAAAAATTTTAAATAAGATATTAGCTAAAAGACTACATCAACTGATCACAAGAATAATGGAATTTGATCAGGAAGGATTTATTCCAGGGATGAAAGGATAGTTTAATATTAGGAAAACCATCAGTATAATTGATCATATCAACAATAAAACTAGCAGAAACCACATGATTATCTCAATAGATGCAGAAAAGTCTTTTAAGGAAATACAACATCCATTCCTACCATGTTTCCCCGATAATAAGCCCTCCCCTTACTGTGTAAGATTCCTCTAAAATAAGCCCTCCCCCAAAAATAAGCCCTATTGAGATTGCTACTGTAGTGAAGGTGATCCCCTGCACTACACGCTACATTACGGTACCCTCTGTATGCACCGTCCCCCCCCCAGGTGAAACGCATGCCGCGCTCCGAGCTGCATCCAATCAGAGCTGCAGCAGTGAGCGCGTCATCCTGTTCTTCCCCAGTGATTTGCTTATTGAATAAAGGTACATTTTTTTGTTCACATTTACCTGTTTATTAAAATTGCTGTCAATGTTCATTAAAATAAGCCCTCCCCTGAAAATAAGCCCTCTGGTGTTTTTCTGTCCAAAAAAAATTAATAAGACAGTGTCTTATTATTGGGGAAACATGGTATTAAAAACACTAGAAAGTATAGGAATAAATGGAGCCTTCTTTAAAATAATAGTTAGCATCTATTTAAAGCCATCAGCAAGTATTATATGTAATGGGGATAAGTTCGAAGCATTTCCAATAATATCAGGGGTGAAACAAGGGTGTCCACTATCACCCCTCTTATTCAGTTTAGTACTAGGAATGTTAGCTGTAGCAATAAGAGAAGAAAAAGTAATCAAAGGAATCAAATTAAGCAAAGAAGAGACCAAGCTATCACTCTTTGAAGATGATATGATGATTTACTTAGAGAATCCTAGGGAATCAAGGAAAAAACTACTTGAGACAATAAATAAATTTGGCAAAGTAACAGGATATAAAATAAACACACATAAATCCTCAGCATTCCTGATATTTCTAATGAAATTCAACAGCAAGAGATAGAAAGAGAAATTCTTTTTAAAGTTACTGTAGACATTATAAAATATTTGGGAATCTACAAATAAAGTCAGATCTAACTAATGGGAAAAATATCAATTGTTCATGGCTCAGTTGTGCTAACATAATAAAAATGACAATTTTACCTAAATAAAATTATTTATTTAGTGCCATACCAATCAATTTAGCAAAAAAACTATTTACAGAGCTAGAAAAAATAGTAACAAAATTCATTTGGAAGAACAAACGTCCAGAATATAAAGGAAATTAAGGAAAAGAAATGCTAGGGAAGGTGGACTAGCTATGCCAGATTTTAATCTGTATTATAAAGCAGCAGTCATCAAAATTACTTAGTACTGGCTGAGGAATAGAGTAGTGGATCAATGGAATAGATTGTGCACACAAGATTCAGCAGTCAATGTCAATTGTCTATTTTTTGATATTATCTATTGTTTGATAAACCCAAAGCCCTAGTATTGGGGACAAGAACTCAGTATTTGACAAAAACTGCTGGAAAAACTGGAATATAGTATGGCGGAAACTGGACATAGACCATTATCTAACACCATATACCAAAATTGAGCCTAATGGATGCATGACCTAGGTATAAAGGTTGATAATGTAAGCAATCTGAGAAAGCAAGGAATAGTTTACCTGACAGATTTGTGGAGAGGAGAAGACCTTATGACCAAACAAGAATTAGAGAGCATTATAAAATGCAAAATGGACAATTTTGAATACATTAAATTGAAAATTTTCTGTAGAAACAAAGCCAATGTAACCAAGATTAAGAAGAAAGTGGGAAATTGGGAAAGACTTTTTACAATCTATGTCTCTGATAAAGGAATAATTTCTAAAATATACAGAGAATTGAGTCAAAACTATAAGAATACAAGTCATTCCCCAATTGATAAATGGTCAAAGGCTATGAACAGGCAGTTTTCAGAGGAAGAAATTAGAGATATCTATAAGTATATGAAAAAATGCTCTAAATCACTACTGATTAGAGAAATGCAAATCAAAACAACTCTGAGGTACCACATCTCACTAGTCAGATTGGCTAAGATGATAAAACAGGAAAATAACAAATGGTGGAGAGGATGTGGAAAAATTGGAACACTAATGCATTGCTGGTGGAGTTATAAACTGATCCAGACTTGCTGGAGAGCAATCTGGAATTATGCCCAAAAGGCTATAAATACTTTCATACCCTTTGATCCAGCAATACCACTCCTAGGGTTATATCCCAAAGAGATCATAAAAGTGGGAGAAAGACCCACATGTACAAAAATGTTTATAGCAGCTCTTTTTGTGATGGCAAAGAATTGCAAATTAAGGGAGTGCCCATCAATTGGGGAATGGCTGAACAAGTTGTGGTATATGCATGTTATGTAATACTATTGTGCTTTAAGAAACGAAGAGTAGATGGTCTTCATATTTACCTGGAGAGGCTTATATGAACTGATGCTGAGTGAGAAAAGTAGAACCAGGAGAAATTTGTACACAATTACAGACACAACGTACATGTGATGACCAACTTGGATAGACTGGACTCTTCTCAGCAATGCATTGATATAAGTCAATCCCAAAAGACTCATGATGGAGAGAAATGTGTGCATCCAGAGAAAGAACTAGAAATGACTCAGTCTATATCCAGATGGAAGCAAAATACCTGATCTTTTTCCTTTTCTTGTTTGGTTTTATGTCCTCTCTACCATTTTTCATTCCATCTGATACAATCTGTCTTTATAACCTGACTAATGTATAATGTGAAAGTATTTACAGATCCTATACTTGACTATACGCCTCCATGGTGGGGGGGGGGGAGGAAAGGAGGGAAACAAAACGTGAAACTCAAGGAATTATAGAATTGAATCATGTAAACTAAAAGTAAACAAACAAATTAATTTTTAAAAAAGAAAAAAAGTTTTTTGAAATAAAAATAACTATAATAAAAAAAGAAAATCATGAAAAATGAGTCAACAGCTTGCTAAAGGAGCCCCCCAAAATACTGAAGAAAATAATACCTTAAAAAATAGACTAACCTGAATGGCAAAAGAGGTCCAAAAAGCCAACGTGAAGAATGCCTTAAAAAGCAGAATTGGACAAATAGAAAAGGAGGTCCAAAAACTCACTAAAAAAAACAATTCCTTCAAAATTAGAATGGAGCAAATGAGGTTACTTTGGAGGTAAATGACTTTATGAGAAATCAAGAAATTATAAAGCAGATCCAAAAGAATGAGAAAATCAAAGACAATGTGAAATATTTCATTGGAAAATCAACTGACCTGGAAAATAGATCCAGGAGAGATAATTTAAAAAATTATTAGACTACCTGAAAGCTATGATAAAAAAAAAAAGAGCCTAGATATCCTCGTTCAAGGAATTCTCAAGGAAAAGTGCCCTGAAATTCTAGAACCAGAAGATAAAATAAAAATTGAAAGAATCTACCAATCACCTCTTGGAAGAGATCCTAAAAGGAAAACTCCTAGGAATATTGCAGCCAAATTCCAGAGTCCTCAGGTCAAGAAGAAAATATTACAAGCAGTCAGAAAGAAACAATTTAAGTATTGTGGAAACACAATCATGATAACACAAGATCTAGCAAGTTCTACATTAAGGGATGGAAGGGCTTGGAATATGATATTCCAGAGGTCAGAGGAGTGAGGGTTAAAACCAGGAATCACCTACCCAGAAAAACTTTAGGGAAAAAAATGGACATTCAGTGACATAGAGAACTTTCAAGCATTCTTGATGAAAAGACCAGAATTGAATAGAAAATTTGGCTTTAAAATCAAGAGAAGCATGAAAAGGTAAACAGGAAAGAAAAATAATAAGAGACTTGTTCAAGTTGAACTGTTTACATTCCTACATGGAAAGATGATATTTGTAATGCATGATACTTTTATCAGTATTAGGGTAGTTGGAGGGAATAGATAGATAGATAGATAGATAGATAGATAGATAGATAGATAGA
>NW_027185653.1:558944-587641 GCF_028583685.1 Petaurus breviceps papuanus
ATAGATAGATAGATAGATAGATAGATAGATAGATAGATAGATAGACAGATAGATAGACAGCCCAGGGCAAATTGAATATGAAGGGATAATATCTAAAAAATAAAATTAAGGGGTGAGAGAGGAATATATTGAGAGGAGAAAGAGAGAGATAGAATGGGGTAAAATATCTCACTGAAAAGAAGCAAGAAAAAGGTTTCACAATGGAGGGGAAGAGGTGGAGGTGAAAGGGAATGAGTGAACCTTGCTCTCATAGGATTTGGCTTAAGGAAGGAATAACATACACACTCAATTGAGTATTTTACCATACAGGAAAGTAAGGTGGAAGGGAGTAAAGGAGGGGGTGGGTTTTGGGAGGATGACAGAAGGGAGGGTAGATTAAGGGAGGGGTAGTCATAAGCAAACACTTTTGAAAAGGGACAGGGTCAAAGGAGAAAATAGAATAAGTGGGGGGGAGTGGGATAGGATGGAGGGAAATATAATTAGTCCTTCATAACATGACTATTATGGAACTGTTTTGCATAACTATATATATAATATGCATATATATAATATATAACCTATATTGAATTGCTTGCCTCATCAATGAGGGTGAGTGGAGAGGGAAAAAGGGAGAGAATTTGGAACTCAAAGGTTTTAAAACCAAATGTAAAATATTGCTTTTACATGCACCTGAGAAATAAGATATATAGGCAATGGGGAATAGAAATCTATCTTGCCCTATAAAAAAATAAGGCGGAAGGAGATAAGAAGGAGATGATAGAAGGGAGGGCAGACTGGGGAAAGGGGTAATCAGAAAGCATGCTTCTTGGGGTGGGGGGAGGGGACAGATGGGGAGAAAATTCTGAACTCAAAATCTTGTGGAAATGAATATTGAAAACTAAAAATCAATCAATTAATTATTTTTTTAAAAAAGAACTCCTATGTTAGTGTCTTTTGTAAACATTCTTAATTATGGCTCAGAAGCAAAAAAAAATCCTCTTCTTCAGATACTAAGCAGATCAGAAACATTATTAGTTCAAGTTCTTTCTTTCAGGTGGGAGGTTGCATCTAGTAAAATCTAGCGTGCATGATGAAAAGGATGCCCAGTTCTCTGTCATACCTGCTTCTTGGACACTTTTACGCAAGTGAAATTCAACTGAAATTAACACCACAGCTGGCTTTGAAAGGAAATAGATTTTTGTCAAACGATGGTAACCTACAACAGCGGTGTCAAACTGGAATAGAAAATGGGGCTACTAATCCATACATACAGATCCCTGCATGCTGCATATAGACTTAGTTTTAAAATGTAACATTATATATGTTATTTTGTATTTTTATTAATTTCATTAAATGTTTCCCAATTACAATTTAATCCAGTTTGGGCTGCACTCAGGAGTGTATTTCACAACTCTTTCCTACTGCAGGAGGGAGAGGAAAGTGGTGCATGACAGAGGAGACTATTATCAAATACAATCATTGTTATTCATTCATTTTTTAGTTGTATCTTATTCTTTGTGTCCCCATTTGGGATTTTCTTGGCGAAGATACTGGAATGCCAGTTCCCTTCTCTAATTCATTTTACAGATGAGGAAACTGAGGCAAATAGGGCTAAATGACTTCTCCAGGGTCACACAGCTAATAAATGTCTGAGATTAGATTTAATTTTTTTAATTTTAATTTTTGTCTTTTTGGAGGGGGGAACACAGGGTTAAGTGACTTCCCCAACATCACATAGCTAGTAAGTGTTAAGTGTCTGAGGCTGCATTTGAACTCAGGTCCTCCTGACTCCAGGGCTGGTGCTCTATTCACTGCACTGCCTAGCTGCCCCGAGATAAGATTTTAACTCAGGATGATGACTCTATCCACTGAGCCCATAGTATGATCATTAATTATCACAGAATCTTAGATTGGACAGGAGCACTGAGATCAATGTAGTACAATAGAAAGAATGCTGGAATTGGAGTCCAAAGTCTGATTTGAATCTACTACTTACTGCTTGTGTAAATGTGGACAATCATAACCAGTCTGTGCCTTGGGACTTCATTTGTAAAAATGAGGACATTAGAATAGACAAGCTTCAAGGCCTCTTGGAGGTCTTAATCTGAAATTTTATTGCTATCCAGTCCAACTCTCATCAGTGCTTCAGTGCCTTCTATAACATTCTTATTATGTGGTCACTCAATCTCACTTTAATTATCTTTAGTGGTATAGCACAGGGATGGGGGGAGGGAGTGGGAAATGTGTTACTAAACCATATATAAAGATCCGTAGCCTATTGACTTAGAAGACCACATATTAACAATATCTACATTTTATTGTATTTTTTATTTATTTTGTTAAATAATCCCCAATTATATTTCTTCTGGTTCTAGCAGCACTGAGGAGTATTAGGGGCAGCATTGCCAGGAGTTTGACCCCTCTAGCGTAGAGTTTGCTCAGTGTTACTCCACTCAGTAATAAAAGTGATTTCCTTTAAGAAAAATCACCAGCACTTATACATCCAAGGTAACTTTTGAGCAGCGGGATTACATAACAGAGTTTTAAACTTAGAATTGGAAAAGCCTGGTTTTAAAATCTCACATCTGTTGAGTTGTATAAAGTTGAAATTGTAATATATGTATTACTCACCTAACAGTGTTGTTACGGTATGGGATCATCAAATGTGATATTTCATGTAAAGTGCTTTCTGACTTTTGAAGAGTTATATAAATTTCGATTATTAGTAAGTGAACACAGTGGCATTTCTGGATGTGCTTGAAATAAAGAATTGAGTTCAAGTTTTACCTTGTCCTGGGAAAATAACTTAATCTCCCTATTGCTTATGGCAATTCTCTGGGATTAATCAAATCAGAGAGTCACAGATGGGTTGGAAGGAGTTTTCATTGCTGATTAAATCATGGATTCTATTAATTTATTAAAAGAATATCGTTCTTCAAAATAGAGACTTCAGGAGGCAATGCTCACTTCTCTCAACTATGTTGTTCATAAAAAATAATTTTGGAACTCATTCTCCAGGGTTATAAAAAAATCATTCTCATTATAGTGACACCTATTTGAGCCCAAAAGTTGCATTATATCACCTTATTAATTCATTTAGGCAAAATGACTTTGGGCTGTTTCCAAAAGTCAAATTCACCTTCAAAGAATAAAGACTTGCCTCTACCAAGAATGTCTAAAAATGTTGATAGGGTCTTTGACAGTAAATCCCAATGTGCTTCAAGTAATAATAAGTATGCAGTGTTTTAAGGTGACCACTTTGAAAGGGATAACATGCATTTGATTTTATAAGTTTAGGCATGTTTAAGTTAAATAAATAATATCACTTTGCATCTTTTCTCTCATGTTTAAAATAAATGGTCAGTACTATGGCATCATAGAATCAAAGAAAATTAGAGTTGGAAGGGAACAAAGAGATTCTGTAAACAACACCCTCCACCCCTCCACCCAGTCCCACCCCAGCTAATTTTGCAGGTGAGGAAATTAAGCCCAAGAGAGGTTCCAAGCCTTGCCCAAAGTCATATAGCTAGGAAGAGGCAGAACAGAGAGTTGGGTCCAGGTCAGACTCTATGGACTTTTCCAAGTGCTTTTATTTATCTTATATCTCTCTTTCTATAAACACACACACACACACACACACACACACACATAGCCCTTATGTAGCCTTTATAACTCTAAAATGGAATTGTTTTCTGGTTTGTCTTATACTCACACCTTGTGTATTATCTGACAGCCTTGGGTGTTTTATAGCACCAGATGGCCACCACCTCCTTTTATCCACACCCACTGTCTCCCTGAGGTAGTTCTAGCCACCTGGTCCTAGTAACAACTGTGGGTCTCCTAACAGCAATGGATGAGGGCAATTGTCCCAATGTGCTGTTCCCTGGGGATGTTTTGGGGGGTTTAGGATAATCAGGGTTCTCTTCAGAAACTCATCAGTGGTGTCAGGCAAATGTTTATACCAGCTGCCTGACATATGTGTACCCTCTCAGTCTAAATCCTTGTGACATACTATCTTGAATGCCCAGGCACAGAGCATGTGTTAAAGTGGTAAACACCCCCAAATTATACACTTTTCAATCTGTGAAAGCTGTTTTGTGGGCCTATGAGTTGTTTGATTTTTTTCCCCTCTTCTTGACCTGAGGCATTATCATGGAGAGCCAAATGGACATTTAGTTCTGACAATCTGTCACCCTCCCGCAAATGCAACAGCAGCAACAGTACATACATACTTCACCCTGAAAGCCACGGAAAACCCAACAGATGCTTTTGCTTGAAGCTGTTGACCCATTCGTTATTTCCTGGACAAAGAGCTGACTGTGTGACATTGCCCTGTATTTACAATAGCTCCCTCTGTCTCATGTCAGGGCCTTGATAGTACAAAGAGCTACTGTTTGAGTCAGAAAACAAGCATAAGTCCCAGTTCTGATATTCGGTACAGGTAATGACCTTGGGCAAGCCTTGCAGCGAAAATAATGCTGGATTTGCATTCAAAGTACCTGCATTTGAATCCCAGTTCTGACATTTACCACATGTGTAATATGGGGTAAGTGAATTAGTCTCCCTGACATTGTTTCCTCATCTATAAAATAAGGGGGATAGATTAGATGGTGTTTAAGGTAATTTTCAACTCTAAACTTTTGGTAAAGGATTGTATTGGCAAGTAGATGGAGTGCCATGCCTGAAGTCAGAAAGACTCATCTTCCTGAATTCAAATCTGACATCAGACACTTACTAGTTGTGTGACCCTGGACAAGTCATTTAACCCTATATGCCTTTAGCAGCAAAGCACCCCAGCGTCTCCAGGGTGGCTGCTCACACAGGTTCTTGGATCTGCTTTGATAAAGGAAAGCAACTCAAAATGGGTTAACAAGCTTATTTTAATTAGTCAAACATGTATCCATTACCTAGTTCAGGGGAAAGAGGTCAGCACGCCAAACTTCAGAATATACAGACAGAATTATCGAGACAGAAAAACAGATCAAGTAGACAGATTTCCAAACTGTGCAATCATTACATCCATACCAAACAACATCTGGATTTTTCAAAGCCCAGGGGCTCTGGACAACGGCTTTCTAGAGTTTCATCTGATCAAACCACGGAACTCTTCTCAAAAGTGAGCCCCAAAACAAAGCCTCACATCAGGGCTTATATAGCCTTCTCCTGGCTCAGAGAATGCAACAACCTTATTGACCCACTGGCCAATCAAAAAGTATTTACTGAAAAACAAGCCTCCCACCCCAGGCTCCAGGTGCACTTTAGCCTAGGGGCAGGGAAGATCTTTAAAATTTACATTCCCATTACAATGCCTCAGTTTCCTCATCTGTAAAATGAGCTGACTAAGGAAATGGCAAACCATTCCAGTGTATCTGGGAAGAAAACTCCAAATAGGGTCACAAAAGGTCAGAAATGACTGGAAACAACTGAAAAACAAAGGTCCTATACCACCCATGCTGGAAGTACAGCACAACTCAGTTTCCATCCCAATGCTGATTAACAGAGAAGCATTGCCATTCTACACCTGGGCCAATTCACCCCTTCTTAGGCAGTCTAGTGGTCTGCTCCCTGGAGTTCATCATATTGGTGAGACTGGAATTAAAGCAGACATGTGATTGGCTTTTAACCATAGTTTAGAACTCCTGAAACAAGTAATCCCATAGCCTCAGCCTCCCCAGCAGCCAGGACTACAGAGGTGTGCCATTGTGCCCAGTTTTGCTTTATTTTCAAAGGCTCGATTTAGGGTCCTAAATCCTGGAACGAAGAGCTAGCATAATAAATCCTTTTTGAGTGACTAGTATCTATGGTGGATTTATAAAACCCTAAAGGACCAAATCTATCCTTTGCTCTTTTTTAGAGCTTTAGTCATCTTACTCATGGAAGGATAGGGACACAGTCTTCAACAGCAATATTATATATTCCTACAAAATTCTGCCGTCAATGAAGTTGGTGTAGTGCACAGAGCAGTGAATTTGGAGTCAGAGGACTTGTTCTTTGTTAGTTGTGTGACCTTGGGCACTTACATTTTCTGGCTTTTAGTTTCTTCATATGTATAATGAGGGAGATGGACAAGATGATTTTTTAAGGTTCATTTCTGATTGAAATTCTAATAACCTGTAAGTCTGTCTTTCGTGCCTATTTTGTACACTCTTCCCCTTGGTAGCAAGTTGAAAAACATGCCATAAGTTAATATTCAACAAATAAAAGAAAATGCCTATTTTATTTTATACATCTTTATGTTAATAAATGAATATAATAGTTATTGTACTGATACTTAATAACTCTTTTGAGCTAGCTTTCTGAAACATGGGTCATTCACCTTTCATCAAAGTGATCAGTGCATTGTCTATAGACCAGATCTTCTTGGATCTTGTTGAGTTCAACCTATTTTCTTTATTCCACCTTTAAAAAATTTTTTATAAACAAATATTTGTTATGGAGGAAATAATGAACACTGCTAGGAAACAAGCACTAACATTGTCTTTCTATGGCATGTGCAGAAGAAAAATACAAAACAAAACAAAATGGATGTATGGTAGAAAAAAGATCTTTCAGTTTCAAATTACCCAGGGATTGCTATCAAACAAAAGGAAGAAGGTTGATAAGTTACAAAAGAAGCTTTGATCATGTCTTAGGACCTCCAGTAGTCTGGCAGTCCCTTTATTTTAGATGTGTTTTATGTTGTCTCTTGGGTATCAGGATGAAAGAGTGGTAGCTGATCTTCCTTTTGTCATCATACTACTACCAGTACTGCTACTGCAAACTGATATTTCTAGTTAAGATTGCAAAGCACTTTCTACACGCTGTTTTGTTTGAGCCTTGCAACAAACCCATGAGATAACTACTACAGAGGGAGGAATTAACCATTTATATAGCCCCTACTATGTGTCACACACTGTGCAAAACAGTTTTTCAAATATTATCTCATTTGATCCTCATAGCAATCCTGAGAGGTAGGTGGTGATATTGTCTATTTTACAGTTGAGGAAACTGAGGCAAATAGAGGTTAAGTGACTTGCCCAGGTTAACATAGCTAGTGTCTGATGCTAGATTTAAACATAGGTATCCCTGACTCCAGTCCCAGTGCTCTATTGACTATGCCACCTAACTGCCTCCTTACTATTGGGATTATTATCTTCATTTTACAGATGAGGACACTGAGACTCAGAGAAGCTTAGTGATTTCTCAAATGATACATAGCTACTAAGTGTCTGAGGCAAGATCAAAACCCAGGTCTCTCCTAACATCAAGTACAAAGGTCTGCCTGGTATACCACACTGTCTTACCATGATAACCCAGGGTTCACATTGCCATTTGTCTGCTTTACCAACCAAAAACCTGAGAAACCTATGTTCTCTCCTTTAACATAAACATACTCTTTTTGTGAGTTTACATAAAGGTATAGAGACTAGTGATTAATTGAATTAGCACCAATTTCCCTAAAAAGTATTTGAAAGAAATCAAAACCTTAAGGTAACAGAATTAAGCTAATTAATGGGAGAGTTTCAGGCATCAGCTTGCAAGTGGGGAAACTGAGAGGGTGTTCTCAGTTCTCAGGATTCCTTACTCCCCTGAAATCATACCATGTAGGCTGTCAACACTATTTGCAGAGATGTTCAAGGTGTCATTTGCTTACTCTGACATAAGCAATTGGCAAGTGGATGTGGAAGGGGTATCGGGTAGGGATAGGATTTCACTCAAAGAAATTACAATTAATATCTTGAAACACCCATCAGATAAAGGCAACAACTAACTGTGGAAGGAAATCCAAGCATATCTTTGTAAATCAACCTGGGCAAATGGCCAGGCCACTAGACGATTTCCAGGGATGCCAGGCCAGTGCTCCCCCATCCCATCCCTGATTGTCAGGTGGGGATTTATGAGCACTGCCAGGGAGACACACAACTGCCCCTTTGGAAGTCTAGCCCTGGCTACTGTTACTATGGATCCCTTTACATTTTCTGTCTGATTGACAGAAACAATTATGGTCCAAAGAAAATGCTTTGAAGAAAAACCTCTGGCTTCAGGTGTGAGTTCAATTCTCCCTCTAAAGGTTGTTTTTAAAGAAGTGTGTATATGCACACACACCCACATACGTGTCACACTGCAGTACATTGCGACCAGGGTTGGGGGGGAAGGGGGGAATAACCACACTGACTGCATGTCCTTTTCTGCCTAATGATAGCTAGGAAACTACACGTGGGCAGACTGCAGTTAAAGATAAAAACAGGAATTATTTTTCTATAGCTTTCTCATTTCTGCTTTTGGGTTCCTTCAGCTTTAAAGACTATTGTGGTGTTTGATGTTACTCTGTGCTTTCATGGTTTCTATTGTTTGCATCTTTGTGGAACCCAGAAAATATTTCTTCTGAACAGTATAGCTATTGCTTTTGTGTATGTGAACCTGAGAGATAGTAGGAAAGTGAGGCAAGCAACAGGGAAAAAGGGAGAAACAGGAGAGGGAAAAGGAAGGGGAGAGAGATGAAGGAAAAGACAGAGAGAGACAGAGAGTGAACACTGGTGAGATAGTGTGCATGTATGTCAATCTGAATGGAGCGGAAATTGATACAGCTGTTTTTGTTTATCTGTAACCATTTATAGAGTATGAAGGAAGTATCCAGCTTCCAAACTAGGCCATATCAGCCTTGTGATCAAACATAACCACAGGTTTATGGTGAATCAGACACTATTTTGTTATGTAATTACAAACTTTAGTGGCATGGCCAAAGTCATGACAGGCTGCTCAATTTCTGGTCATGATTCATCCCATTTTTAGACAATTTCAATTCTGCAAAACATTTAGAGGAGGGCATGAAGTGATGGAGGGGAAGTAACAGTGAGCTGGGAATCTAGATACCTGCCTTTGCTACTAAGGAGATGTGTGACCTTGGGCAAGTCATTTCTCCACATTGGGCTTCACTATACTCATAAGTGAAGTAAGTAGTTTGAGGTCCACATCCCCTTAAACTATGATTATTCTAATTATTTAATAACTTGATCTCCCCATTTCCAGTCTACTCTCTCACCAATCTATCTACACAGATACTAAAATAATCTTTTTAGGGTATATTCCTGATTTTGTTACCCTACTGTTCATAAACCTTCAGTCAGTCAACAAGCGGTTTTTAAGCACCTATGTTCCAAGCACTGTGAAGAGCTGAAACTACACTAAGTAGAAGGAAAGACATTTCCAAACTTCCAGGAGCTTACATTCTAATGGGAGAACACATACAAGGAAGCTGAATGGGGGGAGGGAGGTTATGTGGTATTTAGCAGTGGGAGTGTGGTAGAGGAATTTTAGAATGCAGCCTGGAGAGGAGAGAGATATAGCTGATCTGGGTGCCTTCCTTAACTGGAGTTTCTAGAAGTCACCCAGTCAAAGGGAGAGGCCACAGAGGTGGAGGGAACTTTCAATCTGTGAATTCTGATAGCCAAAGTGAGCCATGAAGATAAAGAGCTGAGGCACGGTGAGTAGGGCTTCAGGATGTAGAGGAAGTCGGGAACGCAGCCTGGAGACAAATGAAACATGGCTGGCCTCAGGGCACTCCTTCTAGGAAGTTCAGGTTCTCTCTTGTCTCCGTGATAAAATAGAAATTCCCAAGCCTGACTGAGAATGCTCCACAGTCTGGTTCCCATCTACTTTAAGAAGCTCATTTTTTATGACTCCCCTTCCTTCATTTAGCGATCCAACCAGATTAAACTACTGGCTGGCTCCCAAAATGAACATTTTACTTCCTGCTTCTGAATTGCATCAGACATCCACTGTGCCTGGTTGCATGTGTTCCTCCTCATCTCCCTCTTTCCTCTTCATTCAAAGATCAGTTCAGATGCTACCTCCTTCCTCTTTAAGGAGTCTTCCCGCACCTCCCCAATTTGGTAGTGTTCTTTGTCTTCACTGTGCACTGCCAATAGAATGTAAACTCCTTGAGGGAAGGGACTATTTCATTTTTGGTTTTGCATCCCTAAAACCTGTCATTTACTCTGAGTCAGGGTTGAGTAACTGGTGTTTACCAAATTGAATTGTAGCGAGTGATCTTTAAATTCTCTTTGGTGTCTTAACATTCTTTGATTATGTTATTCAGTAATCCTGGTGTAACCAACTGTCTGTCATGTCTAACCTCAGTCCTTCCTATGCCCATAATCACCAGCATTCTCTAAATCTGTTCCAAGGATTTACTCACCCTGAAGGGGACTGATTTCTGCATCCCAAAGTATCTATGGATCATGTTGCTTCCTCACCTTTATTTTGTCAGCAGAGGTGCTTTCTGAAGTTGGCACAGTGAGTGGCACAGATGGCCCCATCATCTGAGCGCACATGCATGGCCAGACTCTATTATTTAGGTTAGGAATCATGGGGCCCCTTGGTGGGAATAAACTATGGGAGTGTCCGATAGCCATGCACCAAAGGACTTGTGTTGAATGAGCTATTAACCCCATGATGCTCACTTAAAAAAAAAGAGAGAGATTGACTTATTAGCAAAGAAAAGCTATAAAAAAACATGAAAATAAACCTAGTTAGCAATCATGGTTCATGGTTTTTCTATCTGGGGAGAACAGAAGGTACCTTTAACATCCAGTCAGCCATTCTCTTACTATTTTCACCACCTTGATGAGGCTATCATCAGTTCTTGACTATCTGTCTTCCTGCAGGTGAACAGAAATGGAGATAATCCCAGGGCGATAAAAATCTAAACATCATTTGTATTTGTCTTGGAAATGTGAAGATAGTTAAAGACATATACTATATACCTCTATCCCTGATTCCTCTTTATATTCCCCAAAGTACACCTCTCTAAGCAGGCTGGAATACAGCTGCTGACTACTTCTTCCTCTGAACACCTATTATTTGTAATGCTCATTTAGCAGCATTCCTTAAACACTTCATACATGCAGCCCTACACTATAACTTATCTTTGTAAACCTGAAAGCACTACATGCTGTGAGTTATTATTATTTTCTTCCCCTTATTCCTTGATTCAACAAATATTTTTATACAGAAGACCTACTACATACTATATGTATGTACTGATATGTGCTAAGGATCCAAAACTAAACAAAACAGAACCTACCTGCAACACTATACCCAGGGTGGCTGCCAACACAGCTTCTTAGATCTGCCTTTCTAAAGGAAAGCAACTCAAAATGGGTTAACAATCTTGCTCTAATCAAACAAAGATATCATTTACCTAGTTCAGGGGAAAAAGTCAGTACCCCGAACTTCAGAGTATACAGATAGGTTACAAGCAGAAGTTACAAGAAGACAGAGAAACATTTCAGCAGATAGGCCTCCAACTATCTTACCATTACATCCATACCTAGTCACAGCTACCAGAGAGGGAAGCACCAATATCTGGGTTTTCAAAGCTGGGGGGCTCTCAATGGCTGCCTAGAGTCTCATCGGGTCAAATCAAACAACTCCTCTCAAAGTGAGCCCCAAAACAAAGCCTCACATCAGGGTTTATATAGCCTTCTCCTGGCTCAGAGAATGTCACAAACCTCTTGACCCACTGCCCAATCACAGAGCACCAAGGTGTGGGCATTCCTGACTACAGGCTCCAGGTGCACTTAAGCCTATCAAAGGGCCTAGGGGCAGGGAAGATCTTAAATTCCCATTCCCATAACACTACCTCAAGGTATTTACTTTTTGTTGGGAGAAAACAAAATGTAATAAAAAGATAAATAAATTTAAAAAAGTATATATGTATATGTGTGTGTATATTTGGTGGTGGGGAGGTGTTAATGGAGGGAGAAAGTGATAGCAGTTAGAATAAGAATCAGTCTCCTATAAATAGGACGTAAACTTCAAACTAAGCCTTTCTATTTTGTCTCCATGAGGTCCTTTCAGCAACGTTTTTGAGAACAGAGATCATGCTTTATTCCCCCATCCCACCACCTTCAGCACCTCCCACAGTTCCCTAAGCATAAGCAACACTCGATTAATTTTTGTTGATAATGAAGGTGGCAGAAAGAATGTCTACTTGCAGACAAATCAAAGGCTCAGTATCTTTATTGCAAATCTTTATTTAAAAGACTGAGCCATTTCTTCAATAATAAGACATGTAAGACTCTGTTACTAAATAGAATTGTACTCCAATTTACTGGGACATATTCTATATTAACAACCCTCCCCCCCAAAAAGGAAGGGATATGGGAGGAAAAGATGACTTTGGTTTGGGGGGTGGCTTTCTTTTCTCTCCAGAAAGAACCTGTGGTAAACAAACACTCAGTAAATGCTGCAACAGCACTAAGCCTACACGATGAATTAGGCAGCCAGGTGCTGCCTCTCTCCTTTTGGTAGCATTTACACACAGCTGCATCAGCTTTTCCTTTCCATTTTGGTCAACTAATCTACAAATTCACTTTGCTCTACATGAAAGCTCCCTTAAAAGAAATGAAATGCTGACAGCATCTCAACACAGTGCAATGAATAGGACGGCTCACAAGTACTGGCTTCTTTGCTTTGTGAGGAAAGGGGCCACATATATTTAACATGGATGCCATCTTTCGGATAGGATCCTGATGGTGCTAGCCCACCACTGTCTCTAACACACGGGTTTATAAAAATTCCTCACACTGCATATAGTAGGCTTCAAGACGGCAATGGATCTGGGACATTATTAGTATTTATATTCTCTATACCACGGAAGATTTCTCATTTATGCATTCGCATCCTATGAGATGCAAGTTAATATTTTCCCATTGATCCTACACAGAGTCACCCAAGGTACTGGAAGTCAGCCTCTAAGTCTTTTTTATATTTCTACTCTTTCTAATCATATAATTTCTCCATCACATTCCTTATGCCACATCTTGAACTTAAGTTATCATTGAAAACATGCTGCAGCTTACTTGCATCTACCTCATGTCTCACTTCTGGGTCACTCTCAATTTTTTATTTTTCAAGACTGTTATCTTTGCTTCCTACCCACCATATCCAAACCGTCATACCTCTACTCTAATCATTCTTCCAGACTGCACATTTACCGTTTTTTAAAAAATTATTGATCAATAAACAACCAAATATCGAGTTTTTGTTGTAATGACTCTTCATGACCCCATTTTGGGGTTTTATTGCCAAAGATACTCAAGTGGCTTGACATTTCCTTCTCTGGGATATTTTACAGATGAAGAAATTGAGGCAAACACGTTTAAGTGACTTGCCCAGGATCACACAGCTAGTGAGTGTCTGAGGCCAAATTTGAACTCAGTTTCCCTATCCCTGGAACTGCCCTGAGCCAGATAGATAAGCTTTTTCTTTATCTTGTCTGAAACCAGGCCTCTATCTCACTTTCCTGCTACCAGATGCAAATAATGCCAACTGGCATTAGCTGTCTTCACTCCCTTTCTAGTTCCCTTTTATATGCTGTCTTCCTCCATTAGAATGTAAGTACTTTGAGAGTAGGGGGGTCTTGTTTATTTGTATTTATATCCTTAGTACTTAAAATAGTTCTTGGTACATTGTAAATGCTTAATAAATGTTCAATCTATCTACTTGATTCACAAACAGAATATATTACAAGAAAAATATTTATTTCTAAAAGACAAGCTTTTGGGGTGGCTAGGTAGTGAGTAGAGCCCTGGAGTCAGGAGGACCTGAGTTCAAATCTGAGCTCAGACACTTAACACAAAAACTAGCCATGTAACCCTGAGCAAGTCACTTAACCCCAATTGCCCTCCAAAAAACAAACAAAAAAAGACAAGCTTTTGTCCCATGGAGTAGCTTAATATCATTAAAAGGGGTGCTTAATTTTACAAATGCATTCTAGCCTACTCCCTTTTCCCTATGGGTTCATCTAGAGTGACTGAGTTACAAGTGGCAATATAATAACTCAATGACTGGTCATTGAACTGCATAACCTACTCTGGACAAGTTTTTTCTAGACATTTTTGACTGCTTTAGTTTTTCCTATATGGATTAGTAGGCTATTCTTTTGTTTGTATTCACTCTATTGAAGGGCCCTTATGGCATTCGGAGGCTTTCCAACACATTTTCATCTGCAGACAGGGGCATCTGGAGGATCTCACTATCTATATAGAATTTACCACGAAGATGTTTTCTACCTCTAAATCTATGATTCTATGGGGTATTTTTTCCATTTTGACATTAGTATGATCATCCTTCCTGACAGTGGCACCTTTGACGAACAAGTATCACCCTGTTTTACACCTGTTTAACAAGAACATTCAACAGCATTATTTATGAGTTTGCATTTATCTAAGAGTCTTGACATACACATGGAGGAATCTCTTTGGAAAATCTTTAAGGATTTTTCTTCTCTACCTAGACTGCTGTACATTTTTAATACAAAGAAAATTGAAACTAAATGAGCATTTTTTTATTAGATGAAGATGATCTGAATATGTTTAATTCTTTGTGTGTTGACTTTTTTCTTTGCATGTAAGAAGTTATTATATTTATTTATAACCATGTGTACTAATAATATAATCATCTGCTTCATAGAATTGAAGATTAGACCTCATACTTCCAGTTTTTCATGGGATGATGTTAAGGGAAAGGATGAATACTTTTATCCAATGAAATCTTCATTAAATGCTGAACATGCATCAAAACTCCCTATTTGTGGAGCCAAGTTAAGAAATTTGAAGGCCAAATGGACACCATGGTTCAAAATAATCGACTTTTTAAAAAGAATTCACTCGTTCAGTATTCATCTCCAAATCAGAAAGATTTGCTCACTGTACCTGGATTTCCTCCATAGGGATGGAAGCTAACATCTTCTTTGACTAGTCAATGATAAATTTAATTCCCTAATTATTTATTAAATAACTACTTTATGGAGAATAATGAGCCAAGTGCTGGGGAATATATTAAATGGATCTGCTCATGTTCTCAATGATGTGAATGTTCAGTTTAGAAATGCATATCTTGCTTGGCCCATTCAGGCATATCCATACTGAAAATCACTTGTCCATGTACTCCCAGAAATTTGCCACACGGAGTTCACCCAATATGCAAGGAACTTTCTTTGATTTCCACTGACATCTCAAGGTTAACACTGGAGCCCTTAGGCTTTCCAACCCCCCACCCCACCACCCCAATCTTCATTTTCATTTCTGCATTTCTCTAATAACAACTACTACCTATTTGCTATGGGTTGTAGCCTGCTTACACCAACCTTGCACTGATTCCCTGCTTTCTGAGTGAAACATGATTTTAATTCCTCCGAAACTGTAATGTTCCATGACTGGCAGTCATGAAAGAAATCAGATGGAACATCTGAGTTAATATTTTTAAAAAGATAGGTGTTTGTATATGGAAGAAGTCTAGGGTCATTAAGTCTGCCATCTTTAATTTCCTGAAGCTTACCATTGTTCAAAAATTTTCTGATCATAAATATTAGATGAAGCAGATGCCTGCTCTCCAAAAGCATTTCCCATTATCATGGAGGAGAAATGGCACAAAGTCCAAACTGAAGTAGGATCATCTGTGGATGGTAAAGTCAGAGGAGGGATTTGAACCTTGGTCTTTCTATCTCTGAGCCCAACTCTACTAACTACGCTAGGATCATCTTGTAGTGATATGAAGGATGATTTAAAATGAAATTAGACTGCAGGTCCGAAGACCAGTTAGGAGACTATTACAACAGCCCAGGAAAAAGGTAATTAGGAGTGAGACCACCCTGATTACAATGGGATCAGAAAGAAAAGGATGGGTTCACAAGGTACGATGAAAACAGAAGTGGTTAACTGACTGGACATGGGAGACGCAAAGGAGATGGAAAAGTCAAAGATGACTCAGGTTTTTATTTCAGTTTGAGTGACTGGGAGACTGGTGGTACTACTGACAGAAATAGTAAAATCTGAAGGAGAATGGATTTTGAGGGGAAGACTACAAATTTGTTTTTAGATATGCTGATTTTGAGGTATCATATTGCATGTGCCCAAGAAAAGAAACAGGGGCAGCCAGGTGGCTCAGTGAGTAAGAGCACCAGCCCCAGTGTCAGGATGACCTGGGTATCGAATCCAGGCTCAGATACTTAGCACCACACCCAGAAATAACTGGCTGTATAACCTTGAGCAAGCTATTGAACCCCAATTGCTTAAAAAAATTAAAAAAAAAAGAAATAAAGCATAGTCAATCAGAAAGTCATCTACATTATTGTACAACACTAATTGGGGCACAGCTTGGCATTGATGACTCCACCAGACAACAATCACTGAAGTTTCATGTTCAGCAGTCTGATTTAAGCCTTAATGGGTGAGAGATCACTTATCAGTTTTGTTAAGTGTGACTAAATGTAACATGGACCTGGAGTCTAGGAAAGGAGCCAAAACATGCAAAAATGGAAAATACAGTAATAAGACGCGCTACAGGCAAGACCTTTTAGACAGCAGCTGCAGTAGCAGCACCTACAGAGATTGCAAGCCCACAAAAAGAAGGAACTCCCTAGGGTGTATGTCAGAGACACAACCAAAGGCAGTGGGGTTTGGTCAAGTTTTGCTTGGAGACCCAAAATTAAAATATATGCTGCTGGGATAAGCATACTCTGTCAGTGGGAACTTCCCAGGTAGAGTATGTATGCCAATCAAATCTTTATGTGCTCTTCTATAATTGTGTATTTAAAGGAAAGAGAGGTTGAGTGAATGGGTGGGGGTGAAAAAAATGTCTACAACATGAAAAGTGAAAATGACAGTTATAAAATGACTGCATAAGGTCCTAATTAAGAAAACCTAGGAGGCTGGGAATTTAGAGGGGGAGAATTTCTCATCCCCACAAAAATCCACCCTTATACCTTACATTATTTGGGCTTACATCACAGGTTTTTGCCAATGGTTGAAATGCTACAAAATTAGACCTTATTGCTTATTTATGCTACAATATGAAGGAGTTCATAAGGTGCAGTAGAAATTGTACTAGACCAGAATCTGCCAACCTTGGAGAAGTGGCAACCTCTCCAAGCCTTGGTTTCCAAATGTAAAAATATTTTGTGACTATAAAATATTATGGTGCTATTGTCATTATTGTCTTTGCCTAACAGCAGTTCTGTTGGAAGTTTGGTTCTCAAGATGTCTTTTAAAAGGTACATAAAAACAGATGTCAGGGGCAAGAAGAGAAGAGCTTTCACTTTTGCCCCATATGTAATGTTTGAGCTTCACTTTCTATCACCTTCAATCATTTTCTATCACTTACCTCCCTTTCATTTTTGTTTTTCATTGACAATTTAAACTTAATTGGTGGAACCTTAAAAAGCTAAACTAGTGGAGAAAAAAGGAATTGAGTGCCTAAGTTCTTCATTCTTAACAATGACCAGGGAAGAGGCTAGATTGACATCTTTGAATACATCACTTTTTAGAAGTGTACGATTTTGTAGACTTAACTATTTATTTAATCACTAGGTAGCATATCCAACCAGTGAGACTAGTGACTAGTTCATTTGATCTCAGTTTCCTCATGTGTAAAATTTCATTTACCAGGATGTTTTTTCATTGCAGAGATAATTTATATGTTTGATAAATACTTCCCTGTATCCAGGTTCTCTTATCATCTCGCCTACCATTCTATTTTGTATTTGTAAAATCTGCCTGCATTTAGACAAAGTGCTTAAGAGCACCTGGGAGTCAGTAAAAATTTCATTTCTCTTCTCACTTCAATGACTGAGTTAGGGCCAAACTTCCAGGGAAAAAAGTGGCTATTTTGTCTTCTCTGTCACATAGAATCAGTCAAGCAACAGGTTAGTTCCACCTACTGGGAATATTTATAGAATTCTAGACAAATAGAATATTTGAGAACTTAAAGATCAGTCATTGACATAGCAAACTCCTATAAAGCTTCGATTGCATAAAGAACACTGTACTAAGCTCTGGAGGAAGTAAAAAGTTTGGGGAAGATACAATCTCTGCCCTCATGAAGCTTATAGTCAGAAAGGATATTAAGATACAAACAGATAAGCAACACTGTATTGTAGCTATCTATGTGCCTTAGAGAATTGTTTGAGGTCTGAAGAAAGAAGCTCACTATCAACCTCCTCGTTTTACACATGAGAAAACTGAGGTCAAAGGCACTAGTCGCTAGTCTCACTGGTCTGCATATGCTACCTGGTGATTAAATACATAGTGCTACGCTTACAGAGCAGTCTATGAATATTGCCCTGGTGAATTTCAGTCTGGGCTGAAAAAGAAGGTCCCTTCTCTCCAGCCGCCGGTTTGCTCTTAAGATAGGTAAACACACACAGCAGCCAGACAGAATCAAGCAAAGCATAAAAGAGGGACACCTCTAAGAATGACACATTAAGCCTCTTCTGTGTTTGGGGAAACCAGCAGTGTGGGAGGAGAATGGCATCTGAGGAAACTTTGGCAGTGTGCCAACCTGAGTAATCTTATAACTGGCTGATTCTGATTCTGTTTTCAATGTGTCCTCTTCGTCCTAGCTCTCAGTTTTCTTTTGGACTCAACAAAGTGCTATTTCCAAATATTAAGCAGACTTAGAAATTCCAACCTCTTGATCTAGCCTTGGGTGCGACTGAGAACAAACCCGATCCCAAGAAATCTCTTGTTGAGAGAGACAAGGTAAGGGAGAGTACTCAGAGTTGCTACAAGCCATTCCCAGTACTTGATTTCTAGCAACTAGAGAGAGTGAGAGCAGCACTTAGCACACAATACACAGACCCTCCCCACCTAGTTGCCTGTCTTCACCACTGGTGCCACAATGGCATAAATGGAACATTTCTCCATGTACAGGAGGACTCTTCAGCCCCATATGCTCCTCTTGCAGTTGGGCACCCTCTCAATGTGCATCACTGCTACAGTCACAAAAGCAAAACCGTCATCCAAAGTCACAGAGAAGTCACTCCTGATGGAGTGCTATTCCCTGACCCAAATCAGTCTTTGCCTTTGAATCCGTTTATGTGACTAGTTATTTAGCAAACTGATCGCTACTATGGCAACTGCACATCCTGCTGCACAGACTGCTGCATGAGTCCTTGATGCATTCCCTGCTCACACAGCTTTCCTGCTCTTTTCTCCCTCTGAATGCATTCTGTGCATGCCAAAAATTAGGGGGGTAAACCCTGGAGAATCGGTTGGCTATTATACTAGAGGCATCATGGCTATATTGGTAGAGAGAAGATGAAATGAGGGACAAAGAGCTAAATGGTATTTGTGTTTATCCCAATGGAATTTAGAGGGTCAGAGGTAAAGACGGGGAGGGGGATGAGGATCCTGAAACAGGCATTGCTATGACTGTTCCCCTTATCACCAGCTTTAAAAATTTCAATCAAATGTCAATCTCAGATCATTCAGCTTGATATGCCCAGAGATAATATACACTATTTTAAGTGATTCTGGATTATTCTGGATATCCCTGTTTTCCTTCCCCTTCAATCCTTTGTACCAAAATGGGAAAGACAGATAGAATTAGGTCTCCTAGTTTATGTGAGTACTGTTGGCCTGCAAGGAAGCAAGAGAGGGATCCTTTGGGGCAGCAATTCGCAACTAATTTGTTCATAAAACACTTTTAAGTTTGAAATACATTGACAGAACCCATAAATACTGGGCTAGGGGTTCATGGATTTATGGCATACCCCAGAGATAAGAGCTGGAAATTTTGGCACAAAACAGAGAAAATTTAACCTATTTTCATACTGAAAAGCTTCCACATGTTTTAATATGTATGTAATTCTATATTTTATATTCAGTAGGAGGAAAATATTGCAAATGTGGAAATGTTGAGGTGTCACTACTTATATTACAGAACACTAGCACTCCACTGAATACAGTTTAGAAAACACTGTGTTACTCAAAGCCAGAGCACTGGCAGATTTATGAAAGGGAGTTTGAAGGACATGTCCCACTCCTCATATATACTAACTAATCCATCATCATTTTTTATTGGGATCCTTAAGTCCCATCCAAGAATTAGGATTCCATTAAAATGTGTCCAGTGCTTTTGTATCTGCCTTGGTGAGTTAGCTCAGCAGTCAGAAAACAGGTTATTAGGGGTTGAGGGAATCAGGCAAGACTTTATATAGAAGGTGATATGTTACATATGCTTTGGAGGAAGAGAGGAATTCAGGGTAAGAAGAAGGGAATAAGCATTTATATAGCACCTACTATGTTCTAGACACTATGTTAAGAGCTTAACAAATATCTCCTTTAATCCTCACAACAACTCTGGGAGGGAAGTATTGTTATTACAGTTGAGGAAACTGAGGCAGAGAGGAGATTTGGTGACTTGCCCATGGTCACATAACTAGTAAGTTGTCCGAGGCACATTTAAATTCAGATTTAAATGTACCTGTGTAAGGATAGAAAAGAGGCTAGATTCAAGATATGTTGTAGAAGTAGAAATAGCAAGATTTGATAACTTATTGGACATGTGGGACAAGGGGAAGTGTCAAGATCACAAATCTGGGAGACTGGAAGTATGGTGCTACCTTCAAAAGAAAAAGGGAAGTTTAGAAAAAGGATCAGTTGGATAAAAAAAAATGTTCTGTTTTAGATAAGTTTAGTGTGATATGTATCCAGAACATCCCATCTGAAATGTCCAATAGATAGTTTGTGATATAGTACTAAAGATCAGTGGAAAGAAAAAAGCCTACAAATATATTTTTGAGTCATCTGCATTGAGATGATTAAATTCATGGGAGTAGAGAAGTTAATCAAAACAGGAATACAGGAAGAGCATTAGAAGAGGGCATAGGACAGAGCTTTGTGAACATTCATAGTTTAGGAACATGATATGAATTATCAGTCAGTTATTGAGACTAAGAAGGAATAGTTAGACACATAGAAAGAGAATCAAGAGAGAAATTTAGAAGAGGAGGAGGTGGTCAACTACATCAAATACAGCAGAAAGGCAAAGAAGGATGACTGAGAAAAAAGGGGGTTTGTCTGTAAAGTTATGTGGATGCATAAAGAACCTACTTAGATTAAAAAAATATATGTACATATAGGTATGTACATATGTACAGCTCAAAGAGTGACCTTGGGGAAATTATTTAACCTCTTCTAGTCTATTTCCTCACATGTAAAATGACCTTGATGACTTCTGAGGTACCTTCCAGTCCTAAATCTATGAAGATGGCTAGGTGGGAAAAAGGGAATGCACACAGCAGTAAATAAAAATGTTCCCCCAATCTCTATGAGATAAAAGGTGCTTTATCATCAATATTAAATACCATGGTCCTTATAAGATCATTGTGTATCCATTTTTATGTCTTATTGGGAGGCTTGGCCTTGGATCTTGGAATGATCACTTGCTCGAATCTCATTAGTGCTTATTCTACACAATGAAGAACTGGTGTATTGTGTTAAATTGACTGACATAAACAACTATGCTTTGTCTAGAAATAGAAAATGCAATTTTCTTTAACAAAATAGAACATGGGAAGTGGCAGGGGGAAATGTCATGTTGAGAATAAAGGTTTGGCAGGGGAGAAAGGTTAAAATCAATCACCCCCCTCCCCCAAGGGAAGAAAATCTGTGGTTTTCTATAGTAATTATTCATTTCAAGTCATGGCTATAAGTTGGGGCATTAGATTCTAAAACTTCATTAAGAATGAGGATAATAAGATTATTAACATGATGAAAAATTCTCTGGAGTTGCTTAAAAGGAGCAAGGATGGCCTATTGAAGCAAAATTAGTAGAATTCCATCAATAGCAGCTTGAAATTATCTTCTCCAATTAGAATCAGGTTGTGGGGAGGATAGAATTCTCAACAATGACCACCTGTGATACAATTGTCACCCTAATTCTGTTCCTGTGATATGAAAAGGTAAATTGCATTAGAATAAAAAAATTAAGTATTAGTCCCTTCTTTTAACTTGTGGTCAGTAGCCCTTCCCACTTCTTAGTTTTTGGGTTTCCTCAGATTACAGAATTATAAGGAGGTCTTGCTGATTATTCAAAGTCTCTTGAGTTCCTGAGGATATCCCTGGTCTTCTTAACCATGGTGTTCTATTCAACAAAGCTAAACTATTTAGGTAGCAAATAATAAGGATTCTCCTAGTGAGAATACTGATAGGAAGAGGTTTTTTCCCCCTAAAGTAGTTGTGGCATTTCTATTTGTAATATGCACTTTGTTATACCATATTATTATTTCTCTCTCTCTCTCTCTCTCTCTCTCTCTCTCTCTCTCTCTCTCTCTCTCTCTCTCTCTCTCTCTCTCTCTGTCTCTCTCTCTCTCTCTCTCTCTCTCTCTCTCTCTCTCTCTGTCTCTCTCTCTCTCTCTCTCTCTCTCACACACACACACACACACACACACACACAAACATGATTAGTGAACTATAATCTCTCAACAGACTTAGTTCTAATGTCACCTCCAAGAAAAGATAGTTTTTAATTCCTCTAACTACTGTAGTTTTGGACTGGAACTATGACTTTACTAGTATAAGAAATTCCTAGTGAGGAAAGTTCCTCTACCAATACATATCAATAACTTCTCTGCAGGTTATAGTTTTAAAGAGTGGTCTGGAGGGACTCAAAGGTTAATTAACTTGATGAAGTTAACTTGATGTGCACAAGGTCAAGCTTGAACTCAGGTCTTCCTAACTCTCATACCAGCCATATCCACCATGCTATGGCTGCCTTTCACTTTGCAGTTTCTCTGTATATATTATGTATTTAATTTTTTTGTGTTCATATTATTCTTCACCACCCCTCCCCCCATAGAGCATAGGCTTATTGAGGGAAGAGGAATGAAGTTGTTCTGTTTCACCCTTGTATCCCAAGCACCTAACAAAAAGTAGGTGATTAATTCATTTTTCCATAAGAATATTCTTAGAAGATGAAATTGGAATTTGTTAAAATATCTCTCATTCATTCAAAAAGATTACTGAAGAGCTGGGTTCAAGTCCTGTTTCTAGCACATAGTGACTCTGTTACACTAAGCAAGTCATTTAACCTCCTAGCCACTCTCTGTGTTAAGATTCTCAAATGCAGAGTTGGTAGAGAGTTTTCTCCACTAGGAATGCCCTAGGTCAACAGTAATTTTTAAAGATATCATTCAATAAGGGTATTGAATGCATATAATTTATTAAGATATTCATTTATTCAATAAGAGTGCTTAATGAATCATATCCTAATGTTATAATTTAATCCTCTAAGCATATTCTTTTTTTTTTTTAAGCAATTGGGGTCAAGTAACTTGCTCAAGGTTTCACAGCCAGTTATTTCTGGGTGTGGTGCTAAGTATCTGAGCCTGGATTTGATCCCCAGGTCACCCCAACACTGGGGCCAGTGGTCTTACTCACTGCACCACCTGGCCACCCCCCTCTAAGCATATTCTTATAATGAAATTAATTGTTTTCCTAATTTGTATAGATTTCGAGGAGATATATAGCAATAGTGATGGTCCAATTGCAAATACAGAGGGAAATGTCAAGACACCAATAAACTCGGCATAGAAAGCTAGTGCTCTACAAAAGCAAGCCTATCATCTAAATGTATAAATAGATTCACAATATCAGGATTCAGGAGTAGGAACTATGATAATCTTCTCACAGTCAGCGCTGGAGAGGCCCTGATATAGAGAACACACTTAGAGGCCTAGTTTATAGGATCATATATTTAGAACTAGAAGTGACCTTAGAAGCCATCAAGTCCAAATCTCTCATTTTATAAATGAGGAAAATGAGGTACAGAGAGAGATTGAGTAGTTTCCTATTGTCACACATTTAATGTAAGTCTGGGGTAGGATCTGAGCTAAGGTCTTCTCGCCTCCAAGTCCAGTGTGCTGACCACTGTGGCAGCTAGGTGGTACAGAGGCTAGAATGCCAAGTCTGAAGTCAAAAAGAGTCATTTTCCTGAGTTCCAATCTGGACTCAAACACTTACTAAGTATGTGACCCTGGGCAAGTCACTTAACTCTGTTTGCCTCAGTTTCCTCATGTGAAATGAGTAGAAGAAGGAACTGGCAAATGACTCCAGTGTCTTTGTCAAGAAATTCGCAGACGGGTTCACAGACATTGGACATGAGTGAACCACACTCTGTGTCATGATCCAAGCAAATGACTAGCTGTTCCTTACTTTTGTCTTACCTCCGTTGAAAGAGCATTGAATTTGGAGCCACAGAGCAAATGTTCAAATCCTAATTCTGTCACAATACCTATGATCTTGGACAACTCACTTTACCTTTTGTGTAACTCAGTTTCTTCATTTATAAAATGAGGAGTTTGCAGTAGATACCCTTAAAGGTCCCTTCTAACTAAGTTTATTGATTTCATTGATTGATTTTATTTGATCACATCAACTTAATTTTCTGTGCATTTTTGCAACTTCCTTGTCCGACTCCATATATTTTTATAGTGAAATATCTCCCAGTATCTGGAATTTACACAAAGTTCATACACAAATAGTATGAGTTAGATGTAAGCCTTTTTTTAAGTCAATTGGGGTTAAGTAGATTGCTTAAGGTCACATAGCTACTAAATGTATAAAGCCTTATTTGAACTCAATTCCTCCTGACTCTGGGGCTGGTGTTCAATCCAATATGCCACCTAGCCCCAGAGGATATCAATTGCTGTCCTTGTCTCTGATGCCATTCTCCCTCCTCCACAATTATAAGCTCCACATTTCACAGATACAAAATATGAATTGTTTTATTTTATCTTATGAGAATGTCTTGAGATGTAAGACTGTTGAGAAGGCAGAGCCAAGATGGATGAGAAAAGGTAGTTACTCAACTTAGCTTTCCCCCAAAGCCTTCTGAATACTTTAAATAATGCCATAAAACAATTAGTGAAGCAGCAGAACCCACAAAAGGGTGAAATAATTTTCCAGCCAAAGACAACCTAGAAGGTTGGCAGGAAAAGTCTGCTGCACCTGGATGAGAGTAGATTACAATCCAGCACAGACTGCACCGGCACAGACTGGGCCTCAGCAAGCCAGGAACAGGCTTTTGGAGTCACTGAATCAGCAGCAGCAGCAGCTCCTTCCAGAGCTCTCAGCCCGAAGATGGAGTCGAACAACTGGTCAGAAGGAGATTACAGGGTCTCTTGGCTGGAACTGGGGACAGGACTCTGTTGTTTTGCCTTCCTATACTCAGATGTGCGTCACAGTTCTGGGTGTCAGTCCCAGGGCAAGGAAGAGAATACCACATCAGAGCTTGTGGCTACAGTGGAGCAAGGACCTTTTTCAGAGTTCCAGGGCAGAGAAGAGTGCTTGTGGTTGCACACAGACCAGAGTACAGGCCAGGAGAAGAGTAAACACACCTCTCCTGAGTCCCTAGAAGTATTTCTGAAAACAGCTGCACAAAAACCCTGAAGTTGGGGAAAGTACCCCCTCCACTTGGGAAGCAGGGCCACAATTTAACCAAGAGTTAAAAGTAAAGAAATAGACTGGAAAATGAGAAAACCACAGAAAATAATTCTGTCCATAGAAAGTTACTATGGTGACAAGAAAGATCACACAATCAGGAGATAACAAAGTCAAAGGATCAATGATATCATGAGGGTGATATCTTGACTTGTGAGTGAACTGGAATTGAGTGAACTAGGATTGCACAAAGTCATTAATCTCAATCTCTCTTCCAGAGTCATTGAAGGCCAATGGCAAGACAAAAGTAAAGAAAACTGGTGATCGCTGGGAATACAGGGATGACCTTAGTGTCTAATGCCTGACCAAGCTCTATGTAAATGCTTCACAGCGGCTTCTTCAGTCATGGCCTTTGAAACAAATTGTTTTCATCTGCCTAGACTGCCTGGAGAAGTCTTCACATACTTGGGGTAGACATCCCCCTAACTCACAGACATGTTGGCGGTCCATTACTTACCCTGAACCTGATTTATTCCATTTACCCAGATAGTTTTATTTGGTGGTAGACAGCCTACATTACAGATTTTTGGAGTCACAGGTGAGATTTGGGTGGGAGTGAACACCAAATAGTAAACAGGAGAAAAAATATTCTGCATCTTTGTCGCTTTTTATTGGCCATCCAAATCAGATGTAGAAAGAGGTTAGTCAGATGCTTAGTGCATCTCTTCACTCACTGTACATAATTATTCCAAGTCTTTAAAAGAGAGAGGTGGGGGGAAAGGGTAAGTATTCTACTCCTTTATCATTTACGTAAACCATTAAAAGGGATGAAGCAAAGAACCAACCCACAGCTTGGAGAAAGGAGAAGCAAAAATCTCTTCTTTCAGGTCAAATCGAACTGACATAGCATAGATAAGTGTAAGCTGCAAGGGGAGAGACACTTTCCGGTATTTGAAACAAGACAGAGAAGTTATTTTGGGTTTCTGTCACCAAAAATCTATGACATATTTGTGCTTTGTCATCAGCCTCCTGGAACTCTCTGCTTTTTTAAGACTCTCCCTTGCAGAAAAGCTATTCACTGATTGGCTAAAACAGACTCTGTTTCCTTTCAAAAGCTGCTGTCAAAATACTGTTTCACCCGAGCCCTGGGGGCAACCTCAAACAAATAACTTCTTTTCTGATTGTAGCCAAGGAGTTTAAGATCCATTCTGAATTGAGCTGGAGTTATTTGAAAATCTGTTTCCCCTGAGCCCTAGAGCAGTTTCAGAGGGAGAATAGTACAGGACCTGCCACTCAGTATACTCTGCTTTATAAAGTATTCATTCTAAAAAATAATGACTATCAACCATTTGTTTATTTATTTTTTACATTCTATTTTTAAAATTTTGAGTTCCACATTCTCTCCCTCCCTTTTCCTACCTATTGAGAAGGCAAGCAATATGATATTTATTTTTTGTTTAGTCATTTAGTTGTGTTTGACTCTTCATGATGTCACTTAGGGTTTTCTTGGCAAAGACACTGGAATGGTTTGCCATTTCCTTCTCCAATTCTTTTTACAGATGAAAAAATTGAGGCAAACAAGGTTAAGTGGGATTTCTGGGAGCCAAGATGGAGTAAGCAGTACATTGCTTTAGTTCTTCCATAGTCATCTCCAAACAGCCATAAAATAACACCCCAGAACAAATCCTGGCATAGTGGAGACAGTGGAAAGATAGAGTGGAGTGGTCTTTTAGCCTGGGAGACTTGGATGTTCAGCAAGAAAGATCATTTTCACTCAGGTAAAGGGAGAGTACATTCTAGGATGGAAAGCATTCCTGCAAGCCAGAAGCAAGCCCCACCTCAGCAAACCAGCTGGCGATCCTGAGGCCCAGTGTGATGGATCAGATAAATGCCCACCCCAGGAGCTCCAATGTGCCATAGCATAGCCAGAAGAACCAGCAGATTTCAGCTCTAAGAACCATTACATGCTTCACTGAAGCAATAGGCAGGTATGCATACTCCAGCAACCAGACACCCAGGTCCTCTAGCATAGTCCAGGGCCACACCTCCACATACTTTAGTATAACCCTGGGGAAACAGAAAAACTCCAATGGGCCTCAGCACCAGACACCTCAGACACCACCACTAGGAACCCAGCTTAGCACTAGGTAAGATGCCAGAAACCGATTGGCTTCCAGCAGCACCAGGCACCCCCTTCACTTCACCCCCTCAACACAGCACTAGACATAAGGATACCCCTGTGGAATTCAGAGCAATATCAGCATAGCACCAGGTGAACAGCAAGGGCTTGGAGACATTAGCACAAGAAGCCTGATACAGAACCCATTCCACCCTGGGAACAGAGATCAAATTTAAAAGAAAAGATAAAGGCCAAAAAAAAAACCAAACCCATGAGTAGCAATTTTGATTGCAGACAAAGTAAAAGCAAAAATAGATCTAATTAAAAGAGATAAGAAAGGAAAATACATGTTGCTAAAAAGTACTATAGGCAATGAAGTGATAATCAATACGAAGCACATTTGCACAAAATTATCAAAATTCTTATAGGACAAGTTAAGTGAGATACAGGAATAAATAGACAGCAAAACTATACCAGTGGGGAACCTAAGTTGTCCTCTCTCAGAACTCAAAAAATCCAACCAAAAAAATAATCCAGAAAGAATCAAAGGGTGAAGGCAGAATATTAGAAAAGATAGGTTTTACAGAACTTTAGAGAAAAATGAATGGAAACAGAAAGGATACTTTTTTTTTCAGCGGTACATGGCACCTACGCAAAAACTGACCATGTAATAGGGCATATAAAGCTTAAAATCAAATGTGAAAAGGCAAAATAGTAAATGTGTTCTTTATGGATCATAATGCAATAAAAATTATATTCAACAAAGGGCAGGGGGAAGATGGATTAAAAAGTAATTGAAAGCTAAATAATCTAATCCTAAAGAATAGGTAGGTAAAAAACAAAGCATACAATCAATAATTTCATTAAAGAGAATGACAACGAGATAACATACCAAATTTTATGGTATGTGGCCAAAGCAGTACTTAGTGGAAAATATATTTCTCTAAATTTTCCATCGACAAGATGGAAAAAGAACAGATCAACAAATTGGGCATGCACCTAAAAAACTAGAAAAAGAACAAATTAAAAATCCCCAATTGAGCACCAAATTGGAAATCATGAAAATCAAAGGTGAGATTAATAAGACTGAAATTTGGAAGATCTTCCCTGCCCCTAGGCTAAAATGCACCTGAAACCTGGGGAGGGAGGCTTGTTTTTCAGTAGATACTTCTTGATTGGCCAGTGAGTCAATAAGGCTGTTACATTCTCTGAGCCAGGAGAAGGCTATATAAGCCCTGATGTGTAGCTTTGTTTTGGGACTCACTTTGAGAAGTGTTCTGTGATTTGATCTGAATTCTGGGAAGCCGTTGTTGAGAGTCCCCCGGCTTTGAAAAACCCAGAATGTGGAAACCCAGATGTTGACTGGGTATGGATGTAATGGTTGGACAGTT
>NW_027185653.1:587651-619482 GCF_028583685.1 Petaurus breviceps papuanus
CCATTTTGAGTTGCTTTCCTTTAACAAAGCAGATCCAAGAACCTGTGCTGGCAGCAAACCCTGAGGACGTGCTTGGGGTGCTTGCTGCTACAATTGCACAGAGCTGGGAGCCGAGCACAGTTTCGCATGATCCCAGATCTGGACTGGCGCTGACAAGACCTTGTTTTTTACATGCAACTGAGAAATAAGATATACAGGCACTCAGGTATAGAAATCCATCTTGCCCTACTAGAACATTAGAGGAGAGATGGGAGAGGGTATAAGAGAGCAGATTAGGGGAAGGGGTTTTCAGTAGGCTTGCTATCTTAGGGTAGGGAAAAGATGGGGAGAAAGTTGGTAACTCAAAATCTTATGGAAATGAATGTGTAAAACTAAACATATTTTTTTTAAATCAGGAAGTAGAATGCCTAATAACTCCATCTTAGAAAAAAATTGAGCAATATCTCTGAATGCATAGATGAATAAAGTAGAGAAAATGGAGATCAATAAATTGGACATGTAACTGAAAAAGCTAGAAAAAGAGCAAATTGTAAATTCCCAATTAAATATTAAATTAGAAATACTAAAAAGCAAAGGATTAATGAATTACTTAAGAAAATTGAAATTAAGAAAAATATTGAACTAATAAATAAAACTAAGAGCTGGTTTAATGAAAAAAAATTGATAGACCTTTAGTCAATTTGATTAAAAAAGAAAAGAAGAAAACCAAACTACCAGTATCAAAAATGAAAAGGGTGAACTTACCTGCAATGAAGAGGAAATGAAATCAATAATTAGGAATTATTTTGCCCAATTGTATGCCCATAAATTTGATAATCTTAGTGAAATGGATGAATATTTACAAAAATATAAGTTGCCCAGATTAACTGAAGAGGAAGTAGAATATTTAAATAACCCCATCTCAGAAAAAGAAACTGAACAAGCTATCGATGAACTCCCTAGGAAAAAATCTCCAAGGCCAAATGGATTTACAAGTGAATTGTATCAAACATCTAAAGAACAATTGATTCCAATATTTTATAAACTATTTGGGAAAATTGGAGAAGAAGGAATCCTACCAAATTCTTTTTATGACACATATATGGTACTGAGACCTAAATCAGGCAGAGACAAAACAGGGAAAGAAAATTATAGACCAATTTCCATCATGAATATAAATGCAAAATTTTTAATAAAATATTAGCAAAAAGACTACAGCAATTTATCATGAGAATAATATACTTTGATCAAGTAGGATTTATTCCAGGAATGCAAAGATGATTCAATGTTAGGAAAACTATCAGTATAATAGATCATAACAACAAGAAAACTAGTAGAAACCATATGATCATCACAAGAGATGCAGAAAAAGCTTTTGACAAAATGGATCACCCATTCCTATTAAAAACACTAGAAAGTACAGGAATAAATGGAGTCTTACTTAAAATAATAAGTAGTATCTATCTAAAACCATCAGCAAGTATTATATGTAATGGGAATAAATTAGAAGCATTTCCCATAAGATTGGGGGTAAAACAAAGATGTCCATTATTACCCTTCTTATTCAATTTGGTACTAGAAATGTTAGCTGTAGCAATAAGAGAAGAAAAAGAAATCAAAGAAATTAGATCAGGCAAAGAAGAGACTAAGCTATCACTCACTGGAGATGATATGATGATATATTTAGAGAATCCTAGAGAATCAAGTAAAAAACTACTTGAGATAATAAATAAATTTAGCAAAATTGAAGGATATAAAATAAATCCACATAAATCGTCAGCTTTCCAATATATTTCTAACAAAGTCCAACAGCAAGAAATAGAAAGAGAAATTCCATTTAAAGGAACTGTAGACATTATAAAATATTGGGGACTCTACCTGCCAAAACTAACTCAGGGAGTATATGAACACAATTACAAAACACTTTTCACACAAATAAAGTCAGATCTAAATAATTGGAACAATATCAGTTGCTCATGGCTAGGTTGAGCTAATATAATAAAAATGACAATTTTACCTAATTTGCCTGTTTATTGCCATATAAATCTACTGAAAATTATTTTATAAAGTTAGAAAACATAGTAACAAAGTTCATCTGGAAGAACAAAAGGTACAGAATATCAAGGGAATTAATGAAAAGAAATGTTAAGGAAGGTGGCCTCGCCATGCTAGATTTTAAACTATGTTATAAATCACCAGTCATCAAAACTACTTGGTACTGGCTGAGGAATAGAGTAGTGGATCAGTGGAATAGATTAGGTACACAAGACACAGTAGTCAATGACCATAGTAATCTAATGTTTGATAAACAGAAAGACTCCAGCTTCTGGGATAAGAATTCATTATTTGACAAAAACTGCTGGGAAAACTGGAAAATTGTATGGCAAAAACTGGACATAGACCAGTATCTTACACCATAGACCAAAATAAAGTTTAAATGGGTGAACAATCTAGATATAAAGGCTGATACTATAAGCAATCTGGGAGAGTAAGTAATACTTTACCTATCAGATTTATGAACCAGGGAAGAATTTATGTCCAAATAACAGATAGAAAGCATTACAAAATGCAAAAGGGATAACTCTGATTACATTAAACTGAAAAGTTTTTGTACAAATAAAGCCAATGTAATGAAGATAAGGAGGTAAGTGGAAAATTGAGAAAGAATTTTTACAACCAGTGTCTCTTATAAAGGAATCATTTCTAAAATATACAGAGAATTGAGTCAAATTTATAAGGAAACAAGTCATTCTCCAATTGATAAATGGTCAAAGTATATGAACAGGAAGTTTTCAGAGGAAGAAATTAAAGATATCTATAAGTATATGAAAAAATGCTCTAAATCACTATTGATTAGAGAAATCAAATCAAAACATCTTTGAGGTACCACATTTCACCAGTCAGATTGGCTAAGATGAAAAAACAGGAAAATGATAAGTGCTGGAGAGGCTGTGGAAAAATTGGAACACTAATGCATCATTGGTGAAGTTGTGGACTGATCCAACCATTCTGGAGAGCAATTTGGAACTATGACTAAAGGGCTATAAAAAAGTACATACCCTTTGGACTTATCAATACCTCTTTTAGGGCTGTATCCCAAAAAGATCATAGAAATGGGAAAAGAACCCATATGTACAAAAATATGTTTATAAGCAGCTCTTTTTGTGGTAGCAAAGAATTGGAAATCAAGGGGATGACCATCAATTGGCAAATGGCTAAACAAGTTGTGGTATATGTATATGAATGTAATGGAATACTATTGTGCTATAAGAAATGAGGAGCAGATGGACTTCATAATAATCTGGAGAGACATAAAGTGACACTGAGTAAAGTAGAACCAGGAGAACTTTGTACACAATTACAGACACATTGTCTGTGATGACTAACTTTGATAAACTGAACTCCCCTCAGCAATGCAAGGTTATAAGAAAACTCCAAAAGACTCATGGTAGAAAGGGATATCCATATCCAGAGAAAGAACTACAAAGCATGAATCCAGATTGAAGCTGTCTCTCTCAATCAATACCAGCATTATATAAAGGAAAAATAGGTGAAGAAAAGGTTCTACCAAACTCCTTTTATGATGCAAATATGGTACTATTACCTAAACCAAGAAAAGCTAAAACAGAAAAAGAAAATTATAGACCAATTTCCCTAATGAACATCAATGCAAAAAAATTGACAAAATACTAGCAAGGCAATTACAGCAGTATATCACAAGGATTATACATTATGACCAGGTAAGATTAATACCATAAATGCAAGGTTGGTTCAATATTAGGAAACCTATTAGTATAATTGACCATATCTATAACAAAGCCAACGGAAATTATATAATTATCTCAATAGCTGCTGAAAAGGCTTTTGACAACATACAACACCTATTCTTATTAAAAACACCAGAGAGCATAGGAATAAAGGGAGCATTCCTTAAAATGATAAGCAAAACCTATTTAAAACCACCAGCAAGCACTACCTGTAATGGGTATAAGCAGAAGCCTTCCCAATAAGATCAGGGGAGAAACAAGGATGCCCATATCACTACTGTTATTCAATATGGTATTAGAAATGTTACCTATAACAATAAGAGAAGAAAAAGAAATTGCAGGTATTAGAATAGTCAATGAGAAAAGAAAACTATCACTTTTACATATGATATGATAGTATACTGAAAGAACTCTAGGGTACCAACCAAAAATTTATTTGAAATAATTAACAACTTTAGCAAAATTACAAGATATAAGATAAACCCACATAAATCATAAGCATTTATTTATATGACTAATAAAGCACAGCAACCAGAAACAGAAAGATAAATTCCATTTAAAATAACTGTATTCGGTATAAACTACTTGGGAGTCAACCTTCCAAGACAAACACAGGAACAGAATTATAAAACACATTTCACACAAATAAAGGCATATCTAAGCAATTCTAAAAATATCACTTGCTCATGGGTAGGCTGAGCCAATATGACAAAAATGACAATTCTGCCTAAACTAATTTATCTATTCAATGCTATACCAACCAAACTACCAAAAATTATTTTATAGTGCTAGAAATAAGAACAACAAAATTCATCTAGAAGAACAAAAAGTCAAGAATATCAAGGGAATTAATGAAAAAAATGAAATTAATGAATTAATGAAAGAAAACACAAAGTAAGGTAGCCTAATCATAACAGATCTCAAACTAAATTATAAAGCAATAATCATCAAAGCTATATGGTACTGGCTAAGAAGTAGAGTGGTAGCGTAGTGGAATAGATAAGGTACACAAGACACAGTAGCCAATGACCATAGTAACCTAATGTTTGATAAACCCAAGGATCTCTGCTTTGGAATAAAACTCACTATTTGACAAAAATTGCTGGGAAGATTGGAAAACAATAGGACACAAACTAGGTATAGACTAATATCTCACATTGAATACTAAGATAAGGTCAAAATGGGCACATGCTTTAGACATGAAGGATGACAGCATAACATACGCAAATTAGAACAGCAAGGAATAGTCTGCCTGTCAGATCTATGGGGAGGGGAAGAATTCATGACCAAACAAGACAGAGCACATTACAAAATGTAAAATAGATAATTTCGATTATACAAAATTTATTTAAAAAGCTTTACAAAACCAATGTAACCAAGATTAGAAGGGAAGCAGAAATCTGGGAAACAATTTTTAAAGCAAATGTCTCTATAAAAAGCCTCTTATCTCAAATATATAGAGAATGGAACCAAATTTATAAGAATATAAGCCATTCTTTAGCATAAATGATTAAAAGATGTGAACTGGCAGTTTTCAGGATAAGAAATAAAAGCAAATAGACAAGTGCCCTAAATCACTTTTGATTAGAGAAATGCACATGAAAGCAACTCTGAGATACCACCTCACAACTATCATATTGGTTAATATGATGAAAAAATGAAAATGAAAAATGTTGGGGAAGATATGGGGAAATTGGGACACTGGTGCATTATTGGTGGAATTGTGAACTGAACTGACCATTCTGGAGAGCTATTTGGAACTGTGCCCAAAGGGCACCCAAACTGTATGCATACCCTTTGATCCAGCAATACCACTACTAGGTCTATAGCCCAAAGAGTTTATAAAAAAGGGAAAAGTACCTACATGTGCAAAAAGACTTGTAGCAGTCCTTTTCATGGTGACACAATATTGGAAATTAAGCTGATGCCCATCAATTGAGGAAGGTCCAAACAAGTTATGGTATATGCGTGTAATGCAATATTATTGTGCAATAAGAAATGAAGAACAGGTAGATTTCAGAAAAACCTGGAAAGACTTGCACAAACTGATGCAAAGTGAAATGCATAGAAGCAGGTACACTCGGTATCTCCTAAGCAGCCACTTCCATTTTTGGATATCTCTAGTTGTTAAGAAGTTTTCCCTTACATCAAGCCAACATGTGCTTCTTTGCTTTATCTCCCCATTTCTACTTCATTCTGCTCTCCGAAGCCAAACTGAATAAATCTAATACCTTTTCCACACAACTGCATCAGCACATTATGGGCTCATATTGAACGCATGGTTCTAAAAACCTCCAGTTTAGGTAACAGCCAACTACATGGATTTACTTTTATAGCAAATGTTCTAGACCTCCTCTCCCAATCCTTTCTTACATTGGTAGGTTAGATCCCTGGGAGGTAGCTTCTTCTTGGCCCCTCAGAGACCTCTGAGTAGCCTTGAGGGATTGGGGAATGATTTTCTAGTAGCATCTCTCATGAGCCCCTTTTGTTGTGCTTTCTCCATGATTGTTAGTAGATATCAATCAGATTTACTTAACTTTTGGGGAGGGGTATTTATTAAGGTGGTATAGTAACAAGAATTGGTATAACTACCCCCAAAAAAGTATCTGACACATTCCCCAACTAGTCCATACAGAGTCCTGGGGAAAGCAAGCTCAGGCTTAGAGAAAGCATGTGACAAAAAGTAATTCACAGACCTTAATTCCTGGGAGGCATTTCATGAGGTACAAGTGATGTTCTCTTTAGCCATGTGTTGATTTTCAGCTGGCCTCCTTAATTGGTTATCTCAACTGACCCCTTCCCCTTATACTTTAATACATATTTAGTCTTTGGCCAGAAGCAAATTTATATTCTCCCCATCACAAGATTAGAGCTGAATGATATTTCCAATCAAGACTGCATCTAAATCACTTCTCTATACTGTATTTACTACCCAGAAGGGGCTTCTTTAGTAAGTATGCTTTTTTCTTGTCAGGAAACAAAAAGGGTTAAATTTAGAGTATTATGGTCTGCACCTTTATGGAAAGACACTGAAAAAACAGATATCATATAGAAAAAAGCGTTCAAGAGTATCATGATAAAAATCTGCAATAAAGAGAAACTGAGACATGAAGTTCAAATCATGATCAGTTTATTGGCAAGGCTAGCAATTGCAATAAATGGGATCCATAGACCCTCAATAGTCAAGGATACCTCTGACAGCCAAAGCAGCCTTTTTTATACAGTGAAAAGATAACCGGTTATATGAAGTGTCAAAATAGTTCTGTAATGAAAACAAAAGACTCTAATTGGTCTATAGTAGAGGTAAAGAGTGGGCTTATATTTGGCCTGACTCACAAGAGGGGTTCTCCAGGACCCATGTCAATGGGGAAAACACAGAGATGAACAGTATTCTTTGGAAAGTCCTATATCAGGCACCCCTTGTTCACAGAACCCCTGGTTCAGTGCTAGGCAAAACATCTGATGACTTGGTTGACTCATCCTCCTTTCCCCCCCCCATCCTTCTTGGGTGAGTTATATTTGAGTCCAGGCTGTATATAGTCCAGAGGAAGAGGGAAATTAAACCTTCACAAACTCTACTACTAAAGTATATATAATCAAATCTAAATCTGGTATTAGTTCCAGTGATTAGATACAATTTTCAATTAAATAACACAAAACAAAGTGGAGTATCAATTTTTAATTTCCCAGTTGTCAGGGTAATGTAGACCAAAGCTTGTGAGAATTTCAAGAATTGATGATGTTTAGACTAGAGAAGAATATGAAGTCATATGATGCTTATCCTTCAAGGATTTGCAAAGCTATCACATGGAAGAGAGATTAGACTCCTTCTTCTTAGTCCGAAGCATTAGAAGTAAAAACAATAAATAAAAGTAGAGTTAAATTTGGCTTAAGGAAAAACTTCCTGAGTAATAGAGCTTTCCAAACATAGAAGGGGTTGCCTCTGATGGAAGTTCCTCTTTGCTGAGGGTCTTCAGGGAGTAGCTGAAAGACTATTTGAGTATGCTATAAAGAGGTTAGAGTTCCCTTCCACTTCTCTGATTTTATATTAGAGAATGCAGCTGGTGACACTGGCTGAGGTGAGAAGAAGTTAGAACTTAACAGCATGCGCATTTCCATACTGCCATCCCAGCTGTGGCTTACTTTGCTCCTCCTAATCTTGTTTCAAGACAGAGCAGAAGGAAGTATTAAGTCCAGCGTCTCTTCTGTGATGGTAACAATCACCTGCGCCACAGAAATTGCTTCTTCCCTTAAATGAAAATTGCTTTGGTTCCAAACCAGAAATGAAAATCCTAAATATATGTGTACTATATGTATATATGTGTATGAGCAGCTAGGTGGCACAGTAGATAGAGTGCCGGACCTAGAATAAAGAAGACTCATCTTCCTCAGTTCAAATCTGGCCTCAGATACTTGCTAGCTGTGACACTGAGCAAGTCCCTTAAACTCGTTTGCCTCAGTTACCTCATCTGTAAAATCAGCTGGCAAATTATTCCAGTATCTTTCCCAAGAAAACCTCAAAAAGGAGTCACAAAGAGTCAGACACTACAGAAAAGGACTAAACAGAAACAATAGACATAGATGTGCATTTGTACATATACACATTCAAGCTTTGAATCACTGCTTAGTCTCTCAGAGGCATTGTGAGGTACTGAATAGAAAAATGTCATTAAAGAAAGGAAGACATGAGTTCAGATCCTGCCTCTGACACATACTGGCTGTGACTAACTTCTCTATGCAACTTTCTAAGATTATAAGTTGCTGAAAAAATGCCAACCTGCACTAGAAGAAAGTTTCTTCACCTGGGAGAGTTTCTGCATCAATGAAATGAGTGGTCCAGTCCCTAGTTTTATTCCTTCAATCCCTTACTCTCCATCTATATTTCATAATAAATAAGTCTTATGCTCTAACATTAATTTTAAAAAGTGAGGGTTAGATTTCAATTACTTTTACCACTGATCACTGAGCGAGTAACAGTTCTTTACTCAGTGGGATTCTATATGGTAGTACACAAACACAGGATATGGAATCTAAAGGCCTGGATTCAAATTCCAGTTCTGCCAACTTAGATGTTTCCTTAATGTTTACATGGACCAAATGATCCCTAAGATTCCCTCTAATTCTAATATTCTGTGGAAATAAGTATTAGAGTTAATGAAGATTACTTAAAAAAAAAGATGGTGGAGAAAATAAATTTTGTAAATATAGGACTTCACAGAGATCTAGAAGAATTTCATCTCTGTCTCCTTACCCTTTCCCTACACTCAAAACCAGTAAGTGGATGCAATGTTGCTTGACTTACTGAGTGGTGAGAGAGAAGTCTGTCAAAGGAGCATAAGATGCTAACAATCAGACACAGATTTTATTTTCCTTTTCAGAATAGATTGAGATATGTATAATTAGAATATTGATGGTGATGACACCACTTTGGTCAAGATAGTCAGAATTCTTCTCTTGTGGCTTCAAGAACCCCAGAAACAAGTGTCCTAAGTCTGGAAAAGCAAACACTTCATGGTATCTTCTTTAGCCTATTAGAAAAGAAAGGTCAGGTTGGAAGACTGCAGTTTGCCTTTCATATCTCAGAAATAAAGACGCAGCACTCAGCACTTTATAGTTACTGGTATCCTAAGTTTTGGGTATATAATACTCACTGGCTATTACATGGATATAGAAATAGGATACAATATAATGCTATGAGCTAAGCTGTCGGCATTAACTTATTCACTTTAGATCAGAAATAGCTACATAATTCAATAATATACAACTCCAATCTGAGAAACTCAGTCTTCTGTGTTGAGTCGTATTTGCTTATGATTCTCCATCATAATGGCAGTGTTACTTATATAAATATATTAAAAGTTCAATCTATCTTTTCTTTATTATTCTATTTGGGACAACTTGGAATGTAATTCCTTCTTACACAGGGTTCTTTAAAATGTATTTGCCATGGTTTTTTTTTTCTTTTTCCCATGAGCATTTTATTTATTTTATTTTTTAAAGCAATTGGGGTTAAGTAACTTGCTCAAGGTTACACGGCCAGTTATTTCTGGGTGTGGTGCTAAGTATCTGAGCCCAGATTTGATCCCCAGGTCATCCCGACACTGGAGCCGGTGCTCTTAATCACTGAGCCACCTGGCCGCCCCCATGAGCATTTTATTACGTGATAAATATCAATGAATTAACTAGTTAACAAGCATTTATGAAGTACCTCTTGGTGTCATGCTTACTTGGTGCCATGTTACTAGGCTAGACTGACCATAAAACTGCAAAAATGAAATAGCTCCTTCCTCCAAGAACTTTACAAGAAATCAATAGTCAATAGTCTAAAAACATTTACCAAATATGCAGTCACTTTACTAAGTAATGAGAATACAAAGAAAGGTGAAAGCTGCTGCTCTCAAGAGTGCCTCTGGGCATCTTCAGTAAGTGCATGACCTAGGAGCTCTCTGAGGTCTTCCTTCCACACTCCCCAGTCAGGGGTGGGAAGGTACTAAGGAGCAGGAGGTCTAAATTTCAGAACTAATGTCATCTTGAAGGACGATGAGCTTCTGGAGATAACAAAGTCCAAGAGAGCAGCTGAGTAGGAAATTATGACCAAAATATCATAGAAAATAGAAGATAGATTAAAAATATAAAGTAATTGTGAGTAGAAGAAGTCACTAACAATTGAGGGAATAAGGAAACATTCCTTGAAGGAGATGGCACTTGAGTGGAGCCTTGAAGGGAGCTAGGAGTTCTGGGAGCAGAGGTGAGGAAGAACATTTCAGGCCTGGGGTAACCCAAAAAGTGAAGATGGAATGACCTATATAGAGGGAAGAGCAGTGGTCCAATCTGACTGGAACTTTGAAGGTGCGAGGGGGAATAACGTAATAAACATGGAAAAGTAAGCTAGAGCCAGATAAAGGAGTTTTAAATAACAGAGAGGTTTAAATTTTCTTCTAGAGGCAAATGGAAACCATTGCAGCATTTTTGAGCAGGAGAATAACAAGGTTAGGCTCGAACTTTAGGAATATCGATTTGATAGATATGTGGAGGATGGATAGGAAAGTGAAAAGGCTGGATATAGAGAGACCAATTAGAAGGTTATTGCAATAATCCAGATGAGAGGTGAACTTAGCCTGAACTAAGATGGTCATGGGAGAACAGAAAGGAACAAATGAATAACACTTGGGAACTGATTGTGTTGAGGTTTGGAGTTTAGGGGTGCATGAGACTTCAAAATAGCAAGAGGCCAGGTCCTGTCAAATGAATTCAACTCAAGCCTTCTCTCAGCCAAAGTAAAACAAAGTTTATTAAAGATTGCAATAATGGGTAGACTCTTATGCAGCCTAAGTATTTGTGATGCTTGTATTGACAAGTGGGCGAGAACAATCTGACACAGACTGAGTCTGAGCTAGATTGAATCTCAGCACCTTCGAGGCAGCAGGATGTAGGGGTGGTCTAGAGGAGGGCTTTGGGGAGGGTCTAAGTAAGATCTTGATGGAACTGAGATCAGACTCCAGGAATGGGATTAAGGGTGAGAAATGGCTGAAGGCTACCTAGAGTAGCCTACAGTGGAGGGCTAGGCTAGGCTAGGTTAAGAGTAACATTGATTTGGGCCTAGAGATAATGAAAGGCTTATGGCCTCAGGCAAAAGCCTCATTAAATGGGAAGATTCAAGGAGAGTTCAAGGGGGTTCCCACAGCATGTACCACATCATTTGGATATGGAGGTGAGGGAAAAATAAGAGACAGGAATGACTCACAAGCTGCAAAACTTGTTGATTAAAGGAATGATAATACTCAACAAATAGGAAAGGGGCAGAGGGATAGATTTTGGAGAAAAGATAATGAGCTCTGTTTTGGACAAGTTGAATTTGAAACACCTAAAGGACACTCAAATAGAGGTATACAGCAAGCAACAGAAGATACAGGACTAGAGCTCAGAGGGAAAAATGTTTTCTGTTATGAAAGGCCCACTAAATTTTTTAAAGATAATTTGCACACATAATTATAATGTTTAAATTGCTAAACATCTATTTTACTTTCAGCTTATCATGGTAATATGCTATTAGATAAATAATGTTTTTAAATAAATTCCTAAAAACTTAGCAATCATATTGGCATTCTAATCAATTGGAGTGAAACATTACCCATGTCTCCCTAATTACTACCTACCTCACAACAAAGGTCTACTATGAAGAAAGAGCTTTGTAAATGTGGCTCTGGAATCAGAAGACCCAGCTTCTGTGAGCCCCTGTTTCCTTATTTATAAAATGAAGAGGTTAGTCTAGATGTCTGTTTAGGTCCCTTCCAAATCCAGCATCCATGATGTTTTGATCCTCCAATAACTACAGAAATGTGGATTACCACCATTTACAATTATTACTTGTTGTATCACCTGCTGGGAACCATTGAAATCTCCATACTTTGACTTTGCAGAAGCACATGTTGAAGGCAGAACTCATCCCAGGTCACACAACCATACTCAATTCGTTCTGTTGTCCATCTTTTCAGGAGTCTGGGAAAACCAAACAAAACAAGATTCTACTATGCTCTAGAGAAAATATTTGCATTTCATGAAAAGGGAATAGAAGGAAAAAAAGGATATCATAAATTTCCCATCAAACCTGCTGGCTAATTTCTTTTAGGCCCTAAGGATAGGCATCTCTAAGTTGAAACTCCATAAAATGACTAAATTGAGAAGGAGAAGATTAGGGAGTGGCATTAAAATAGAACTAACTATTCCTCTGCCCTTAGAGGTATTACTGAACACTAGTGCTAAAGTTTTACTTCTTGGCCCAATTGCACTTTGGCACATGACTTAAGTAGTCACTCTGAACCTTTTTCCACTTAAAAATAGGACACAAAATATGTCTTTTTGAGGAATAAATTTATAGAATGAAAAGACTGGAAGAAAACTAAGAAATGTTCTTGTCCTCTATTCCACGGAAGATAGGAATTTACCCTCTAGTCAGGTTTGAACATTTACACGGACAAAAGAGTTGGCTCCATTTTAAGATAACCAAGTTCTTTGTTGGACAGGTTGGGGAGTCCTTTTTTAAGAGGCAGTTAAGAGTACAGTAGATAGAGTGCTGGACTTAGAGGATGGAAGATGTGTGGTCAAATCTGACCTGAAACATATACTAGCTATGTGACCCTAATCAAGTCACCTCTGACTTAATTTCTGTCTGCTTTCCTCAGCTATAAAATGGGGATCATAATAGCACCTACCTCCTAAGGTTGTTGGAAGGATCAAAGGGGATAATATTTGTAAAGTATTTTATAAACCTTGGAGCACTATATAAATGTGAGCTATTATTATTTATAAAGAATTCATAGCTGCCTCCCAGAAAATAAACCAAAAAAACTACCTAGTTCTCTGCCCTTTGGAATACAAGATATAAATTTTACTGTTCTTTTACCTAACAACCTTTTAAATATTTGAAGTTGGGATTATGGATTTAAAAGTTCTCTGGTTTCTATCCCTGGGCAAGTCCCTTAACATAGTCCTCAGTGTTTTTGAAGTTTTCCTAAACTTCAAAAATGGGAATAACTACGGGTTTCTTGTGATGATCAAATGAGATCTGTGTAAAATTCTTTGCAAAACTTAAAGCACTATGTAAATTATGCAAATATCAGTTATTATTACTATTACTTGATGGGGTGCTTGGGATCTATGTTTGTTAAAATCTATTTGTAAACTCAATTTGTAATACCAATTTGTAACATCAGTAATGATGGGATGCTTGGGATCTATATTTGTAACATCAATTTGTAAAACCAGTCTGTAAAATCACATTTCCCTTTACCAGTCTAAAACTCTGCCCCTTCACCCTATCCTCACTCTGCCTAGACAACAACTAGTGACTCCTTTGTCCTAGCTTAATCTCCTCATGTCTCCTCCAGTCTAGTTCAAATCTCATCTCCAAGTTAAAATATCTATGCACTGAAGTCAGAAGTTCCTCTCAGTCAGCCCTAACTTTTATCTATGCACTGAGGTCCCTTACATCCATCCAGTCAGCCATGACAATGGCAGCCTACCCTTTAAAAGTAAAAGCCTGTACCCCTCTCACTTGCAGGTCCCTTAAGGATCCTTGCCCACTGTAAAGCATAGAATAAACTTTTTCAACTCTCACTCCAATTAAGCCTGAGACTTTGAATTCTTTCCAGATGCTATTGCAGGTTTTCTGGTCTTAGATAAGATCAGAGTACCTGCTGAACCTAATAGCCATCCCTCATCATTTTGGTGAGCCAGCCAGGATGGAAATCTGTGATCTCAAGGTTTCTTGGAGTTATGGTAAACTCCCTTTACCTCTTCCCTCTCATCCTGTATGTCAGGTTCTCCATTCAAGCATCTAGGAAGGCTTGATTGGATGGTTTCGGTCTGGGCAGACTGGAACCTGGTCTATTTTTTAATAGACCCGGGACACATCCCACATGGACGGGGGATGCCCTGTCTAGGAACAAGTGTCTACACGTCTAAAAAAATATATACACATTTTTTTTAGGCAAAGCTTTTCTCGTGAGACATCATAAAATGTGGCTGCAGTAACTTTGGTTCGGGGGCAGCTAGCTGTGTAACCTTGGGCAAGTCACTTAACCCCAATTGCCCTGCCTTCTCCCCTCCAAAAAGCTAATGGGTCAGTCTCACTCCATACCCCATGACTCACCTCTGGAATATCTTTTATACAACTGAAAAAAACTCCGTCTTCAAGACCTCAAGTAGAAAGGATGGGCCAGCTTCCCCCTACACTTGGGGATCTGTGCCTAGGTTATCTCAAAGCAATTTTACCTGCCCCCCCCCCCATTGGCATCTATCTGGGGGCCAAGCCAATGTGATTTGTGCTGAGGGTTTCAGATATCCTCTATGAGCTTTTGAATCTTCCTGTCAGCTTCTCTCTCTCTGTCTCTGTCTCTGTGTGAATGAGTGTGTGTGAGTAATCTGACATCTCTAAACTTTAAGCTGCAGCCAGACTGCAGAACATTCCTTTGAAATGCTGATATCTCTTTCCCTCCTCCTCCTTTTCCCTGCTGCTAAATGCAGGCTGGAGAGGGAGAAAAAGAGAGCAAAATATTGTCTTGTTATCTTTAAAAGTTTGAAAATCTCTTCCTCTTCATTCCACTCTGGCCAAGTGGAGTGAGAAGAAGGCAATAAGAAATGGAGGGAATCTTCTCCCTCAGAACAAAGAGGCAGGCAGACTAACATTAAACTATTTACTGCCTCACTTAAAGAGGAAAGTTTTGTGTAACAGAATGCAACTGAAAGGCAACTGAATGCATTCTGGTCATTTTTGAAAAGTGTCACTCCTAATTTGATGCTAAAGAAAAGTCAGAATTCATTTTACTATTTGGCATTTAGGCAAATTAGAATATTTTCTAAGATTTGATATGAAAGGTGAGGTTTTTGGGTTCTCTAGAACTGGGATAAGGGAGTAGGCACCACTCCCCCTCCCCTTGCTAGAGAAGTCAAAGCTATCACTTCCAATGAAGTTTCTAAGGAGTGGACACATAAAATTTATGGGAGTAAAAGTTAGAACAGCTAAAAACATTTGAGCAGATTTTGTTAAAGTGTCTCTCACCAGATCAGATAAGGAAAGAGAGTGCTGAAGAATAGTAGGGAATTTGAGTTACCCTCCCCCACCTGAAAGAGAAAAGAGCGGGGGGAGGCATAGCACTGGCTATGTATATCGAGGGCCTCACTGGCAACAGCCCTCGGCCCCTGGGTACCCTGAAATCCACAACTGTAGGCATGCAGATGACCCTCTCTCCTTTTAAACCCCTGGGTCCACAACCAAGCTCTGCAACTGTGGGGAGAGGAGAAAAGCCTCTGCACTTGGTAAGCCTAATTTTCTATCAATAATGTTGGTATGTGATGAATTGGAAATGCAATTAATGTCAGAATGTCATTGTGTTATTATGGTATCTCTAAATTGTAAAATCCTCTTATACTGTAAAAATTGAGTGACAAAAAGCAGTTTTCAATCTGAATTTTGTTGAAACTAAAAGATGGAGAAAAAGTTATGTAAAACTAGCTATGTTGCTTTATTAGTTCTGCTAACCCTATGTTATAATGTTTATTTCATGTGAATTGGATTTTTTATGTTATAATATCTGATGGTTTGAAGCTGTTATATTTGGGATACAAAGAAGTAGTAATAATACTGCTGATATTTACTGTGATAGCTGATTGTCCAATTAACTTTTGGGCTATTCTGGAAATATACAATGATTTAAGGTTATAGTTTCCACATTACTAATGATGAAATGAATGATTCCCTACACAGTAAATTGGAAAGGCATTTTTGTAGAATTCTTATTGAGCAAATAAGAACTCCTGAAAAAAAGGGAAAGAAAAATATAGGGATGTAGTTTTCAAGCTTGCTTCATCTAAGAATGTAATTATGTTAATTTGAAGGTTTATGTATTACCACATTCACCATCTATGTGAGATTCCAGAATGTAACTGATTTCTAGTGATAAGTTGATTGGTTGTATGGCACCAAAAAGGATTTTAGTTCTGTGTAACTTCATGTGGAGTTTTAAGGTCATCAGATTAGTAATTCATTTGTTTTTATTTCAAAGTTCAAATTTAAGAACATGATAATTGTTTATGATATTGTTACTGGTAAACAGCTGTACTATCTATGCTGTATGAGAAGCAGTTTCTCTTAAAGTTTTGGGGTATTTTAATCTGTGTAAAATTCTTTGCAAAACTTAAAGCGCTATGTAAATTATGCAAATATCAGTTATTATTACTATTACTGACTGTGACTTTGGTCAAGTGACAATCTCTCTGGACTTCAGTTTCTTCTTCTGTCAAAGGTACAAAATGGATAGACTTTCTTGGAGCCAAGATGGTGGAGTAAGCAGTAAGTCACTCTCATTATCCTGTATTGACCTTGAAAAACCCAGAAAATATTACCCCAGGAAAAATCTTGGAACAGCCAAGCCAGAACAAAGATGGGGTACAGCAGTCTTTCAGCCTAGAAGGCTTGAGGGATTAATGGGAAAGGTCCCTATTGCTCTGGTGTAAGGGGAGCAGTACTGGATGTGAGGCATCCCAGTAAGCCAGCAAGAAGTCCTACCTTAACAAACAGGGGAAGATCCTGAGTTCTAGGGTGATGTAGCAGGCAAACACAAACACCAGGACCCCTCTCTCACCCTCTCTGTGCCTTGGCATAGGCACAGGAATATGTAGAATCCAACTCAGAAAACCACTACCTGCACAGGCAGTCAGGCTTCCTCCCACAAATCTCCCCATGCTTCCACACCCAAGAAGCAAAACTCCAGATTTGCAAGTTCCTTCCAGCAGCCAAACTTTCCTGTGCTTCAGAGCAGCCCAGGTGAGCAGGCATCTTCCACGGGTCAGACGCCCCCCCTCCCCCCTTCCCACTACTCTGAGAGTTTCAGTGTTGTACCAGGGAAATGCAGAAAAACCCCACCTGGCCACAAAACATGCCAGCCCTCACCACTAGGACTCCAGCTTACCAATAAGTAAGTTGCCAGATCCCTGCAGCCTCCAGCTGCCAGCCCTTTGGCCCCAGAACACAAAGACAGTGACTAGACCTCTGGCTCCCAGCACAAGAAGCTTGGGACAGTAACCCCTGTGCTCAAACAGGAGAGCTCAACTTTAAAAGCCAGGAAATAGGCAAACATCATGAGCAAAAAGCAGAAACAGACAATGACCATAGATTCTATATATGAAGACAGAGAAGATCAAGAAATCATGAAGGAAAACTGCCCTGAGGTTCTAGAACCAGAGGGTAAAATAGTCGTCAAAAGAATCCACCAATCACCTCCTGAAAGAGATCCTAAATTGAAAACACCGAGGAATATTGTAGTCAAATTCCAGAATTATCAGGTCAAGGAGAAAATATTGTTAAAAAGTCAGAAAGAAACTATGTAAAAAATCATGGACTTACAGTCAGGATTATGAAGGACCTGGCAGCTCCTACATTAAAAGATCTGGAGGGCCTGGAATATGAGATTCTGTAAGGCAAAGGAAATTGAATTACAATCAAGGATCAACTACTCAGCAAAATTTAGCATAATCTTTCAGGGGAGGAGATGAACATTCAATGACATACAGGATTTCCAAACCTTCTTGATAAATTACATCACATGGGGAGGCACAAAGACACAATTGAACTAATTAAAAAGAGAAGGAAGGAAACTACATCCTGCTAAAAGGTACCATAGATAAACAAATATGCACCAAGTAGTATAGCATCCAAATTTAGAGGAGAAGTTAAGAAGTTACAGGAGGAAAAAGACAGCAGAACTATACTAGCAGGGGACCTTGACCTCCTCCTCCCAGAACTAGATAAATCTAACCACAAAATAAACAAGAAAGAAGTTAATTGGGTGAATAGAATTTTAGAAAAATTAAATATGGTCAACCTCTGCCAAAAAGTGAATGGGGATAGAAAGCAATATACCTTTTTTCTTAGTGGTACATGAAACTTACACAAAAAGTGACCATGTTTTAGGGCATACAAAAACCACAAACCAATGCAGAATCCCCAAAATAGCAAATGCATGCTTTTCAGGTCATGATGCAATAAAAATTTCATGTAATATAGGGCCATGGAAAGATAGAATAAAATTAATTGGAAACTAAATAATCGAATACTAAAGAATGAGTGGGTCAAACAAAAAATCATAGAAACAATAATTTCATCTAAGAGAATGACAATAATGAGACAACATATCAAAAGTCACATTAAACAGCAAAATTGGTTCTTAGGGGAAATTTTCTATCTCTCAATGCTTATATGAATAAAATAGAAAAATAGATTAATGAATTCAGTATGTAACTAAAAAAGCTAGAAAAAGTACAAACTAAAAAGACCCAATTAAATATCAAATTGGGAATTCTGAAAACCAAAGGAGAGATTAATAAAATTGAAATTAAGAAAACTATTGAACTAATAAATAAAATTAAGAACTGTTTTATGAATAAATCAAGAATATAAACCTGTGTTTATTTTGATTAAAAAAAAAAGAAAGATGAAAACAAAATTACTTGTATCTAAAATGAAAAGGGTGAATTTACCACCAATGAAGATGAAATTGAAACAATAATTATGAGCTATTTTGCTCCACTTTATGCCAATAAATCAGATGATCTTAGTGAAATGAATGAATGTACCCAGATTAACAGAAGAGGAAATAAAATACTTGAACAATCCCATTTGACAAAAAGAAATTGAGCAAGCCATCAATGAACTTCCTAAGAAAAAATCTCTAGACCCAGATGGTTTTACAAGTGAATTCTATCCAACATTTAAAGAGCAATTAATTCAAATGCTATATAAACTATTTGGGAAAATAGGTAAAGAAGGAGTCCTACCATTTTTTTTATGATATAAATGTAGTGCTGATACCTAAACCAGGAAGAGCCAAAACAGAAAGAAAATTATGAACCAATATCCCCAATGAATAGAGACACAAATTTTTGAAATAAAATAGTAGCAAAGAGATTATAATAACTTATCTTGTGGATAATATACTATGCCCCAGTAAAGTTTATACCAGAAATGCAGGGCTGGTCCAATATTAGGAAAGCTATCGACATAATTGACCATATCAACAACAAAACTAACAGAAATCATATGATTATCTCAATAGATACATAAAAATATTGCAAAATACAGCATCCATTCCTATTAAAAACACTAGAGAACACAGGAATCAATGGAGTCTTCCTTCAAATGATAAGTAGCATGTATCTAAAACCGTCAGCAAGCATCATATGTAATGGGGATAAGCTAGAAGCATTTCCAATAAGACCAGGAGTGAAACAAGTATGTTCATTATCACCACTGATATTCAATATTGTACTAGAAATGTTATCTTTAGCAATGAGAGGAAAAAAAAAAGAAAGTACAGGAATTAGAATAGGCAAAGATGAAACAAATCTATCACTCTTTGCAGATGATATGAAGGTATAGTTAGAAAATCAAGTAAAAAACTACTTGAAATAATAAACAATAGGGGTGGTTAGGTGGCACAGTGAATAGAGCACCCGCCCTGAAGTCAGGAGAACCTGAGTTCAAATCCGGCCTCAGACACTTGACACACTTACTAGCCATGTGACCTTGGGCAAGTCGCTTAATCCCAACTGCCCTCCAAAAAAAAAAAAACGTTAAAAAAAGAAATAATAAACAATGTTAGCAAAGTTGCAGAATATAAATAAAGCCACATAAATCATCTGCACTTCTATATATTACTAACAAAGCCCAACAGCAAGAGATAGAAAGAGAAATCCGATTAAAAGTTACTGTTGCCATTATAAAATATTTGGGAATCTACCTGCAAAGATAAACCCAGGAACTATATAAACACAATTACAAAACACTTTTCACACAAATAAAGACAAATCTAAATATCTCGAAAAATATCAGTTACTCACGGGTAGCACAAGCTAATATAATAAAAATGACAATTCTACCTAAATTAATTTACTTATTCAGTGCCATACCAATCAAACCAGCAAAAAATTATTTTATTGAGCTAGAAAAAATAATAACAAAATTTATCTGGAAAAACAAAAGGTCCAGAATATGAAGGAAATTAATGAAAAGAAATTCAAGGGAAGGTGGTCTAGCTGTACCAGATCTTAAACTGAAGAATTTATGACCAAACAAGAGAGAGAGAACATTATGCAAAGCAAAATGGATGATTTTGATTACTTTAAATTGAAAACTTTTTATATAAACAAAGGCAATGCAATTAAGATTAGATAGGAAGCAGAAAGCTGGGAAATAATTTTTACACTCTGACAAAAACCTCATTTCTCAAATATATAGAGAATTGAGACAAATTTATAAGAATATAAGTCATTCCCCAATTGATAGATGGTAAAAGGATATGTGAGAAACACACTTTGGAGGATCATGGGACTTCCCCGGCAGAGTCAGGTAGGTAGGTTCCATGTCCCCAAGGTGGCTATGGGGATCACAGGACTTCCCAGTAGAATCAAGGAATTAGCCTGGGACAAGCTTCTACTGCCCACTGCTTCCCTTTGGAGCCCTTAGGAGAATCCACATTATGTACCCCTTAAAACAGCAAACCCCTTCTCTATGAAAGAACTCAGAAATAGAGTGTGCAGAGGAAGGCCTACTCTTCCAGCAAGGAAGGAAGTGCAGTGCTCACTAGAGACACCCATCCTGATACAGAAGCAAGATTGAGGGTCTATAGTTCTATCCTTCCTGGTAGACATAAGGTTAGTCAAATTTCTCAAATTCCTTACTTTATTTTCCTCTATGTATATGTGTGTATGTATATATATTCTATATTCCCCCCCTCTCTCTCTTTATATATATAGTCAAATAAGTTAGTCAAATTCCTCAAACTCCTCACTTTATTTCCCTCTGTATATTCTACATTCCCTCTATATATGCAGATGATATGCAAATTACATAGGCATGGTAGTGAGGATACTTGTGACTGGGGCATGACCCCTCAGGCTTAAACCAGTTTTTCCAGTTTAATCTTTCTAGTCCACTTGGAACCAGAATGGTCATTAGTAAAATAAGACAAGTGAGCTTCCCCACAGCTATCGCTCATCTCCCAATAACTTTTGTGGGACATTATATCCCCTCTTACAGATACAAACAGGCAGTTTTCAGATGAAGAAATAAAGCTATCTATAGTCATATAAAATATGCTTTAAATCACTATTGATTAGAGAACTGCAAATCAAAACAATTCTGAGGTACCACATCACACTCATCAGATTGGATAACATGACAAAATGGAAAAATAATAAATGCTGAAGGAGCTGTGGGAACACTAAAACACTAATGCATTGTTGGTGAAGGTATGAACTGATCCAACCATTTTGGGGAACAATTTGGAACTATGCCCAAAGAGCTATAAAAATATGCATACCTGTTAACCTAGCAATACCACTTCTAGGTCTGTATCACAAAGAGATCATGAAAAAAAGGGGAAAGGACACACATGTACAAAAATATTTATAGCAGCTCTTTTTGTGTTGGCCAAGAATTGGAAACTGAGGGGATGCCCATCAATTGAGGAACGTCTGAATGAGTTGTGGTATATGAATGTAATGGAATACTATTGTTCCATGAGAAATATTAGCAGGCAGACTTCAGAAAAACCTGGAAAGGTTTACATGAACTGATGCTGAATGAAGTGAGCAGAGAACATTGTACACAGTAACAGCCATATTGTGTGATGACTCAGCAATGCAAGGATCTAGGACAACTCTAAAAGATTCATGATGGAAAATGCTATCCACATCCAGAAAGAGAACTACAGGGTCTTAATGCAGATCGAAGCACACTATTTGCTCTCTTTTCGTTTTGTTTTATTTCTTCTTTCTTGTGGTTTCTCTCATTTATCTTTTATTTTAATTAATTTATTTTAATTCTTCTTTACAACATGACTAAGTATATAGAGAGCCTATATCAGACTGCATGCCATCTTGGAGAGAGGGGAGGAGAGGAAGGGGGAGAAAATTTAGAACTCAAAATCTTAAGGAAGTTAAAATTAAAAATTAATAAAAGGTACAAAAGTATGTACAAAGTTCCTTACAGCTTTATATCTTATGATCTTAAAAAAGAATATGAAAAAAAGAAAAAATCGAGGAAAGGAGGGAGGGGCAGGTAGGTGGCTTAGTGAATAGAGTCCTGAAGTCAGGAGGACCTGAGTTCAAATGAGCCTCGGACACTTGACACTGAACTAGCTGTGTGACCTTGGACAAGTCACTTAATCCCAATTGTCTTGCCTTCCCCCCTCCAAAAAAAAAAAGAGTATGACATTTCTTTAAAACACTGAGTTACTTAAATCAAAAGAGGATATTTTAGTGAACTGAATTTTATTAAGATGCATAAGAAGTAAAACTATAGATGTCTATTACAAAGTGAGACACATAAACCTGGAAACTAGCAATCAAGAAAATGAGGCTTGGGAAATTTCCTATTTAATATAACCAGCTTAATACTTCTGATGTGATCCTCACCTTTTAAGAGATCAAAGTGAGTTAAATGTGGAAGGCCCTTTTCTTCCATTGAGTATCTGTATATAAATGCAAGTTAAAAACAGAGGTAACACTGCATAGTCACTTTCACATTTGTTCTTTGTCAACCACAAGCCTACATACATACACTCTTTATTGATGGGGCACATACATACTCAGAATCCCAGAAATTGAACTTTTTTTAAAGATAACAGAAAAGCCTCATCACTGAAGCTATTAAACAAGGTGGCAGAGATTGTGTGAACACATGATTATGGACTGAATGACTTCTGGTGCTCATAGCTGCAGTGTGCCAGCCCAAGGCTCATCATTAGTGATCTCACAGAGAAAAACTGCAACAGCAAATGGAGTACACAGTACAGAATGGGGGAAGCAGTTCTCACTCCTGAATGCTTTCTATTTTGTAGAGACATAACTACATTTTTTGAGTGCTAGAGGAAAGGGCAACTTAATTAGAGGCTTATTATGTAGGGGAATTGATTTCAAATTCTTAAACTGGGTTTGAAAAATAAAAGAGAAACTACTTGAAGCCCACTTGACCCACCCCCAAAAGCTCCATTACATGACAAAGAGGATGTGTCCTAGACAGATTAAACAGATAATCCTTAGATCAAAGCAAAAGCAGCTGGAAAAACAACCCCTAAAATGGTCTTTATTGTATGATTTCCTCACTCAAAATGAGTTTCCAAATTTCCTGATCAGATGAGAATCTTTATTGAGCATCCTGCTTTATGTAGAGCACTGTCATGGTGAGTGTGGATGTGGATGTGTGTTTGTGTGTGTGTGTTGGAGGAGAAGTGCTATCAATGAAATAATATAAAAGAAATGCCTTCTGGGAAAGAGAATAAGCATTTATATAGCACCTTGTATATGACAGGTAATATGACAAGAGGTTTACAAAATATTATTTCAATTCATCCTCATAACAGGCTTTTGAAGGTGTTATTGAGGAAACTGAGTGAAACAGAAGGTAAGTGACTTGCCCAGAGTCACACAGCTAGTGTCTGAGGTCATATTTGAATTGCTTTATACACTGAGGCTGTCTTCTTAAAATGCTTATAGCTAGGGCAAAAGAAACATGAAATGGACAGCTATGATACTGATTTTCTAAAGATCAAAACATATGAGAGATATTTAAATTCTACCAGATTGCAGATTTTTTCCTACTAGACTCAGAAGGCCATGAGGGCAAGCTTTGTCACATTTCCTTTTTGTAACCTTAGCATCTAACATGGGGTCCTTTACATAGTAGAAATTTAGTAAATGTGGAATTACTGAAATTTTGAGGGTGCTTTTTTTCCTCCATCAAATATTTGTATGTGTGATTTAGCATTTTTAGAACCTTTGCATCTATTTTTCTTTTGTTAATCAAAATACTAAAGTCCTATTATATTAAAAACATTGTTGAGCTCTCAAACTATACACATATATAACATATATGCATATATGTACATAAGCAAACACAGTGTACAGAATAAACATAAAGAAAATATGAAGGGGAAAATACAAGATAGTTGTGTGTACATATACACATATATGTATATATAATATTTTAGACATATTCTATATGTGCACATATGTACACATAATATACATCAATAATATATAATACATATACCTCTATAATATATATAAAACACACCTATAAGTATGTATATATGTATGTGTATATGTGTGTATATAAATAAATGAATATGCATATGTGTGTATATCTATCTATCTCTATATACACACACATCTATCTTTCTTGTCTCCCCCATTAAAATGCAAGCTTCAAGAAAGTAGAATTCTGTTTCTTGTATTTGTATCCCTAGTGGCAAACTTAGCAGGTACATAATAAATAGTAGTTAATTGGTTGGGGTGGGGCACAGAAAAAAAGATGACTAGAGAACTCTTTTCAAAGTCCAATATTAGACAGAACTGATTCCAGTACAAATTGCATCTATGAGGGCTGTGGATCCATAGTGGAAGAGTTTTAGGTGTGAGGCAAACTGATTCTCTTCCTACACAAATTTTTGCATTTATTACTGTTGTCAACAACCTCACAGCTAAGAGAAATCTCTGACAGAGGTAATATGACTGCTAATATGCTGGATTCATCCATTAACATTGAATACCATGTCCAATATTTCCATATATAGCATTCATAATAGGAAAAAGGTAAAATGTATTTTCTTATTCATTTGCTAAGGCAATGTGGGGGAGTTGGATAGGACATAAAGACTGGAAATGAAACCTTAAGAAGCATATTAAGCAACGGACAGGGTACTTGTTAACTCAATCTATTGTGACTATACAGCAAGTAGTAAAAAAAAAAAAACCAATCCTAGAATTTCATATTAGTTTAAAGACTGATAGTTAATTTAATTTTTTCTTTTATTTTTTAAATTAAAATAAATTTTATTGACTACTTTTGTTCTTTTATTTCATCAAAATTTCCTCCACTGTCCCTCCCCTTCCCCTTTCCAGAGGGCTATGCCATGTAATAACATTTTTAAAGAGAAGAGAAAAAAAATAAGTAAAACATATCATCATGTTAAAGAAGTCTGAAAATATGTGCAGTGTACCCACACCTGTGGACCTAGCACATCTGCCACAAAGTAGGTTGTGGTGTCTTATCATATCTCTTCTTTGGAAAGATGCTTCTTTTAAATTTTTCAACCTTCACTTTTGATTGTTTTGTGGTTGCTGTCTTTTGAATTTACATTGTTGTATTCATTGTGTATATCATTTTTTGGCCTCTGCTTATTTTACTCCTCATTAATTCATGTAAATGATTCCTTGCTTCTTCATATTCACCATTTGAAAAAATTGTTTGGCACTGTAGTATCCCCCAGTTATAGGTAAAAAACAATTTTTAACATTAATTTTTAAATTTTTTTTGAGTTCCAAAATTTGAGCTCCAAATTCTCTCCCTTCCTCCCTCCAAACCCCCATTTATTAGGAAGGCAAGCAATTCAATTTAAGTTATACATGTGTAGTCATGCAAAACATTTCCATGATAGTCATGTAGGGAAAGAAGACATAAACCCAAAAAAAAAGAACTCAAGAAAATTTTAAAAGTAAAAAAAAAAGTACGCTCCACTCTGTATTCAGACACCATCAGTTCTGTCATTATAAGTCCTTCAGAGTTGTCTTGGATAATCGTATTGCTGAGAAGAGCTAAGTCATTCACAGAGGATCATTTTACAATACTGCTGTTGAACTGTACACAATGTATTTCACTTTGCATCAGTTCATGCAAGCCTCTCCAGTCTTTTGCTTTTTTTTTTTTTTGGAGGGCAGTTGGGGTTAAGTAACTTGCCCAAGGTTACACGGCTAGTATTTTTGTGTGTGGGTGTTAAGTGTCTAAGGCCGCAACCGAACTCGGGTCCTCCTGACTCAGGGGCCGGTGCTCTTACTCACTGCGCCACATAGCCGCCCCCTCCAGTCTTTGTCAAGAGCATCCTGATTATCATTTCCCATAGCACAATATTATTCCATCCCAATCACATAGTACAATTTGTTCAGCCATTCCCCAAACTGATGTGTATCTCTGTTTCTAATTTTTCACCACAAGTAAAATGCTGTTATAAATAGTTTTGTACATATAGGTCCTTTTCCTTTTTTTAATCTCTTTTGTGATGAAGACCTAGTAGCGGTATTGCTAGGTCAAAAGGTAGCAAGGTTTTATAGCCCTTTGGGCATAGACCTAAATTGCTCTGCAAAATGGTTGAATCAATTCACAACTCCACCAACAGTGTATTAATACCCTGTTTTTTCCCACATCCTACGCACCATCATTTTCACTTTTTGTCATATTAGCCAATCTATAGGTATGAGGCAGTACCTCAGAATTGTTTTAATTTGCATTTCTCCAATTAATAGTGAGTTAGAGTATTTTTTCATATGGCTATAGATTGCTTTGGTTACTTCATCTGAAAACTGTTCATATCTTTTGATCATTCATCAATTGGGAATGGTTCTTTTGTAAATTTTATTCAGTTCTCTATAAAATTGAGAAATGAGACTTTTATACTTGCTTCAAACTATTTTTTCACAAATATAATGGCTAACTACATTTCCCTCCATCCTATTCCCTACCCATACCTCAGTTTTGTATTCTCTCTCTCTTTTCCCCCAGATCCTCCTCAAAAGTATTTTGCTTCTGACTACTGACTCCCCCAATCATCCCTCCCTTCTATCACCCCCCCTCTTCTCTTATTCCCTTTCCCTCCTACTTTCCTTTAGGGTGAGCTAGATTTCTATACCAATTGTGTGTGTATGTTATTCCCTCTTTGGGCCAATTTTCAGGAGAGTAAGGTTCACTCCTTCCCTCTTACCTTCCCCATCTTCCCTTCCATTGTAAAAGCTTTTCCTTGCTTTTTTATGTGATATAATTTGCTCCGTTTGACTTTTCCCTTGCCCTTTCTCCCAATGCATTCCTCTCTCACTAATTAATTTTATCTTTTTAGATATCATCCCTTCATATTCAACTCATACCTCTGACTTCTGTCTATATATACTCCTTCTATCTGCCCTAATAATTAGAAAGTTCTTAGTTATAAGTATCATCTTCCCATGTAGGAATGTAAACTCTTATGACTCCCCTTTTTATACCTCTCTTGAATCTTGTATTTGAAAATCAAATTTTCTATTCAGCTCTAATCTTTTCATCAAGAATACTTGAATGTCTTTTATTTCATTGAATATCCGTTTTTTCCCCCTGAGGTATTATACTCCACTTTCTGTGTAGGTGATTCTTGGTTGTAATCCTAACTCCTTTACCATACAGAATATCATATTCCAAGTTCTCCAATCTTTTAATGTAGAAGCTGTTAAATTTGTGTTATCCTGACTGTGATGCCACCATACTTGAATTGTTTCTTTCTGACTGCTTGTAATATTTTCTCCTTGGTGTGGAAGATCTGGAATTTGGCTATAATATTCCTGGAAGTTTTACTTTTGTGACCTCTTTCAGGAAATGATTGGTGGATTTTTTTATTTCTATTTTACCCTCTGGTTCTAGACTGCAAGAACAGTTTTCCTTGATAATTTCTTGAAAGATGGTGTCTAGGCTCTTTTTTTTTAATTATGGCTTTCGTGTAATTAGATAATTTTTTAATTATCTCTCCTGCATCTATTTTCCCATCAGATAGTCAATATATACAGTAGCAATCTTTGCTAGTCTCTCAGCATGTGCATTGTATTCACATTCTGGCATGGTGAGGGCCATGTGAGCATCTACATGGAAAACTGACAAACCAGTAATCAAAGACATGTCCCATATATCTTCCCATAATTCTTTGCCCCAGACTTGTTTACCATGAATTTCTCAATTTTGAATTTTCCACATGGGCATCCATGTAGCTAACCCATTAGCTACTGCCTATGAATCAGTGAATATATGACACTGTCCTCCTTGTTCTGTTTTGATGGCTTGATGTACTGCCATAAGTTCACCATATTGACTACTTCCACCTATCCCAGTCAGTACTTTCCAAAGTCTGCCTACTACATTGGTTATAGACTATTACTTTCCAATATCTTTTTTGGTCTAAATATTTTGCTGTCCCATCATTGAAGAATTCATATTCTTCTCTTCTTCAGTCAATCCATCATATCCACCATTTTATTTTATCAAGGACTATACCAACTGTTGCCTTGGTTCAGGGGATGTATCAAGTCCCTCACTACCAATGTTAGCTATAGATTCATGTAGGGTGGAAATTCTACTTTCATCAGTTTTAGCTCTATTTTGAATATACCACTTCCATTTAATTATGTTGGCCTCTTGTGCATGTCCAATTCTGTGACAAGCTGGGGTACTCATTACCCAGGTCAGAATCGGGATTCCAGGTCTTAAATGTTACTTCATGGCTTGTTTCTTCATGTTACTTCAAAGTCAGTTGTTTAGTCTCTACCAAAGCCCAAAATGCAGCTAACAATTTCTTTTTGAAAGGTGTACATTGCACTCCAGATGAAGGAAGTTTCCTGGACCAAAATCCTAAAGGTACATTTTGGCTTTATTGTTTCTGCTATAAACTCCAGTTTGCATAATCATTCCATACAGTCACTTGTAATTCCACTGGGCCATTTTGCATAGGCCACATATCAAGGGCCAATTGTATAGTAGCTTTGGCTTCCTTAAAAGCTTTACTCTGCTCAAGTCCTCAATCAAATTCATATTTCTTCCTGGTAACTTTATGTAAGTGTTTCAAAATCTGTCCCAAGTGTGGAATGTGATGTCACCAATATCCAAATAATCCCATAAACTTTTAAATTTCTTTCTTGTTGGTGCGGATAGGAAAATCAGAATCTTTTGTCAGACTTGCAGCTGAATGTCTCACAGCACCTTATTCCACTGTATTCCCCAAAATTTTACATTTTGAGCTGGTCCTTGAATCTTTGTTGGATTATTTCCCACCCTTTGCTTTTCATGTGTTCAATCAAAAGTGTCAAACTCTTCTCCACTACTTTTACATTTTTTCCTTGTATCATAATAATATCAACGTAGTGGGTAAGCTGTACCAGGTAGCTTTAATTCATCCAAATGTTCAGCCACAATCCTATGACAAATAGTGGGGCTATGCAGATATCCTTGTGGCAGGCAGGTGAAAGTATATTGTCTTCTCTGCCAAGTGAAAGCGAATTGGTTCCACTGTTTAGAATCTATGGGGATAATGAAGCCAAATTGGCCAAATCAGTCACTGCATACCAAGTCCCATCATCTTTGGGAATTCTTTCTATTAAGAGGACAGTATCTGGAGCATACAAGGGAGGAGTCACCTTATTCAATTGTCTATAATCCACCACCATTCTCCACATCCCATCTGATTTTTCTTACTGGCCAAACAGGATGATTCCACCATGTAGTTGTAGGGACTAACACTCCTGCTTCAACATGTTCCTTTATAGTATTGGCCATTTCATCTTGCTCACCTGGCACATGATACTGCTTTAAAGTAATTACTTAAGAAGGTTCCAGTAAAGTGATTGGGTCCATTTTTATTTTTCACTAAAACTGTATTAATTCCTATCTTCCTTACTGCAGATTGGTATCCTCCTTCTGGTAATTTCAGAGTCATACCTCTCAATATATCTGTTCCAATGATGTATTCAGAAATGGGTACAATAACCACAGTATATTCTTTCTTAGGCAATTGTCCAATTTTAATAATTAGTTTGACTTCTCTGACTGATATTTCAACCCCTCCTGGTCCTGCGATGGTAATAAGAGTTCCATGTTTGAATCTGTTGGGGTTCCCATAAATAAGGGAGGCCTCTGCCCCAGTATACAATAACCTAGTTACAGTATTTGATCCATCTTTTCTAATATATAGTCAAATTAATATGGGATCTGCAATCTTATCTGTGTATTTCTTTAATCTGAGCTGGGGTTTGGCCAATTTCCTATTCTCCCTGAAAGTGTGATGAACGTGGATACAATGGTTCAGGAGCATCCGTAGGGGCAGCCATTACTTCTCTATTCCATCTGACATTAGGCCCCTTATCTCAGTACATTTTATATAGTTAATTATCTGAAATACCATCAATTTTTCTAAAATCAATCCCTGCTCTCAATAGAGCAGAAAACAATTCTTTTCTTAGCAATCTATTCTGACTTTGATTCCTCTAGCCATTTACTTTTCTCTCTCAAGGAAATTTGTCTTTTTCCCATTCCCCCAAGTCACTTAGCTATGAATTCTTATCCAGCACCTCTGAAAGAGGGTGTCCCATTTCACCAAATAATAGAGTCAGAAGTAGTTGCTTATAAGCATAATATTTCTATGAGGAACTTCTAAGGGGATATCATGATAACATATCTGCATCTCCAACCAGGATAGCAGTTTTCATTACTTGTTTCAACTTTCTCATATAGTCTAAGGCGAGTACAAAGGTCTGGCTCTACTAGCCACATAGAATCAGCAGGATAGATTCTATTGCATCCATCAGCAGCTAAAGCTAACAGATTGGTCATATTGTTACCTTCTGCCAAATGAAAGTCTCTAAAAGCTTGCTGGGCAAAAGGATTCTGGCAAATACTTATAAATTTCAAGCAGTCCACTATATCTATCACTACCCCTCCTGCTCCTTTATAAGTGATTCTTGCCATCCCAGACACTAAAGATTTTCCCATCCTTTGGGCGAATCTGCTCAAAATATCAGTAATATCCTGATGAGTGAAATCCTCAATTATCTCCTTGAACACTGCTTGGTCTCCCTGACTCTCCTGCCTTCTTCTCAGAATGGGGCAAGCTTCTGCCCTTGTAAAAGCTTTGTAATATTGTCACTCTGTAATATTATATCACTCTCCACAACACATGCACTCCCTTTGCAGTTGTTGTCATGGCAACTAGGCTCGGACTCTACCAAAGCTGTATGAACTTCCTTCCTGTTGCTTTTTTTCTTCTTTTTCTGAGTCAAATTTAGAGCAGCCCTCTCTCTTTCAACCTGAGACTCTCCAGTTCTCTCTTCTACCACCCGAGACTCAGCTTGCTCTTCTAAAAGAGGGCTCAAATTCTGGCACTTAGCCAACTCTTGCAATAGCTTGTTTCTGCTTTTACACACAATATGGTAGCCTGATAGTAAAACCCAACCTCTTCTACTCACTGCGTCAAGCTCTCTCCCAGGTTTTATTGGTGTTCTTTGCAAACATGTTCCTAAATCTCTAGGTTCTCCCTCTGCAGCCTCTGTTCCAAGTACTGTTAGACCACTCCCTTGCTAGGGAGGCATAAGACAAATCTTTCCATCCTGGGATAGCCATTTCTTCTTCTAATTCCCTTCTGGCTCCAACTAGACATCTGATATTTCACGATTCTGTTCATGACACCAAATGTAGCACCAGTGCAATATTTACAGCGCCCACGATCATGATAAAGACTGTGACTATAAATATCTCATGGCATTCAATCCCAAAATATAACAAACTCTCCATATAGAGGAAAGAACTGAAACATTTATTTAGACACTAGAAAACCCAATCCCAAAACCAGTAAGCCAATTCCATCATAGTGCCAAAGATATTCAGAAGCCACAATAACACTGAGAGCCGCAGTATCCTTTAGTCTTCCCACAAACCAGTACAAGATCAATATTTACTCACAAATCTCTCT
>NW_027185653.1:619582-671110 GCF_028583685.1 Petaurus breviceps papuanus
TCCCACTATAGGCTCCATGTTCAGTCTATTAGGGAGCAGAGTTTACTTTCAAAGCAGGGGAGGTCTTCAAATTGCCCCTTAGGTCTATTAAGGGGTAGGGAAGATGTTCAAATTCCCATTCCACTTGTTTTTCATGATTTTCTTAAATCACTCTCATTTCTCTTCCCTATTTTTCCTCTACCTCTCTTACTTGATTTTCAAAATCTATTTTTAGTTCTCCCATGGTATGAGGCCAATTCAGATTTTTCTTGGAGGCTTTGGATACAGGAGCTTTGACTTTGTTATCTCCTTCTGAGTATGTGTTTTGATCTTCCTTGCCACTATATTAACTTTCAATGGTCAGAATTTTTTCTGTTGCTTTCTCATTTTTCTAGTCTATTTATTGACTTTTAATTCTTTTTTAAAGTAGGGCTCTGCTTTCAGGGTAGAGGGCACACTGTTTCAAGGGTCAGGTGTTTTGTGCAACTGTTTTCAGAGATACTTCTAGGGACCTGTAAGTTTTCAGTTCTTCCAAGGTGATATGATCTAAGGAGGGGTGTTTACTCCTCTCCTGGTCTGTGCTCTGGCCTGTGAGTGACCACAAGCACTCTTTTCTGCCCTGGGACTGTGAGGAGAGTCCACACTACAATGTGGCTGCAAGCTCTGCTAGTTCTCCTCCTTAGACTTCCACACTAACGTGACCCAAATATCATTCTGGGCAAAGAAACAGAGTCCTGCCTCAGTGCTAGCAAAGAGATTCTCGTAATCTCCTTCTGACCAGGTGTTTGACCCCCTCACTATCTCTGAGGCACTCTGGAAGCAGCAGCTGTTGCTGCTGATTCAGTGGCTCCTAAGGCCTGCTCCTGGCTTGCTGGGGGCCAATCTGCTCTGGCCCATCCTTCACTGGACTATGCTCCACTCTCACCCAGTCCAACAGATCTTTCCTGTGGACTTTCTGATTAGTCTTGGGCTGGAAAATTATTTCATTCCATCTTTTTGCAGGTTCTGCTACTCTAGAATTTGTTTAGAATCATTATGTAAAGGTATTTCAAGGGGTGTGTGGGAGAACTCAGGCCCGTCCCAGACTTTACTCAGCCATCTTGCCTCTGCTTCTATATTCATCATTTTTCACAGCACATATATTACAGTACCCTGAATCAAAATGGTGCCTAGCTTATGATACTAAAAATCATGAAGGATATGGAGTATGAATATGATCCAGTAAGGGATTTCTTACATTTTAGTATATAAATTAGACCTTCCTTTTTAATTTATAAATTGAACATTCCTTTCAGAATCTGATTTAAAGGCATTCATGATAGTGGTGAGAAAGCAAATGCGTCTTAGATTGCCCACAAGAAAGGGCTCCTGCAGTGAGAAACATCTAACACATGGCCCTATTTCTGGGTCATTATGATGTTCCTATTGACTATGTTAAGTGAGCCTAGGAAAAACAAAGCAAATTCCTACCTTTCTTATTAAAGACAAACTGAATGAATGAAGTAGATAGAAATCTTCTTTAAGAAACCTTTGGTTTCTTTAGGAGCCAAGGAAAGAGTTACATTTCTAACCACTATGTACTGTATCATACCTTTTGGTCTCCAATAGCAGGTACTATTCTTAGCTACCCATATTAGACAAGGAAAGGAAAGCCAGTGACCTATATCAACTGCCACTAAACCATCAGGGTAGAAGAACAGAAACTTTCCTTTTTCTGTTAAGGACAGACTAATGAGTAGGCAGAGAGGACAGTCCAACTCTAATTTAGGATCTTAGTTCTGTACAGACAGCTGAAACAATTCAGGTGGTTTCAAACATTTGGGGGCTGCACAGCAGGTTAGTAATCTTCCCTAAGGGTGTCTGCAAGAGGAGTAAGTTGTAATGAAGGAAAGTGCATAGCATCTTTTAAAAAGAAAAAAAACCCTCTAAGCTCTGATTCTATGGTGGTATTCAGTTTAAAACTATCCAATTCACTAATGGTTTATTAAATTCCTACCATGTGCAGAGTACCATCCTAAATTCTGCAGAAAGATAGGAAGTATAAGACACAATTCCTGTCTTCATGGATCTTACAATTGAGTGGTTTGATATGACATTTTCTCTCAGTTAAGAAATCGTCTGTATAGACAACACAAAAATCCTCAGCTTGTCTAAGTGGCCAGTGATAATTTTTATAAGGCACTTTCAAAATGAACCTTCTTTAATCTTAGTTTACAGCTTCACTGGAGTGGGCTAAATAAAGCCGGAGTAGCAGTTGTAAAAGGAATTAAATTTTGACTTCTGCTATAGGAAAGATGTTGACTGGCCTACAGAAAAAGGGCAATAATTAATGTTTAGTTATACCCCAGGTACAGTAGTAGAGGAAAGAGTCAAGAATTAGAAACATCAAGCCTTGAGTTCTATGCTTGGGATAATAGTAAGCTCCTAGAGGGCAGGAACTATCTTTTGCTTCTTTTTGAATAGTGCCTGGCACATAATAGGGGCTTAATAAGTGATTACTGACTTGATTGTGTAGGCACAGGGGACAGTCCAGCTCAAATTTGATGGTCTCTTAAATGCTTTAATCTGATACCACCCTAATTTTTCCAAACTCAGTCCCACTATTCCCTGGAAATACCCTTTATTCTTGGTAGGGTGACTGTTCACTACCTGTGTCCATCTCTAGTATGGAAGAAAAAAAAGGCTCATTCTCCCCTCCAAGGTAAGGAGGTTGCCTTGCCACATACTTCTCTCTATCCAAATCTTATTTATCCTTCAAAGTTCAGTTCAAATATCTCCAGCGATATTTCTCTGACTTATGTCATCCCCTCTCTCCTCTGAACCCTTGCAGCACCTACAGACTATACCATTTATCTGAGTATTTAACCCCATGTTCCTTGTAGTGCTTTAAGTATGTATGTATGTATATTTAAACATTATTTACTTATATGTTTTAACATTCCTTTAAAAAATGTTTAGTTCTAAATTCTCTCCCTCTCTCCTGCCCTTCTTCCACCCATTGAGGAGGTGAGCAATATGATAGCAATTATACATGTGAAACCATGCCAAATATATTTCCATACAAGTCATGTTGCAAAAAAAGAAAAAGAAAGTACAAAAATATACTTCACTTTGCATTGACTTCATTAATTCTTTCTCTGAAGGTAGATGGCATTTTTCATCACAAGTCATTTGGGATTATCTTGGGTCATTGTCTTGATCAAAGTAGCTAAGTCTTTCATAGTCTGTCATCATTATAATCTTGCTGTTGTTTTGTACTAGTGCTCTCCTGGTTCTGATCAATTCACTTTGTATCAGTTCACATAAGTCTTTCCAGGTTTTTCTGAAAGCATTCTGCTCATCATTTCTTATAGCACAACAGCTTTCCATCACAATCATATACCCCAATGTGTAGTGCATTTTAAATAGTTTATATGCGTATATGTGCCCAGTAGACTGGGTGCTGCAAGAGCAGTGATTATGGTTCATAGGATCAGAGTCCAAAGGTAGAAAATGTCTCAGGGGTCATATAGCCTAATTCTTTCATTTTCCAGATGAAGAAACTGAGGTCCGGGGAAGCAGTTGAGTGATTTGCCCAAGGTTGCACGGGTAAAAAGCATCGGAGGCAGAATTTAGAACCTAGTTCTCTAACTCCAGCTGGTTGGGTGTTACCTTCATTCTCGAAGAGAACTAAAATGACATCGCTATGCTAGAGTCGTTTCAGTGTGTCTGACTGTGGCTGATCAGACCAGTATGAACTGGGAATGCTCTACCACAGGTGGACACAAATCGTCTGTGTGGACATTTGGGATGAATTCTCTACATCTGTACATCCTGCATTTCCTTTGAGTTGTTTCAATTCTGCTTTGCTTATAGAGCATGGTACCTTCTCTGATATGGGCATGCCATCGTAAGCCCTCCTGTGCCAGTATCTCCCATGTCACATGATTCCAAAGTTCTTAAAAGAGACCCTGAGAGTGTCCTTGTATCACTTCTGACCACCATGTGAATGCTTACCCTGTGTCAGTTCTCCATAAAAGTTGTTTTGCATTAAAACAATGTGGTCAGCCCATCAGAGTTGCACTCTCTGGAGAAGCATTTCTATGCTTGGCAGTTTAGTTCGAGTAAGGACCTCAGTGTCTGGTACCTTATCCTTCCAGGTGATCTTCAGAATCTTCCAAAGACAATTCAAATGGAAGCAGTTTCGTTTACCAGCATGACTCTTGTATATTGTCCAGGTTTCAGAAGCATACAACAATGAACTCAGCACAATGGCTCTGTGCACAATGGCTCTGTAGACCTTCAGTTTGGTAGTCTAACACCTCTTTTCTCTCACACTTTCCTTTGGAGCTTCCCAAACAATGAGCTAGCTCTGGCAATGTGTGCATCAACCTCATTATCAATGTGTGAATCCCTGAAAAGTACACTACCAAGGTGAGTGAGCTTATCCAAAACTTCTCCATTTGCTGTAATCAGTGGTTCCATGTATGGATGGTGTGGTGATGGCTGATGGAGCACCTGTGTTTTCTTGGTGTTAATTGTTAGCCAAAGTTAGCACAAGGAGAAGAGAACTGATCCATACTTATTGAGAAGCTAGTTTTTTAATGTGTTTGAATGAAAAAAAATCAAGAATTGAATGCATGTGTATTTAGAAACCCTGTACAATAAATTCCAATGCTTTTGAAGTCATTGAAAGACCAATCCATTGCATCCCAGGCCATCACCAATCGCTTGACTTTTGTCACTGGACTTCAATGACTCTAGAGGAAAGAGTCAGACTGAAGATTTTGTGCAGCTCTGCTCACTTAAATACCATTCACTTGAAAGTCAAGCTATCACCCTTGTGATGTCATTGGTCCTCTTCAAAAACAAAGAATGAACAACAATAATAATAACAGAATAAAGTAAAATGTTCTTTAATTATCTTTTAGCGTTCTATACAGCCTGGCCCAAATGTACCTATTCCGCCTCTTTGGGCATTGGTCAACCTCCAAACTCTGCAATTTGGACAAAATTTCTTTCTCTTTGTTCTTCATACATGTTACTCTATCTCCCAATCTGTTCCTCTGCACTAGCTGCCCCACCTTCCTGCTTACCACCACTCATAGAATCTATTCCTTTTTGTAGGACTCAATTGCCATGCAGAGATGGTCCTTCTCACTTAGGCAAACTCCTCTACGTGCACAAGTGATCCCATTCTATTCCATCTTTTCTAGCACTTGTCCCTTCTACCATCCCTTCTCTTACTAATCTTCAAGTTTCTGTGTCTACTAACTAAAGCAGAGATCTGACTATGTTACTCCTTTATTCAATAAACTTCAGAGGAAAAAAATGTATACATATATAAGTAATCAGTCAATCAGCCAATAAGAATTTAGTAACTGTCTGCTGTGTGCTAGGGAAACAAAAAAGAGGCAAAAAAGACAGTCCTTTCACTCACGTGCTCACAGTTTAATGGAGGAGACAACAAGCAAACAAATTTATACAAACAGGAAACAGGTTTTTTCCTACAAACATGCTCATCTCTTGCCCATCCTTGAAAATTCCCCATTTAATTCATCTATGATCCTTTATCGCTTCTCCTTTTGGTCCCTAAACTCCTTGAGGTGCTATCTGCAAGCATTGCCTCAACTTCTTTCCTCTCATTCTCTTTCTAATTCTCTACAGTCTGGCTTCTGACCTGAACATTCAACCGAAGTGCTTTCTCCAGTTATCAACGGTCTCTTAATTGCCAAATCTACTGGTATTTTCTCAGTCTTATCCTTCCTGACCTTCCTTTAATCTTTGACACTGTCAATCACCTTCTCCTCGACACTCTTTTTTTCTCTAGGATTTTGTGACATTGTTGTCTCTTGGTTCTCTCCTAACCTGTTTTACCATTCCTTTTCAATCTTTTCTTTATTCAAGTCACACCCAATAACCATGGATATTCCCTAAGGCTCGGTCCAAGGTCTTCTTTTCTCCTTCTATACTATTTTTCTTGGTGATCTCATCAGCTCTCATAAATTTAATTATCATCTCAGGTCTATTTATTCAGACCAAACCATTCTCTTGACTTCTAATCTTGCATCTCCAACTACCTATTGGGTATCTTGAACTGTATACCCTGTAGATCTCCAAAAGGGAACTCACTATCTCTTCCCTAAAAACCTTCTTCCTTCTTAACTTTCTTACTATTGTCAAGGATATCTTCCCAGTCATCCAAGCTTGCAAGGTTGCTGTCATTCTTGACTCCTCATTCTCTCTCACCCCCAGTACTCAATTTGTCGCTAAGTCCTGTTGATTCTACCCTTGTAATATCTCATAAATAACTCTTTTTTATTCTCTGACACTGCCACAACTCTGGGGCAGGCCCACGTTACCATCCCTTGACTATTGTAGTAGCCTTCTGGTTGGCTTCCCTAACTCTGTACTCTCTCCAATTTATCACATAGCTATCAAAGTTATTATCCTAACGCACAGGTCTGATCATGTCACTCCCCCTATTCAATAAACTCCAGAGGAAAACAGCATATACATATTTAAGTAATCCGTCAACAAGCATTTATTATATGCCTACCATGTTCAATGAATCGTGCTAAGTGCTGAGGATAAAAAAAAAAGAGGCAAAAAGAAAGTCCCGGACTTCAAATCACCCACAGTCTAACAGAGAAGACAACAAGCAAACAAATATAAGCTAACAAGCTATATACAGGAAAAAATAAGAAATAATTAAAGGAAGGAAGGCACCAAAATTGAGTCGTTGGGAAAGGCTTCCTGGAGAAAATGAGATTTCAGCTGGAACCTGAAGGAAGTTAGGGAAGCAGGAGGGCAGAGATGAGGAGGAAGAACAGTCCAGGCTTAGAGGATAGCCAAAGACAATGCCCATAGCCGAGAGATGGAGCCTCATATTTGTGGAACAACAAGAAGGTGTATCAGAGTGCACATGATGGGGAATAAGGCATAAGAAGACTGAAAAGGCAGAGGGGGGGACTGTGTTATGAAGGGCTTTAGATGCCACATAAGATTTTATATTTGATTGTAGAGGTGATAGGGAGCCAGTAGAATTTATTGAGTAGGTGGGTAATATGACTGGAAATTTACAAACTAATATTTATAAAGTAAACCCAAGATAATAATTTAGGGCGAGTATCACTTAGTTAGGAAGATTGAGAATGGCCTTATGTAATAGAGTTGAACTTTTGAAGCAAACTAGAAGTTGTAAGGGGTAGAGATAAGGCGGAAGTACATTCTAGCCATAGGGGATAGCTAATATAAAGGCATACAAGTTGGAGATAGAATATCATATGTGAGGAACAGAAAAAAAGGCCAATCTGGCTGGACCATACATAGACTGCATGAAGAGGAGTAATATGTAATTATGCTGAAAACGTATGTTGGAGCCAGGTTATAAAAGGACTTTAAATGTCATAATAATTGGTATTTGATCCTAGGAAAAAACTAGAGTTCATTATACAGGGGAATGACAAAGAATGACAGTCTGACCTGCACTTTAGGAATATTACTTTGTTAGATCTATAACAAATCACTTGGGACAGGGAAGAGATGTGAGGCAGGAAGACCAACAGAGAAGTTACTGTAATAAACCAGGTGAGAGCTGGTGGTCCATCTGTGAATGGAGAGAAAGCAAGAGAAGTGAAACATGTTGTGGAGGTATAATCAAAAAGACTTGGAAACTTATTGGATGTGAAGGGGGTAAAGGCAAGGGAAGTAGGGAATGGTCCCAAGGTTATGAACCTGGTTAACTGGAAAGAAAGTGGTGCCCTTAATAGAAATAGGGAAATTGGAAAGGAGGAGGGGATTTTTTTAAATTGATTCATTTATTTTTAGTTTTCAATTTTCACTTCCCTAAGTCTTAAATTTTTCTCTGCCTCCCTCCCCAATACTGCATGCAGTCTGATACAGGCTCTACGTATACATTCTTATTAAACATATTTTCACATTAGTCATGTTGCATAGAAGAATTGGAATTAGAAATCTGGAGGAACCCAGAGAAAGAAAAAAGCAAAACAAAAAAAGAAAGAGAGCAAATAGCATGCTTCAATCTGCAATCAGACTCCATAGTTCTCTCTCTGGATGTAGATGGCATTTTCTATCATGAGTCTTTTGGAGTTGTTTTAGGTCCTTGCATTTCTAAGAAAAGCTAAGTCTATCAAAGTCAGTCCTCATACACAGTGGCTGTTACAACATACAATGTTCTCTGGGTTCTACTCATTTCACTAAGCATCAATACATATAGGTCTTTCCAGGTTTTTCTGAAGTCTGCCTATTCATCATTTCTTATAGCACAATAGTACTCCATTAATTCCTCTACCACAACTTGTTCACCATTTCCCAATTGATGGACATATCCCCACAATTTCGAATTCTTGGTCGCCTCAAACAGAGCTGCTATAAATATTTCTGTACATGTGGGTTCTTTTTTCCATTTTTATGATCTCTTGGGGATGGAGCCCTAGAAGTGGTGTTGCTGGGTCAAAGGTTATGCACATTTTTAAAGCTCTTTGGGCATACTTCCAAATTGCTTTGTAGAATGGTTGGATCACTTCACAACTCTAGTAACAATGCATTAGTGTTCCAATTTTCCCACATCTTCTCCACCACTAATCATTTTCCTATTTTGTCATGTTAGCCAACCTGATGGGTATGATATGGTATCTAAGAGTTGCTTTGATTTGCATTTCTCTAATAAATAGATATTTAGAGCATTTTCTCATATTATTATAGATAGCTTTAATTTCTTCCTTTGAGAAGTACCTGTTCATATCCTTTCACTATTTATCAGTTGGGGAATGACCTGTAATCTTATAAATCAGAGGAGGAATTTTAAGGAAAGGTAATGAACTCTGTTTAGAACATGTTGACTTTGAGATGCCTATGGACAATCGAGTTTGAAATATCTGGCAGATAGCTGATGATGCCAAACTGGAGCTCTAGGGAGAGTCTGGGTCTAGATATCTCTGGGTGTTCTTTATAGAAATGATGATGAAAACTATAAGAGATAATGAGTTCACCAAAAGAGAGGGAGTAGAAGAAAAGAAAAGGAGGTCTAGGACAAAGACCACAGTTAGGGGCAGAGAATATGACTATTGGTGAAGCAAAGGAGACTGAAAATGAGTAGTGAGACAGATGGAGAGAGAAACAAGAGATAAAGTGGTATCACAAAAACCTAGAAAGGATCAAGTGTCCTGGAGAAGAAGGTGGATAACAGTGTCAAATGCTGTAAAGAGGTCAAGAAGCATGAAGAATGAAAATTTGCTATTGGATTTCACAATTAAGAAATCACTGGTAAATTTACAGAGACCCATTTCAGTTGTGTGATGATGTCAGAAGCCATACTGCAAAGAGCTGAGAAGTGAGAGGTATAGACAATGAGTGTAAACAACATTTTCGAGGAGTTTGGATGGATGCCAATCTCTATTAGAGAGGCAAATATATACACTGAAGATCTGTTTCTAATGAAATGTATTACCCAGAGCCTGAGGGTTTAAATACACATACCTGTTATATATATATATTCAGCTAGGTCTAGGTAAAAGCAGTCTCTAAGGTGGTTAAAAAGCATGTCATGAAAATAAAAACAAGTAAAAGCCCTGGGATCTTAGGAACTCCCCTCCAAAAACAAAACAGAAAACACTTTAATACTCTTTTTGCCCAAGGGGTCTATATTTGGGTGTCAAATCTTTCCCTACTCTGCACCGTAGCTTCTTTTTTCAGAAGTCTTGAATGGTGTTGTGGGAGTGCAGCCAGGTCAACTTATATATCTCCAGGTGTACTGTTATCCATTCCCACAACAATATAAGTGATCCTGGCTTTGCAATATCTTTTATACTTATCCCTACCTTTCCACTCTCACTGCTACTACCCTGCTTTAGCTCTTCATTACTTCTAACCTGGACAATTTTAATAGCCTGGCCTCTCTGTTCCAATTAACTTTCCTTCCTAATTCATCCTTTCCACCACTGCCTAATGCACAAGCCTGGTCACATCATTCCACCATTCAAAAATCTTCATTGGTTCCACAATTACCTGGAGAAGTTAAAATGTAAACTCCTTACTCTGTCATTTAAGACTTTCCATAGTCTAGTCTCAAGCTACTAGCCTTATTTAAAAATATTTCCTAGAATATATTCTAATGTTCTAGCCACAGTGAATCAGGAGACAGCCACTAATACTGTGCTGGTCTCGCCAGCATCCATACACTCACAGTCTGTCTCCCATACCATTCCTTCAAGGATCAGATAGTGTGCCACCCTCTTTCATATCTATTTCTTTATTCATTCCTTCCTTCCTTCCTTCCTTCCTTCCTTCCTTCCTTCCTTCTTTCCTTCCTTCCTTCCTTCTTTCTTTCCTTCTTTCCTTCTTTCTTTCTTTCTTTCTTTCTTTCTTTCTTCCTTTCCTTCCTTCCTTCCTTCCTTCCTTCCTTCCTTCCTTCCTTCCTTCCTTCCTTCCTTCCTTTCTTCTTTCCTTCCTTCCTTCTTTCCTTAATTCCTTGCTTCCTTTCCTTTAAAAAAAGAATTTGTGTTTGGGATTTTCAGTATATTTACAAGGAAAGTTTAGAGACTACAAAAAGTAATAGCAAATGTCAAGTCATTGCTTGGAAAGAAATGACATTTCCAGTATTTTTTAAAACTACACTATATATTTAATCAACTAAATCAAATTCACAAAATTTGTTTTATGTAAATTGTTTTATTATCACATGATAAAATTATTGCTTTAAAGGTTTCTTTTAAGGAAAATAAAAAGGATTCAATAATTTTTTAAATACAAAAGTGCTTCACATATCCTTGTTTATTTTATAGAATCAAAAACACTATAGTCTTAAGATTTAATATAGATATGAAAATGTCAAACTCTTAAATAATGAAATAGACACAAACTTGACATTTAGAATGTTTAAATCTTTCCATCAAACACCACTTGTATTAGTCAACATTAGTCAATAATGTTAACATTTAGCATTTCCCATAATTAGCCAGCAAAGACTTTGGTGGGGGGGGCAGGGCAAAGATTGCATGATAGACAGGGAATTACCAACAGATTGTCATACTTCCTTTAAAATTCAAAACTTAAAACCATCTTTACTGCATCAGAACTGTATATGGAACTTGAAGAATTTTGGCTTTAATTCTATAACTCACTATCTATTGAATTCGGAAATTATGTAGATAGAAAACCCTACAATGTTCATGCTGCCCTTGCCTTTTGAGTATAAATTAAGGCAAACCCATTTCCCCTTGAAGTACTAGCAATGAAGCCAGAACTGAAAGCAATTTCTTCCAACCATACAGGGACATCCTATTGAGCACCTAACAGTACTTTTACTCAAGGTTATACTAAATGGTTATCTGGTTCCAGATCAAAGAACGACACAGCTTTGCCAATGTTACCACATTGAACAGTGCATCCAATTTGGTAAACGTATTCATTGATGGTTGAAGGAAGGTCAAAATTAATATCATGTTAAACATTTTTAATATCTAGACCTCTGGCAGCTACTCAAATAACAAAAAGAACTGGGCCTTTTTCATATCAAAAATCCCCAAGAGCTTGCTTTCTCTCTCTGTTCCCAAGTACCATGAATTATTCTTGATATTTTTTCTTGACAAAGAAAGGTTGTGATAAATATCTCATTTTTTTCTCAGTTTCAACAAACATCATTGTTCTTTCCTCACCTGTATTTCACTGAATTTCAACAAGCTTTTCTCATTTTAAGTATTGGTCAATTTGCAGCACAATCCCTTGAGCATCTCTACAAGTTCCAGTCCCTTGTTCAATTGCAAGACAGTAAAAAAAAAAAAACTCTCCAGCCAATCTTTGAATTTATTCAGGAAAAGTGGCACTACACATCAGGGTTTGGCAATGGCCTTTCAATGGCATTCCTGGAAAGGAAATTAGTTTCTTCATTTCAGGACTAAAACTCATATCCAGCATTCAGTTGCTTTATCCAAGACAAAATATCTGACTTGCCTAAGTCAAATATTTACTTAAGTTATCCCTTGGTCTTCCTGGTGTTGCACATAAAATGCTAAAGTCTTGCATTATTTGGCAAATTGAATGTCCCAATTATGTTCCCCGTTAGATTACTACAGGTCTTATACAAGTCCCAAAAGAAAATTTCCTTGCTTTCAGGAAAATCTAGTTGATCAACTCTCAAGTGAGAGCAAAAACTAATACAATCTTGTTACTGTTGATTTTTAAAATGACTGACAGTTACTCCATCCTACATCATATGAGCCAAAAATGACAAAAGAAAAGCTGCAGTTTTCCCAGGCCTTTCCATATAATGGGAATACTATATTTTCGCACAGGAATAAATTTGGTATAGCCAGCTTTAGTAATATTGTTATTGAATGTCTGGCAGAGATCTGCTTTTTCAAAGGTAACTATTACTGGCAAAGTATCATGCCCAGATACTTCCACAAGAATAGTATCAATATTATTCTTGCCAAAGTTTATGCCAGTCTAGTAGTGTGCAAAGATAGATTCTTCATTTTCAGATGGGGGAGCTGGTATGTAGTTCATTTTTGGTCCTTGAAAGTCACCACTTTCTCCTTGAGCCTCTGATTTCCAGGTGTTTCTTCCAGAACTGAACTCTTTGTAAACACCTCTTCCACCAACACTTGTGCCTCAAAAATTGGCAACTTTTGGATCAACTAATTATGTTCTTCTTGAACAAACAAAAAAAAAATCCACCAGAGAATTGAGGCCCATCCCCTCATTCAGGTTCACTATTGTGAATTAGACCAAATCCTTGAGGGCGACCTTGAAAACTGCCACATCCACCTGTTCTTGATGAACCTCTGCACCTTGTCTGATTATCTTCATCATCATTAGATTCTCTGCACCAGATAGAGCTATTACCTTCTTCAAATTTGTTACTTGAAAAACCTGTTTACAAAATCCTTTCTAGGTCCAAATCTACCCACTGTGGATAGACTCTCTCTCTTTGAAGGCTTATCACTGTCATCTTTGTTTCCCAGACTTTGTTGAGAAGCAAATTTACTACTCTTGAATTCATCTCTTCAGGTAGTTACATTACTGATTTCTAATCAGTCTGAAGCCCTAATAAAAGCATTTCCATTTGCTCTAGAAGAACAGGTATTTTTGTCAAATACAGGGATAAAAAATAGTATGTGAGTTTGAGGATTCCTGTGGTCCAATCTTCATCTCCTGTTGGCCACAAATTCTTCTCTATAAGGTTTTTCTTAAGGATCGCGAATTTAAAATTGGAAAATTACCTCAGAGATCATGTAGTCTAGTTCTGTCAGCTTATAGAAGAGTAAATTTACTCCTGGAGAGATGGGGACTTGCCCAAGGTCACTCGTAAAATAGCATTAAATAACTATGCTAGTATCCCTATTACTGAACTCCTTTCCCAAATCTGTCCTACCTCCTTGGTTGACCCCTCCAATGCACTTCCCTCATTCTCACTTGTATTAGATTTATTTGTGCACATATCACTTTCCTCCTTCTAGTTTGGAAGCTCTTTGAGTAATTTCTCCTGTGCCCAGCATATCAGAGATACTTCATAAATATTTGTGGAATTAAATGGAACTTGGTGAACATTATTCCCTTGGAAATAAAAGCTATAATTAAGAAAAAAAGTTAAAGGCATCAACACAGTGAAGGTTTTGAGACATATATTGGCATGGTGAATTCCTAAATTGGTGTCAAAAGCAATGAAAGCACTAGGAGGGAGTGTTTTTAACTCCACACTGACAGAGGAAGAGACAGGAGAGACAAGGAAGGGCTGATGTGCTGCTGCCATTTTAAAAGGGAGCTGTGGAAGAGCAGGGACAACTACAGACCTGTGAAGCTCACCTTTAGTACAGGGGAAATTCTCCAGTGTCTGACGAGAGAAGAACACAGGACACTTCGTAGTAGCAGAAAGTTCCAAGACACGTGTGCTGATAGCACAAAGGAAAGATTGGTCTTAAAAAGTAGCTGTAGCTTCAGTGACCATGAGGAAATAAATGACAGTAAGGGAGGAAAAAGAGCGAAACAATCAGTCCTCCAGAAATCTCTGTTGCAAAAAGACTGTAGATAGGGTCAGCAAAGTCAGCGTAGAGACAGAGTCTGAACAGGGTTAAAAGCCTGCTTCCGCTACAGGGGTCAAGAGGGTCAGTACAAAGACATGTCTCATAAGAGATGGCGAGCTAAGGACCACTGGAACACTTCCAGATTGATTACTATACAATCTAGATACATCTTTAAGCAATCTGTGTACATAACTATTATATTTTTAGTATTTTTCAAGTAATTTACAAAATGTTGACAGTTAAAGAAACTATATTTATTTGCCTAAACTTTTGAGATGTGTCCAAATGGGGGAGGGATTACTGAATCCAAAATGGAGGGATGGGCGTCAGACAATTCAGGAATCAATGAGGGGTTTGAAGTACAGACTGATGAGTGAGATGCCTTTAATGAGAAAGAAATACATATCAACAAAGATTTGGTTTAAAAAAAGATTCTAAAGAAAAATTACTTGGCATATTTTTCAAGATTAGGAATTCAAATCCATCTGCTCAATTTCTGACAAACAGCAATAAATTTAACAGAAGGCAGAGACCACTCTAATGGCTAAATAATAATGGACCAATCCCGGGCTCAGACACTTAGCACCCACCCAGAAACACCTGGCCGTGTAACCTTGATCAAGTTACTTAACCCCAATTGCTTAGGGGTGGACAGGTGACTCAGTGAGTAAGAGCACCAGCCCCAGTGTTGGGATGACCTGGAGATCGAGTCCTGGGCTCAGACGCTCAGCACCACACCCAGAAATAACTGGCTGTGTAACCTTGAGCAAGTTACTTAACCCTGATTGCTTAAAAAAATAAATAATAATAATGATAATGAACCAAGAATTGGAGGGCCTATTCTGGTAGAATAGAGGACATACTGCTTTTGTTGCAACCAATGTGAGGTTTCCTATGTAAGGGCAGAAAAATGGATAAAAGATGTCAGATGACAGTTTCAAGTATAAATGAATATAAGTAAGAGTCTAAATTCTAGGCTCCATCTTTGTGAAACATTTAATGAGAATGGAGACCAGTTACTTTTTGTCCCTTCTCATTTCAGATGCTTACTTGTGCCTCTGCTGCTGTACCCCTTCGTGTAGGAGGAAAGTCATCAACTGCCAGGGAAAGAAGGCAGATATAAGGATTTTTCCTTTCTCTATTCAGGATGAAGTGGTTGAGGTTTAGGAATTAAAGGGAGAAGAGAAAGTTAATAATTCATCTTCATCTCTGTTAGAACCAGTATAAGTGTAAAAGAAAATAAATGCCTCTTGTTATCTCTTCTAGATTAGTACAAGTTTCTCTGAATGTCACCTTTTCTCTACTTAGGAAAAGGCAGTTACAAAGAGAATCCTCTTTCCTCTATCTCTTAAAGACACAAGGAATTTATTGAACCAGTTTCTTGAGCTGCCATCATGCTGGTATAAAAATAAATCTGGTTAAAGGATCATAAGATCATAACTTTAGAGATGAAAGAGGGACCATAGAGGCCATTTAAGCCCCAATATCAATCTAATTGGAGATCTGTTGAAGGAGCTGGCATGTTTAATCTGGAGGAGAGGAGATTTAAAGGAGGCATGATAGCTATTTTCAAGTATGTCTAGAGCAGTCATGGTAGGAAAAGGATTAGATTTGGTCTTCTTAGCCCTTGAGGGAAGAACTAAGAATGAAGGATAGAAGTTACAGAGAGACAAAGTGAAGTTGGATGTTAGAGAAAATGTCCTAATAATCAGAGTTATATAAATGTGAAATAGGCTGCCTTGGGAGGTATTCAGTTTTTCCTGACCTCTAGTCATACCACTATCAAGTATATTGTAAAAGAAGCTGTGATTTAGGATTGAGTGTTCTAGATGGTCTCTGAGGTTCCTTCTGACTCTGAGATTCTGTTAAATGGAATAGACCAAGTCACAAAGTTGTAAAAATGGGATTAACTTTTTAGGTATCAAAATAGATATCCATAAATGGAGGTGTGGCTAAACAAATTGGGTTGCATGAATTGGGCTAAAAGAAAGGATGCTTATGACGGAGACAGAGAAGCATGGAGAGACTTATATAAACTGATGCAAAGTGAAGTAAGCAAAACAATATACACAAAGACTATGTTAATGTAAATGGAAAGAATAACAACCACAAATAGTGAATAATGAAGTTGTAAGATTACAAAGACCAAGCCTGGCCCACCAAAAAGAGTCACGAGATGACACATTCTTTCCCCCTCCTTCCTTTGCAGACGTGGGAGTTCCACAAGTATGGAACACTGTGTATGTTGTCACATTGTTTTTATGTGTTTTTTCTCTTCTTTTTCTTTCTGCCAAAAAAACCAAACCTTTGTTTTATGAGATGGTTTGTGGGAAAAAGAAGGGATACATACAGAAATACAGCAATATCATATCATATAAAAATATAAAATAAACATTAATTTTTTTAATATCATGGCTTAAAAGTCAGGCACATTTAGTTGAATTTTGAACAAAAGCAAACCAAAATATCAAGGATAGTCCAATTTATAGTTTCCAGAGGAGGCCAACAACTTCCCTTTATACATATACTTCAAAAATGAAAATAGTTCACCACCAAGAAATTCTTCCTTGGAGCTAATCTGAGTTTTCCATGCTTCACTCTGAGACCTTTTTGATCCTCCATGGAAATTGAGAACAATTTCTTAACACCATATTTCCTCCTTGCTGTGATGAACAAGTATCAAACATGGACAAAAGTCAAATAGGATAATTAGGCATGGATGGTTGGGATCTTAATCATTGGAATGAATATCCAAAATGATACAATCAGAAATCCTTTTGAGCATGTATATAACAAAATATCATCTCTCCTTTTTGGTTAAAAAGAAAGAAAGAAGCACCTGCCCCAATGCATTTTCTGTAGCTCTTTTATATATCTGAATATTGCATATTATCCCTCAGCCTTCCATTTTCTAACAATGTTCCTTCTAACCTTCCTACACATGGCATATTATTTTCCAATTCTAGTTTTATTTGTGGTTCTTCCCTTCACCATCTTAAAATTTCTTTCATAGTCTAGAGACCAGACATGAATACAATGATAAAGTTCTGACCCATCTCACATAGTTAATGCCTCATACATGAGGATTTTTTTTTGAGGATGAGTGATGTGGGTTAAAGCAAGTTACTGAGAATGAAGTAGTATAAAAAATGTTAGTTAGAATATGAAAGCCTGACAAAAGAGGTGGTCTAGACATATATAAAAAGTGAGTTTTATGGTTGTCTCTCTAAAATACTAAAGAAAAGGGAAGAATGAATTCAGACTGCTGGTTAGATCCCATGTAGGATTTATAGGAAACCACTTCATGGAATGCAAAGACCCAGAAGTAAGATTACAATCTGCATCAGTGGAGGTGGTACCCACACTAAAAATATCACAGATCCATTAAAGCTATAAATAATAAAACTATATTGCACTTGAAGTTGAGCTAAGAGCCTTACATGTTTTCTCATTTGATTTGATCCTCACAATAATACTGTAAGGTTAGTGCTATTATGTTACAAATAAAGAAGCTGAGGCAGAGAAAGGTTATATGACTTGACCAGGGTTAAAAAACTGATAATAGTCTGAGGCAGGATTTTTTTCCAATTTATTTTATTATTTATTTTTAGTTTTCAACATTCACTTCCATAAGTTTTAAGTTTTCTCCCTCTCCCTCCCCCTCCCTCCCCAAGACGGATTGCAATCTGATATAGGCTCTATATATACATTGCTATTAAACACAATTTCGCACTAGTCATGTTGTATGGAAGAATTATAATGAATGTGAAAAACCATCAGAAATAAAAAAAAAGAAAACAAAAAGAATATAGTCTGCTTAACTCTGCATTCAGACTCCAAAGTTCTTTTTCTGGATGTGGCTGGCATTTTTCATCATGTGTACTTTGGAATTGTTTTAGGTCTTTGAGTTGCTGAGAAGGGCTAAATCTATCAAAATCAGTCTTCATACATACACTGTGGCTGTTACTGTGTACAATGTTCTCCTGATTCTACTCACTTCCTCAGCATCAGTTCATATAAGGCTTCCAGGTTTTTCTAAAGTCCACCTATTCATCATTTCTTAGAGCACAGTAGTATTCCATTACATTCATATACCACAACTTGTTTAGCCATTCCCCAAATGATGGGCATCCCCTCGACTGAGGCAGGATTTGAACTTATTTTCCTGACTCAAAATTTGACAATCTATCAAGTGCACCATTTAATTGCTTTTAAATCAAAGCAGGTCCAGTTATAGTACTCCTAGAATTTATTATCTCTATCAATATTTTTATTGACTATAGAATGATTATAGCCTATAGAATTGACTATAGAATATTTATAAATATTTAAAAAGTCATCTTTATAAATATAAGTTGTTTGATCATAAATCTAACTAGAAAAACTATGACTAGAACATATTTGCTACTACTAAAGATCATATTTTAATCATATCTCTCACCTTGAATTATTACCATTCCTCTCTCATGCAAAGGAAGCAACAATATAAAAATAATTTTTATTTATCTTACTTTTATCCACATGTATCCAATATTTGCTTTTTTTAACTACAGTTCTCCTGCATTTCTGAATAATGGCCTGTCTGTCATCACTCTGTCATCCCCTACCATTCTCTGATGATAGTGGATAGCTCTGACTACAAATGCAGACTTCTCATTACTTAGCTGGGGAGGAGTAGGTTGGTGTATGTAGAAATATTCATTAATTAATAGCACTTTCTGCTTACCTTCAGGAAAAACATCTTAAGGACAAAGTTCTGTCAATCACTTTAAAACATAGTTTTAGTAAAAATCTGCTACCTCAGCTGCTTTACAGGAATATCTTCATAACTATTTTATTCTAACAGGATAGTTTTTCATTTTCAATGTTTACTGAAAGATAGATATATCATTCTTTGTTACAGTCTCTCAAAAGGAGAAGAGGAAATAGCAAAACGGGTGGAGGAGGGACAGTAGAAGAAGAATCCTTATAGAAAGTCACTTTACTCATTTCATCAAATTACCATGAAAAAAACATACAAATAAATAATCCTTCTGAGAAATGTAATCTTCCTGATCTGTTTCAGCAAAAGTCACATCGTTTTCCTCTGCTAGCTTGGGTTCCAAATATATGTAGAGAAAATAACAAAACAGACTACTTCTAGTATAAGTACCTAGAGCTTCACATTTTGATATACTGTTGGGATTCAACATTGCCCTGGAGAAGTATCAACTAGGAAAAAATAGTTTGCCTACCTCAAGAAAACCTAAAAAGCCTGAAGAAAATGTATAACACAACATCAAGGTAGATAATTTTCCATTTTGCCTTCCATGACATTAAAGTTTGATTTCCAAGATTCCTTACTTAGTCCCTAAAACTAGTGTTTCTCAAACTGAGGGTCAGGAGTCCCAGGAAGTATAAGAATCTGAAGGTATCAGAGACTAGATATTCAAAAGGCCATTTTGCAGCATGGCAAGGTAATCTGCTGATTACATAAATTGGATGAATCTGCTTCTTCCACCTTTCCAGATTCCCCTATATTTAGAATCTACTACAACCTAACCTAGTGAGGCAGCTAAGTTGGCACAGTGAATAGAGTGCTGGGCCTGGAATCAGGAAGACTCAGCTTCCTGAATTCAAATCTGGCTTCAGACACTTACTAGCTGTGTGACTCTGGGCAAGTCATTTAACCCTGTTTGCCTCAGTTTCCTCATCCATAAAATAAGTTGAAGAAGGAAACGGCAAATCAGACTCATATCTTTGCCAAGAAAACCCCAAATGGGGTCATGAAAAATAAGAGATGAAAACAACTGAACAATGACAACCTTCAATTAAGCAACTCTATAAAAAATAGCATTTCTGTCAAATATGGACAAGATTTGTTAGTATATCGATACCTCAATTCCAAATGCTGTTAGGCCTAAACCACAGAGAGATTATGGGTAGAAGAAAAGTACCTATAAGTATAAAAATATTTATACAGGTTCTTTTTGTAGTAGCCAAAAAAACCCTGGAAACTAGGTGACCACCGATTAAGGATTGATAAACTGATTGAGAACAGGGACCGTCATTTGCCTCTTTTTGTATCCCCAGAGCTTAACACAGTGCTTGGCACATAGTAAGCACCTAATAAATATTTGCTGGTCGATTGATATTTGAGTGTAAGATGATTATTTTGGTCCATAAGTAATAATGAAATGAACGGATTTAGAGAAAATTGGGGAGATCTGTATGAACTGATGCAGAGCAAAGTGAGTAGAATTAGGAGAACGATTTATGCAACATAAACATCATTCTAAATAAAAACAAATTTGAAGGACTTGAACATTTTGATCAGCATATTCCCTCAACCTTAGAGAGAGGAGATGAACTCATGACACAGAACGAAACAAACACACGTTTGGGGCGTGGTCAATGCAGAAATTTGTTTTTCTTCACTATTCATATTTTTATGAAAAATGTCTTTTTTCTTTTTTTTGTTTTTGATTCAATTTAGTTGAAGGAAGAAGGAAAGGAGCAAGAAAAGTCCTTTTTAGCTTAAAAAATGAAAAGAATTCATTTTCTCCAACCCCGCTTTGAAGAACAATTAGCTATGTTGCATTAGCAAAAGTTAAATTGCAATATTATATTGGTACCTTCCATCAACTATATAAACCTATAATAAAACCACAATGTCTTCTAACCAATGTCCAGAGCCATGATAAAGTTGTCTCAATACTCCATTAAGAGGGTACTATAGCAGAAGGGAGAGTTTATTTGATTTAGAATTAAGAGAAGAAATGTAAATTTTTTTTAAATGTCCTGAAACACTTTTCACACAAATAAAGTCAGATCTAAACAATGGGGAAAATATCAGTTGCTCATGGGTAGGCGAACTAATATAATAAAAATGACAATTCTACCTAAATTAATTTATTTTTTCAGTGTCATACCAAACTACCAAAAAAATTATTCTACAGATCTAGGAAAAATAATAACAAAAAATTCATCTGGAAGAACAAAAGGTCAAGAATATCAAGGGAATTAATGAAAAAAAAATGAAAAGGAAATGGCCTAGCCATGCCAGATCTAAAATTATCTTATAAAGTGGCAATTATCAAAACTATTTGGTACTGGCTAAGAAACAGAGTGGTGAATCAGTAGAATGGGTTAGGTATACAAGACACAGTAGCAAATGACTATAGTAATCTACTGTTTGATAAACCCAAAGACTCCAGTTTCTGTGATAAGAACTCACTATCTGACAAAAACTGCTGGGAAAAGTGGGAAATAGTATAGCAGAAACTAGGCATAGACTAACTTCTGACATACTATACAAAAATAAAGTCAAAATGGTACATGATTAAAATATGAAGGGTAATACCATTAGCAAACTAGTAGAACAAGGAACAGTTTACATGTCAGATCTATGGAGAAGGGGAAAATTTATGACCAAACAAGAGATAGAGAACATTATGAAATGCAAAATGGATAATTTTAATTACACTAGATTAAAAAGATTTTGCATAAACAAAACTAATTCAACCAAGATTATAAGGAAAGCAAAAAGTTGGGGAACAAATTTTTATAACAGAGAACTGAGTCAAATTCCTAAGAATACAAGTCATTCCCCAATTGATAAATGAACAAAGGATATGAACAAGCAGTTTTCAGATGAAGAAATCAAAGCTATGTATAGTCATAGGAAAAATGCACTAAATCACTATTGATTAGAGAAATGCAAATTAAAACCCTGTAGTACCAGCTCACACCTTTCCCAAATGGTTAATATGACAGAAAAGGAAAATGATAAATATTGGAGAAGATATGGGAAAATTGGAACACTAATGCATTGTTGGTGTGGTTGGGACTTGATCCAAGCATTCTGGAGAGCAATTTGGAACGATGCCCAAAGGACAGCCAAACTGTGTGTACCTTTTGATCCAGTAATACCACTACTAGTCGATAACCCAAAGAGATTAAAAAAAGAGAGAAAAGGAATCACAAGTCCAAAAAATATTTATGGCAGCTCTTTTTGTAGTGGCAAAGAATTAGAAATTGAGTTATTCCCCATCAATTGGGGAATAACTGAACAACTTGTGGTATATGAATGTAATGGGATGGTATCATGCTGTAAGAAAATGATGAGCAGGTGGATTTCAGAAAAACCTGGAAAGATTTACATGAACTGATGCTAAGTGAAGTGAGTAGAACCAGGAGAACATTGAACACAGTAACAGCAACATTGTGCAGTGTTCAGCTATGATAGACTTGGCTCTTTTCAGCAATACAGTGATCAAAGACAATTCTAAGACTTGTGATAGAAAATGCTAAATACATGCAAAGCAAGAACTATGGAATCTGAATGCAGATCAAAGCATACTATTTTCACTTTTTTGTTTTTTCTTTCTTGTGGTTTTTCCCTTTTGTTCTGATTCTTCTTTCACAACATGATTAATGTGGAAATATGTTAGCATAATTATATGTGTATAACATACAACCTATATCAAATTGCTTGCTCTCTTGGGGCAGGGTAGAAGGAAGGGAGGGAGAAAAATCTGGAACTCAAAATCTTATAAAAATGAATGTTGAAAATTATCTTTACAAGTAATTGGGGAAAAATACTATTAAGTGCAAAAAACAATGTCCTGGTGTGCTACATGGACTAGAATTGTCATTAACATTTATTTTCCTTCTATTCTTTAGTTCAATACTAACTAGTTTGGGGGTCCCAAGCACTGGGGGAGACATTTATGAGGTAACATCCTAACCAACTCTGTGTTTCTTGGTCTAATATTCTTATAGAGGTATGATAATTATCCAGAAACAAACCATTTTTTTATCATTAACTAGAGAGTATACTCTATGCTTTTCACTGGGCATATTGTTTTCCTCTCTCATCCTCTTTCTCATGACAGAGGGTGTGAAAAAAAATCTTCACTAAATTCTGAACCTGAGAGAGGCAAGCATATGGAGATGAAAGTCACAGTGATACTAGACTCCGTCTCCAAAACACATGGTCCATTAGTGTGCCTTCTCTTTCTAGCACTATAGCAGAATTAGATGACTAAAAACACTGTGCACACCCAAACTGCAGTGAACATGGGGTCTGGACTATTAAGCTGACCACTATGAATGTGTTTTTAAAAGCACAAAATGAAAATAGATCTTATTGTGTTAGATTCCATGTGATCAGTCCACCAAAATCTCTCCCAACTTCAGAAAAAATAACTTATCTGGATTGGACTTTGACCCTTTACAAAAGTTGATAAAATAACAGAGGAATTGTCCCCCGTGATCAGTTTCCCCCAAAAAAAGTGGCTAATTGTTAAATGAAAAGCCACAAAAGTACAGCATTTGCTATTTCAGAAATCAGTGAATAAGAAATGCAGAACAGAAAGAGACCTTAGAAATTCTTTAAGTCAAACCCCTCACTTTATAGAGAAGTAAATTGCAGGTCATATATAGTAAAGTCACTTTCCAAAGGTCATGCAACTAATTAGTGGCAATTAGAACTAGAAACCAAATCTCTTAAATCTTTCCTAGTACAGTGATTTTCCACACTGGAAATATTCTCTAAAGCTAACCCTTATCTAGTTATTAAAGTGGAGGGGGAGGGAAAGGGCAAGGAAGGGAACAACCATTTATTAGGCACCTACTATATGCCTGAAACTGTGTTAAGCACTTTATAAATATTACCTCATTTGATCCTTACAATAACCCTTAAAGATAGGTGCTATTATTATTCCCACTTTATAGTTAAGGACACTAAGGCAGGCAGAAGGTTAAGTGAGTTTCCCAGAGTCCCACTGCTAGTAAGTGTCTGAGACCACATTTGAACTCAAGTCTTCCTAACTCCAGGCTCACTAGGCTACCTAATTGTCTCTCCTTTCTTCTATTCCATTTATTAGGAAACAATGACTTCAATAAGTAGCATATAGACATCTTGATCAAAGAAAAGTAAAGAGATATTTCAGTAAAATCAAGCACATTAAAGTATCAATGCCATGATTTTACAAAGCCCTTAAAAATTAACAGAAGGGCTCTTTAGAATCCCCACAAAATCCTTCATTATCAGGTCATCCTTCCCTAATTAATCAAGATTTCCTCTGTAGTAGATGCCAAAAATTGAATCTAGTTGGCACAGTTGATAGAGTACCAGGCCTTGAATAAGGAAGACCTCAATTCAAATCCATCCTCAGACTTATATTATCTCTGAGAAAGGCTCGTGACCCCTGTCTAATGCAGTTGCTGTATCTATAAAATGGTAATAATAACACCTACCTCCTAGGGTTATTGTGAGGATAAAATGAGATAATATTAGCAAAGTACTCTCCAAATCTTAATGTTTTCTATATCCTAGCTATTATCAGCTATTTTCTCAGAGTTGTAGGGACCCTTCTACATCAAATAGTTCAATCTACAAAATAGCTAATAGATGTGTGTATCATCATTCTTCTTCTGTTTTAATTACTAATAATGAAAAATAACTGTCCTATTATTTTTCATGAGCAATGTATAATAACTCAGTCACATTAAGTGGACTTTTGTAGGCTAGCATGGGAAATATCATGTATAACATTGTTTCTATAGAAGAATATGTTCTGAGTTCCAAATAAAGACAAACAAAAAAAAAAACTTTTTTTTGTAAATTGAGAGTTGTTGTTAATCAATTACTGTCCTGATAACTGTCTGAAAATGAAGCATTCTTTATACCCAGAGGCTCATTCCTCACTCTCGCTAGGCTGTACTCCTTTGGATTCTTCCACCATGTCACCAGACGTATCTTCATTCTGAAAGGTCATTTTAGCCCTGTAATCCACATCCTACAAGTACCTCAAGACACTGCTGTTTGATTAGATGGCTCCTCCTGGAACCTCAATAACCAGGCCAGCTCTTTATTTCTTACTAGGTTATACCACAGACTTCTCTACCAGGCCCTAGAACTTTTCTCCTATGTGTGATTTTCCCCATTAAAACGTAAGCTTCTTGGGGTAGCTAGGTGGCACATTGAATAGAGCACCGGCCCTGGAGTCAGGAGGACCTGAATTAAAATCCAGCCTCAGACACTTAACACGTACTAGCCATGTGACCTTGGGCAAGTCACCTAACACCAACTGCCCTGACTTCCCCCCTCCAAAAAGCAGCAAAAAAAAATAAAGAATGCAAGCTTCTTGAGGGTAGGGACTTGTAGCACCAAGGAAATATTCATAGCACCAACACTCACTATAAATATACCTGCATAGTGCTCAATTGCAAAATATAACAGACTCGGGGTAGCCAGGTAGCACAGCGAGTAAGAGCACCGGCTCCAGTGTTGAGAAGACCTGGAGATCGAATCCCAGGCTCAGACACTCAGCACCACACCCAGAAATAACTGGTCGTGTAACCTTGAGCAAGTTACTTAACCCCAATTGCTTAGGGGTGGACAGGTGGCTCAGCGAGTAAGAGCACCGGCTCCAGTGTTGGGACGACCTGGAGATCGAATCCCGGGCTCAGACACTCAGCACCACACCCAGAAATAACTGGTCGTGTAACCTTGAGCAAGTTACTTAACCCCGATTGCTAAATATATATATATATATATATATATATATATAACAGACTCTCCATATAGAAGACAGAAGTAAAACATTTATTCAGACACCAGAAAATAAAATCCCCAAACTAGTAAGCCAGTTTCATAATAGTAGCAACTTAATAAGTCACAACAGCACAGAGAGCCACAGCATTGTTTGGCCTTCCCACAAACCAACACAAGACCAATATTTAATCACAAGCCTAACTGTCTCCCTTGGATGCATCCTCTCCTCCCAACCATGTCTAGCTGCTCTGCCTCCCAGTTTCCTGTGGGCTCTGCTCCCTCCTTCAGCAAACTCCTCCTACCACAGGCTCAATGTGATTACATTCAGCCTAGTAGGAGACAGAGTACATTTTCAAAGCAGGGAAGGTCTTCAAATCCCCTTACGCTTATTAAGGGGCAGGGAAGATCTTCAAATTTCCATTTCTATTATAAGGACTGTCTTCTTTTGAACTTGTATTTCTATTCCCAGGATTTAAATCTTATTAACTATTTTAAAACTTATTAACTAGCTCATAGTGACTTGATTCTGCTGATCAAAGGATAGAGTAATAATCACATTGAGAGTATTTGGGAGAATGGACATTTTTTGTGTCCTCATATAAAGTATTTCTGTACCCCATTAGCAAAAAATTTATAGCAAAACTCAAAAGAGTTTGAGGGTGAATGTGACAAGAAAAATTATAAGTATCTTGTGCTATAGATGTCTCTAGTTACAGATTGTTCCGTTCTCCCTTAAGCTCAACTCTACCATATACAGGTTCTAAAGTAGCCTTCCTCAAGGAATATACACAAAAACTTTGATGAAGCTATGCAACTCTTGTGATTCTATTCAAACCTGGGTGACAGGTACATTTCTATGCTTCCTTTCAATTTGTCATTTCTAGGCCATACATCAGGTGAAGGAAGTTTCAGAGGAACTCAAATATCATACCTAACGGGAATAGGCCACTAATATACATGCTCTATAGCAGTGTATTTTTAACCAATGAAGCCCAGTCTTGCCTTGATTTGTCTGTGACCCTATGACTATTTTCAAGGCATGATATATCATTCAATATTTATTAACTATCCAGTTCCCACAAAAGTCATAGTGTTCATGAAGTGTCAACTTTTATATTTTTCAATTACTTAAAATAAAAAAACAGAACAAAGAGAAAAATGACTTAGGGGTCACGCTCCCATTTCATAATTTTTGGGAAATGAGAGGAATTTTAGGATCTACACCAACACCAAGGATATTGCTAAATAAGGCAATAATGTGGGACATTCTTTATATAGAGTAACATACTACTCTGCAAAAGTATGACTAACAACCGTATGACAATTATGTTGATTCCAGCATTGGTAAGCAAGACACAGGAAACACTGAAATACAAACTAGAGTTCAAACTTCATAGAACAGCTTTAATCTCAGTGTCTAAGCCTATTTTATACCTCATTTAATCCACATTTTTTTCTTTGAGTAGGATGATGAAAACTCATGAGTTAGTGATTAACCATGTTTACATGCATATAATATGTAATGATTTTTCCCCCAGTTATTCCATCTTCTTTTTCCCCAAACTGAAAATATCTTGAAGATAGGGCCCATCTATTCTCTCTTCCCTGGCTTCTTACAACTAAACTAAACTAAAATCTCACCTCCTTTTTATTTTATTTTTAATTTATGGAATAAAACAAGCATTTCCATAATATTGTACAATAAAAAAAGATTATTGTAAATGAAACTGCAAATCTACTAGCACAACTTGCTATTCCTTTCAGATATACCACAAAATTATCATGTAAATTTCTTTTTTTTCTTCCCTTCCCCCGGCCAAAATAAATCTCACCTTCTACAAGATTTTCTTGATCCTCCCTTAATGATAACAACTTTTCTCTACAATTACCTCTAACTAATCCTGCATATATCATTTGTATTTAGTTTTCTTCATGTTGTCTCCTTCATTAGACTGTGAGCTCCTGAAGGCCAGGGGATTGTTTTGTCTTTCTTGGTATACTCGGTGCTTAGCACAGTGCCTGGCACATAAGTAAGCACTTAATAAATGCCTGTTGACTGAATGACTCTGTACAATTGCCCCAAATGCCCACAATGAGGTCATGTACCAAGTAAGCAATTACTTCCATAAACAAATAATCCTATAGGAAAGGGACATATGAGTATTTAGCTTCATCCAAAATCCTAGAAACCATGAAATAGGAAGCATCCTACTCATTCTCTTGACAAGGTGATGATGCAAATCAAAACATACATTTGAGGGCATGGCCAATTGGGAATTTGTTGTTGTTGACTATGATTATTTCTTACAAGGATTTTGTTTTTCTTTTATCTTTTTTCAACTGGAAGGTGTGGGAGGAAGATAAAATAAATGCTTATTAATTGGGGAAAAAGGAAAATAAGATGAAAGTTAGTTTAAAAAAAGGATTGATGCTGAGTCTGAACAAAAGGCAGATCAGTGAGGGTAGGAGGACAGAGTAAGACAAGAAAATGAGCATGACATTCACATAGTTTAAAGGATAGTCAGGTAGAAGAATGAAACTTACTTTATGTAGAATCAGAGGGAAGATCTAGGATCGATGTATGAAAGTTATTGGGAGACTGATTTGGGTTGATTATAAAGAGTTTTTGAACAATGAAAGCTGTCTGACAGTGGAACAGATTGCCTCCCGAAGTCACATGCTCGAAATGTTCAAGAAGGCAATGGAAAGTCAGTTCTTAGAGATATTACAGAGGTTTCTTTCAGTGGGCAGGAGGTTGAACTAAAGGTACACTAAAAGCATCTTCTACGTCAAGCATTCTGACTGCATCCTTGACATTCTCCATGTTCCATCTGAATTCTGATTTTAGAGTATTCTAAGGACATGCTTTATAAATATTTTTAGAACAAATGATTTGGGAGGAGACTCATAATATTCCTCATCAGCTTCCAAAAACTTATAACCTCCAAGATCCAAGGAAGATGGCAGTTAAGTTTACTTTACAGCAAGATCTTAAGTTTGTTTCTATTCTCAAGCCCCAGGGTATTCCATTAACCCAAATAGAAAATAATAATAACAGTAATAGAGAGGGGGAACATGAAACCAGTTCTAGTATCCCCATATTACTTAACTGGATCAAATCTTGATGCTAACCCTTATACTATAGGGGTTGGGGCAGAAATGGATTACACAGTGCCTGGCACAAAGTACATACTAAATAAAAGCTTATTGATTGATTGAGTGATCAGCTTCAGAAACACAAAGAGCAAAATCCCATTCAGTTAATAGGATCTGACATTTCTGGACAGAAAGCATATTGGGCTTTAGAGACAGAACTAAGCCTTATCCAGTTTTGTTCATTAATGACTTTCATTAATTTGTTATGTGCTTTCTTTGTGGAATGAATCCATATTTTTAAATCTTGGAAATTGAGACTCATTATATCAATTCTATCTTCAGCAAACATCACAGAAAAAAAAAACATGGAGGCATTTTATTCCAGGGATGTCCCTTGAAGGATATCCATTTGTTAAGTATCTTTCATATAATCTTCAAACTGAAGTCTATCTTCACATCTATAGACTATGGTGAAGACAGCACAGTAGGAAACAGTCTGAAGCTGTTATTTTAAAACAACACCTAGTTACAAATACTTGTGAGGGAGGGCTTTTCCATTTGTCTTTTCACATACACAGTCCTCTGTCACAGTTGCATTCATGTCCCTAATCTGATTAGCTAGAAGGGTGTCCAGAAAACCCTGGGCTACTACTATAGCCACTTGCAAAACCCAAGTAAATCAAAACAACGATTAATAAAGTATCTGTATCTGAGTGTTTACAGTCACAGGGGGGAGAAAAGGGGGAAATGAAATAACAGCCATTGCAGGCGCTTCTCCTCTGGAATTCATAATTTATGCATCTTGTCTGTCCTGCTCCCTGTGCAGATACAATCAATTGCATTCAATGTCAGATTCTAGTACAGCAGTCATTTGTGCCTACGCATCTAGCTATACAGGCTAAAAATGCTGCAAATATTTCATAAAGATTGGAGTTGTGTACTTGGAACTCCTGGGGAAATTTAACCATTCCTAAGATAGGTACTTTGATCGCTTATCCCTAAGGAATCTTTAAAGTGAATCTAAAGTAGACAATATTAGAAAGAGGTCCTGTTTACCTTATATTGACCTTCCCTCATCCCCCCTTCTCCTCCCCCTCCCCTCAGTAGCAAAGCACTCAATGATTTGCTCACTCAACAGCATACAGAATTACTGAGGTAACAGTGATGTTTTCTCCTGGGGTAGGAGTGGCAAACAATTCTTTATTCACTGGCATGAATTATAGAGAATTGGTCTTAAAACAATTCATGGTCACCATTTTTTCATCTTTCCAGGCAGCTAGTTAAGTAGCTAACTAGTTGGGGTGGCATATGTATGTTCGGTTACCTGAAAAATGTCATCAGGAAAGCCATTTAAGAAAAGATAAGAGATGGTGGATTCAATGTAGTTTATGGCTGCCACAAAATACCATAATGCTCTTTTGCTGTTGAATGAGGACTCTTTCCCTATGTTGCCATATCTCTGTTCATTTCATACAATAGAATTGCTTTCAATTTTTCACAATAGAATCCATGAGAGTAAGAGGCTCCAGAGAAGTCTTAGTCGATGAAAAACAAAACAAAACATGGTAGCTACAATAGTCACTTCTACTTAACCAACACATCAGCCAAGCCATTGAGATATTTGGTTTCACTTGTGTTTGACAACTTTTTTTAATCTGTACTGCCAATGATAGTCATATACTCTATCAACCTTTCTTTAAAACCATTACTCTCTCATTCTGCTATTTAATAGAAGAAACATAGTTTCCTTGGCTCTAGATTTCAAGGTCAGTAGCAAGATTTCTGGAGAGGATACTCAGCCAAGTTCTATTTTTCAACGACATGTCTTCCACTCATTTTGCAAAAACCACTGGGGAAACAAGAGAACCAAATTAAACAACCCATTTATCTTAATGAATGAAAGACACTGAGGTTAGGGGAAGATAATTAATTATAAGCAATCAATTAGCTTATAAGAAAACTGACTCTGAACCCACATTGTAAATATCTGATAAGTTCAAAAATCTTCAAATTTTGAACATACTAAATACAGTTGATACCCATTTTTAAAGAACCAGCATTTCCCTGATATAGTTTCTTTTCTCCCACCCACAGAATATTGAGACTTTAAAAGAAGACAAAACTCTCCCCCAAACCAGATTGACTCCAACTTCCCTGACGCAGTTTCATGGTCATCTGGGGGCACAAGAAGTACCAACCGTGTAAAATCTGCTCTTCTCAGACGTGGTGGATGTCTGAGACCACATGAGTAGACGTATCCTGATGACCTGCTGATCAGGTTCATTTCCTGAGTCTGCAAGATAAGTACTACTATATCCTTGTTTCATATCCTTCTGTAAGGGTAGAGTTAACTTCCTTTTGTTAAATGTTCTATGACTTACAAGTACCTCATTTTACACCCAAATTGAAAGGGACCTAATAGAATGCTAGCATCAAAGCAGTCCGCACACCACTTCCCACAACCCTATCTAGCTACTTGTTAAACTGCTTTTTAAGTCATGTCCAATTTCCTGGGACCCCATTTGGGGTTTTCTGGGCAGATATACTGGAGTTGTTCGCCATTCCCTTTTCTAGATTATTTTTAAGATGAGGAACTGAGGCAAACAGGGTTAACTGATTTGCCCAGGGTCACACCGCTAGTAAGTGTCTGAGACCAGATTTGAACTCATGAAGATGATTCTTTCTGGCGCTCAGCCCAGTGCTCTAGCCACTGCACTGCCTAGCCGCCCCAGGGAGTGCTAGAAAAAGCAGTTAAATTGTCCCATCTGAAGCGAGTGCCACTTTTTTTTTCTTCTATGATATCCTTCATGTTCTGTCTCTGGAGTCAGAATTTTCAAGCAGGTAAGCCCTTGAAAAAGATTATTGTTTGTTTGTTTGTTTTTTACCACTTCTAAAACTATTCTTTCTAATAAATTTCCACATGCAAGCTTCCAATCAAACAAACACACAAACATAAAAGGCAAGGGCTGCTATTGCCTGCTGCTGCAACCACCACATTTAAGAGTGGTTTCAAGAGGCGAATCTCCTCTGAAAGGATACAATAGAAATTAGTCCCTTTATAGAGGTTTCATGGATATAATGAGTAAAGGGTTTCTGCTGCATGATTTAATTATCATCATCCTACACTTAAATAGCACTTTCTATGCTGCATGAGTTGAAAAGGGTTTACAATCTACAAAAACACACGAATTCATTCCACCCAATAAAATAATCCCATTAGCTCTAGGCAAAATATGGAAACCATATAACTGGGATAGGAAAAAATGTAGAAACAACAGTGGAAGGGTGAACTGTCCTATATTGGCCCTAAGATTTTACGAATACTATTGAGCAATGGGGTTTAGGTTATATATAAATTTGTGTCCTTTGTCCATCATTGTTTCAGTCCTTCTCTCCCACTTCTGTCTTTGTTTTTTCTGTGCCTCAGCATCTTTTCTAAGTCTTTTTTTTCCCTTGGTCTTTCAATTTGATTCCTTTCTCTGCCTTACACACATGTTTATGTGAATATTACATTTCGCATCCATCCATGAGGGACTAATAGAAATTCCCAGATGTTAAAGGACATTGGGAAACTGCTATTAGACTTCTGCACTTGCACTTCAGAACATGTAGACAGGCTATTTAATAAAATGATGAAAGAGCAAGACTAAAAGGTATCTTTCCTTATTTCTAAGTGTGTTTAAACTCCATTCTTGGACAAGATAAATACTAGAAGTAGAATTTTTTAAAGCAATGTTAAGCCTTATACAAATTCACAATACTATTCCATTTCATTCCATTATCCCCAATTCAAATGGTTCTCCATCTTTCAAGAGCCAGTTTAAACCATAACTGCTTCTCCATAAAGTCTTCTTTGAATACTACAAACCATAATTCTGAATTTCTACAGCACCTACTTATATACTATTTATTTTATTTTTATATTATTTCATTATTTCTCTTCTTCTGCATATCTTATAGTCTCTGTGAGATTACAAACTCTCTGAGGGGAGGCACTATAATTTATTACTTATTACGGCCTATACTGTCTCCACAAGGTTCTATAAAGAGAGATGGAAAGGACCTCAGAAGTCATACAGCTTACTACTCTCATTTTATGAATGAGGAAACTGAGACTCAGAGAGGTTAAATGATTTATCCTCTAAGTATCAGAAGTGGGACTTGAAACCAGGTCCTTTGACTCCAGGGGTGGTGCTATTTGTTCCACAGTAATATTGACACAACAGTTACAAATATTCTTTTGTTTGACTGAAATTCATTAAAGTAATCCATTCACAGCTTATTATATTCTGGCTACATTTGTGTGATCTGGTATATTTTTTTCAAAAAAAAATTGTGCAAAGATTTATGGGCTCATCACTGCTTGAGTTATGAACAATGAGAAGAATGTGCTATTGTTAAAGCAGAGTCAAAATATTACACTTTGGGAGTCAAGCAGAGGGCATGTAGCTATTATGTAACTTAGGCATAATATCCTAGCTAACTCCCTTTCCCCTTGCCTTTGCTATAGATGAGCAGGCACCTGATTTTCATCATCTCCAACAGGTAAAGGACAATGCATGGTATGAATGCAATACTGCCATGCTCCAGGGATTCAGACTAAATGACCAACACTGAAGGTGTCCTTTAGGTCCACAATGCTCAGGCCCAATTCAGCCTGTAGAATTAAAAGTATGTCTGCTTCTTCATAGGAACCTGAACTGAAATTGACCTTTGAGATCATTTAGTCCAACTCCATTATTTTATAGGTAAGGACAAAGTCCCTGACCTTGCCACTTGAGCAAAATAGCAAAATCAGAATTTGAAATTATGTTCTCTGTCTCCAGAGTTTTTTTCTACTCTACTATTCTCTGTCTTCCTGTTGCAAGCAGATCATGAACAAGGAAAGGATGTTCATTTTTGTAATCCTTTCAAATAATTTCCCATTTCACATAATTGAAGGTTTACTGTTTCAGGCTAATACCATCACAACATCATGGAAAAAGCAGTGGATATGTAGGAAGGGGACCAGAGGTAAATGACCTCTCCTCTCCTCTCCTCTCCCTCTCCTCTCCCTCTCCTCTCCTCTCCTCTCTTCTCTTCTCTTCCCTTCGTCTCTTCTCTTCTTTTTCTTTCACTTCCTTATCTGTAAATTACTAGATTAGATGACCTTTAAGACTGCTTTTAGCTCTAACTCTTACCCAAACTGAACAGAAGCAAAGCAAAACAAAAAACCCTTGCTCAGTCAAGGTGGTTAAAGTGGCTAAAAGAATTGTCGTTTAGAGCACATCCCTAGGTTACTGTCAAAAACCACTCTCTGATTAAATGTAATAAACCGGAGTGAATGCTAAAATGTTAATAAAATGTTGCTTTTCCCTACTGATATTCAGTACCATCTAATAAAGGTGGCTTGGTCCTATTTACAAAATAAACCATATTACTTGGTACCCAAGGGTGGTATTTTGGCCATGGGAGGTAATCATATTCTAATTTAATGGCAAAAAAACAAGCGTAACTAAAATATCTATTATGCTGGCTAGCTAGCTCCAAGTAGATTGCATATTGTGAAAGGCTGCAGACATGCCAGTGCTTGTTAAGGTATTAAAATTAACATGTTTAAATTTTTTCATTTACTGTATGTGCAGTTTACAGCCTTCTTCCAGAGCCTATAAGCCCACAATGACTTTCTAATGAATATTTAATTTTTGTTTTTTCCCCATGAAGAAGTTAACTCTACAAGCACTTCTACTGGAAAAAAAGCAGCAACTGCAAACAAGGATGAGGTAAGATGGAAAGATGGTAATAGACAAAAAGAAAGATCAAGGTCACAAAGAACACAACCTATACCTGTGGTTAGAAATTCTGATGTCCACAAGAAATAAACTGATTAGCTTCAGGGAAGTTCCAGTGCCTCCCCTAAAAAGAGAAATCAGTTCCAGTCTAAGGCAAAAAGCTGCTTATGAATACTTAATAATCCTTGCATTCAAGATTCAAGGTCAGCATTAATGGATCTCATCCTATGGGTGAATAAACTACTCCCTGGTCAGTGGTTAGAGATTTTAAATGCCTTCCCTGAAGTAAACAGTCTACTTTCTAGGGGAAGCTAGCTCACCAGAAGAATAAAGTCCAGTAAGGCAGACATAAAACCTTTAATGAAAGAATTATAAAGTGCTTCATAAGCATTATTCTGGCCTTCGAGTACAGCCAACCTTCATCTTTTCCGACATTTACTACAACTCTCAAAAGCCCCTGATGGCAAATTATTGGGAATATTTTAAAGATGAGTCAAGAACTAGTCAGGAATGGCAAAATGGCTCCCATCCAAGGCAGAAGATCAGCATCTAAGAAGATAAAACACCCCCAAAATACTTGTTATTCTGTCCCAAGATGGAAATAAAGCCTCTATCCATTGGGTATGCAACACAATAGTTGCAAATCATCCTGCCCTTCTGAAAGTTTTAATAAATTCTGATTTCTAGAGTAATTTCTAAAGTAAGTAATTTCTCTTCCCAGGGTATAAGAGAAATCTATGTATTGTTCTTTTAATTGCTCTAGGAAACTAGAGCAATTTCTCTTCCTAGAGTAACTTTCTAGCATGATTACTTCCCTCCTTGCCATCTACACTAGACCTAAGCTGGCCATCTTACTCTTGCTTATTCACAATCCTCCTATGTCTTCTTACTGGCTCTCTCTGTTGCCTGGAATGTGCTACCACTTCACCTTCACCTGATGGAACAACTAGAATGCCAAGTCTTCTCCGGTACCCTCACCTACTAATGGCTCCCTCTAGCCAAAGTGATGTTGTATCAGTTATGTCTTTGAAACAAGATTTGTATCCCAGTTTTCCTGAGTCTAACTGCAGAACTCCATCCATCATCTCTCCATATTGCTTATAAATCTTTTCAATACTAGAAGTTGACAATGGTCTTAAAGCCTGCATATTCTTATCATCTCATTTTAAAGCTAAAAAAATGAGCTCATTGACTTGTCAAAGTCCAAGCAGCTACCAAATAGTAGAGCTGGGATGGTAACCTAGGCCATCCTGGATCACAGTCTGGTACATCTGTGTTTTATGTGAGTAACTGACCAATTAGATAACTGTTCTCTCTACTTCACCTTGTAGATCATGGATGAAAACGTTAAGCTTCTCTTTGGAATCCTGGAGACAGTGATCTTTGGGACCTTCTTTCTGATCATCTCAAACCAGTGGTGTAGCCAACTAATATTGGCATGTTTTTCCCTCCTGTATAAAATGATTATAGCACATTTTTGTTCACTCTCTTCCTTGTGCCATCAATGAACAAGCATTTATTATGCACCCATTGTGTTTCAGATACTATGCTAGGTGCCAATGATACAAAGACAAAAATCAAAACTGACCTCAAATGAGCTTACATTCTAATGGGCGAGACAATTATACACACATACAATGGAAAGAACACAAACTCAGGAGTCACAAGATCTTTGCCACTTACTACTGTAGGACCTTGGATGAGTGATTTAACTTGTCTAAACCTCAGTTTTTTAATCTATAAAATGAGGGGGGTGAAAGTAGCCACGGGAGTGGGTATGTGGCACAGTGAATAGAGCACCGGCCCTGGAGTCAGGAGGACCTGAGTTCAAATCCGACCTCAGATACAACAAAAAACTAGCCATGTGACCTTGGGAAAGTCACCTAATCCCAATTGCCCTGCCTTCCTCCCTCCAAAAAAAAAAAGTAGGTAGCCACTGAAATCCTTTCAAGGTCTAAATTTGTGATCTTATGAAAGGAGTTATATGAGATATAAAGGGGAAAATATGATATCCATCAATCATTCAACAACTATTTATTAAATGCTTTCTGTGTGTGAGACATTGTACTGAGGAGGGGATACAAATCAAAGTAAAAAATGATTCCTGCCTTCAAGAAGCTTACATTCTAATGGGGGAAACAATATATATGTCAAGAAATGCATAAAATACAATATTAATATGGAGTAGATGAAAAGTAGCCTTAGAGAGAAAGGTACTAGCAGACAGAAGTGGGAGGTTTGGAGGAGGCCCAGGAAAGATTTCCAGGAGGAGGTGGTGCTTAAGCTGAGTCTTCAAGGAAGACAGAATTCTAAAAAGTAATAAGGATTAAGAATGAGAGCGTGTCAGGCAGGGGGGTTGAGGGCTATAGGTTGGGGGGCAAATTCAGTTCTCCATTAAAATTAGTTCACATGCTAAACCAGTACTTTCTTAGCTGCCATGCCATTCTACTTGTCAAGACAATTAATCATTTTCTTATTGGGTAGTTTTGAACTGTTTTGGCTTCCTCATTTGGTGAATGTTTTCTATCATTCTTTTGAGATGGACATGTGAATGTCCTTTCTTTATCTATTTTCCATTTTTGGCACCAAATACCTTACTTAAATAGACCAAGCTAGACTTTTAATAATTTTAAGTAATGTATTCTTCTCATCTTTATCTTTTCTTCAAATACAGTACGAATTTTGACATTTGATCTACCTGGCTGATGGTCTGACTAAACACACAGAACTCATTTGGAAATGATACCCACCTTAGTAATTAGTCATTTTCAATCTGTTAAAAACATAGTTAATTTCATTTTTATTTGTGTTTTTTAGTGTTCCCCATATCTTAGGAATTAATATTTCTAATTGATCTTCCTACCTTAAGGATCTATCCTTCCAATCCATTCTATACACAGCTGCCTCAATGATTTTCCTAAAGTACAGGTTGACCATTTTACTCCACCGAACCCCTAATGTGACTACCTACTGCCACTAGGATCAAATATAAACTCTTGTGTTTGCCTTTAATTCTCTTCATAATCTGGTCCCAATTTACCTTTCCAATTATTCCCCTTTATGCACTTTAAACTTGAGTCAAACTGGCCTTTTTGAACACAACACTCCATCTCCCATCTCTATGTCTTGGTACTAACTCTGAGAATCCCTTACTTCCTTCAAAACTCTGGTCAAGAGCCACCTCCTATATGAAGCTTTTCCTGACTCCCCAAGCCTTTCCAGATACTAGGGCCCTCCACTCCCTACCCCAAAGTCCTCTTCCTTCTATTAATTTTGATTATACTTATGTTCATTTTGTTTCTCCTGATAGCATATAAATTCCTTAAGAAAAAAGACTTTTAATTTTTTATCCCCTGCCCCTAACAAGGTTTTCAATACAGTGAAATAAGTGATTGTTGATTAAATTATCAATCTGCAAATTATTCATTTTCATCTATTTTGCAGCGAACTAGACAGTCAAATAAGCCTTTAGCCTCTTTCATATCTTAATCCTGAACCATATTTTCTAACATATTCCTTTTACTATGGCTATCTTTGCATAGAAGTTATAGGTTACTGAAGAACATGTTGATTTTATTTATAGGGTAGTGTCCTGTACTTAATATATGTTGATACTGTAGCTGCAATTATATTCATGGTAATCTTTTTGTTTCTGCTCATGAACACTGTAAGGTAAGATGACCAAGAAATAATATTTCTTGCTGCCTTTGATCATACAATACAACTACCTTTGCCAACTTCTTCATTTAACACTCCCAGGAGAACTGTAAACCATCTTTCCATTCAGCTGCAACTTTCTTATGTCTTTAGTTAGGTGGCACCGTGCATAGAGTCAGGAAGACTTGAATGCGAATCCTGATTTTATAAAATGCAGACAATAATAATGACTACCTCACGAGGTTATTGTGAAGATTAAATGATGTTTGCTATATAAAGAATTCCTCAAACCTTACAGGGCTATGTAAATGCTATCTACTGCCATTATTATGGGAATTTGAATAATGATATGATGACAGCAGTACGCCCACTCACCGATCATCAGCCAAGGATGTCACATGTAGAGAAGAAAGTTAAATATCAATAGCCAGGATAAAAACTGTGATTCTAAGTACCTTCTCCACTCTATTCCATAATCACTGGTCACTCCAGAAGCAGTAGGGGGCTGCAAAGGAGTGAGGCTAATTTGGTACTCTCTGTTTCATGAGTTGCCAGGAGAAAGAGCTCATCACCAACCAACTTGTCCTGATAATCACTATACTTATTTAGGTTGGTCTATGAACAGCAAAAATAGTTTATTGTCATGACTATGTTTGAAGCTTTTCCAGGTTGGTACCTGCACTTAGTACAATGGTTGCTACATAGTAGGTACCTAATGTATGCCTAGTAGGTGCTCAATAAATGCTTATTGACTGGATTTAGTAGAACTTGATAGACCTTGTACTTCGCTGGCATGAACCCAGGGTTAGCTCTTTACCACAATGAAGCAAGACTTTTGTGGAGTATTGAATATATGATATAATTACATATCTACATACATATATGTTCACATGCATATGTATAAAAATTAACCTCAAAGAAATGTTCATCACCTCAGAGAAGACAATTCAAAATATCCAGGATATATTAAAATTATCCAAAACAAAATGGAATAAGGCTCAATAAGGGATTGCTACATTAACTTTTAAAATGTTTTCATCCTCTCTTGTCATTTGGGGGGAGAGAAAAATGGAATAAATTATTGGAAAATTAGCACTAAGAGGTTAAAGAAAGCTTGAAAAAAGAGCTATTTCCATCTTATATATTTATTGAATAGAGACATATGTGTATGAGAGAGAGAAATAGAGAGACAGAGAGAGAGACAAAAGATAGAGGGAGAGAGGGGAAAGAGCGAGAGAGAGAGAGAGAGAGAGAGAGAGAGAGAGAGAGAGAGAGAGAGAGAGAGATAGATGCAATGCTCTTCAAGTTCATGAATAGCTTTCATATGAGGGAAGAAGTCTTTATCTTTACTGATGGGTGGGGCTTTAGAATTAATTTTCTGACATGCAAGATCATCTCCCTTGGGAGTAAGTCATGGAAAATATTATGGATTTTTTTTTCCTTTAGCAGTCCTTAGAAAAATAGCCCGGGGGCGGCTAGGTAGCGCAGTAAATGAGCACCAGTCCTGGATTCAGGAGGACCTGAGTTCAAATCCTATCTCAAACACTTAACACAAAAAAAAATTAGCAATTTGACCTTGGGCAAGTCACTTAACCCCAGCTTCCCTCCAAATAAAAGGTAAAAAAAAAAAATAGCCTAGGCTTTCATCTAGCTAGGATAGTTTAGGCACAAGTCTGCCTGAAAGTAGAAAGATAAATTCAATGATTGATCAATGTCCCTTCCAATCCTTTCAATGTATTTATTTCATAAACTCTCTTGATCTAACATCTTAACTTTAGAGTTTATTTCATCAATTCCTCCTATACCAATAGATTAAATTATTTTCAGAGTGACTACTCCGTTTTATAGAGTTGTTGCATTTGCGATGTGTGTGTCAGGGGTGGGGGGGGTGTGGGTGTGGTTAAATGAGAGACAGAAAGAGAAAAAGGAAGAGAAAAAGGAAGAGAAGGGGAAAGGGAGGGAAAGAGAGACAGAGGCAGAGACAGGGACAGAGAGACACACAGAGAAAGACACAGAAGAGGGAGAGTTCAAAACAGCAGTTTCTAACCATTATCTATCCCTCTGTCCTTTGATTTTCAGTAAACTATACTGTACTTGCTATTAATGTGAAAAGAAATAAAAGCAAATAAATTCTAGGATTTAACATGCATATGAGAAAAAATACCCCTGAGGCTATGCCTATCCCAGTTTGGAAACCCCAATGTAAAGGAATATTGGTATAAATGAGGCTAAATTACTTATCATTGATAACAGTATCACATTTGATATTCCCTCAGCATCCTGTATTAGCAAAGGGCAAAAGAAAAACTTCTAAAATGGCTGCCTGTTGAAAGTCCTCTCTTTAGGGCAATAGTCTTATTTTTTTAATGTCTATTATAAACAAAGATACAAACCAACAAAGAAGCACCCACACCAGTAGCAGCCACTGTTACTGTTGGTGGTGGTGGTTTTGTTTGTCTGTGTATTTGTTTACAATATAAATCTATTTGTCCTCCAGAGCCATAGCTCCAGCTTGGAACATGAGTGGAGAGTTAAGCTGCCTGGCTCTTAGTGGAGCAGAGAAACCACGCTTTGATGCATACGGCTGTCAACAAAAGTAATATGCTTTCTTTAGTGTTTCAGTTCAATAAATGCCTTACAGAAAGTATCTTCCCTTTTTGAGCTCCCTTCATATGATAGTTTTCATTTTGAATCATCTTTTTTCACCTAAACTTGTTTCTGATGCTTTATGAAGAGTCACGACACTAGATGCCTCCTACCAAAAAATAAAAATAAAAAGAGGCATTAACAGATTGTATCTGTCATAAGAAAGGCCCAGTGACATAGTAGATAAAAAACCTACTTTGAAACCAGGATGTCCCACCTGACAATATTGACCACATGATGCAAGCAAGGCAAGGTCCCTTAGTATCACAGTGCTCTAGGCAATGCTAAAATAATGAGTTACTGAGGTGTTAGCCTGCATTGATGGGGGTGGGGAGGAGGGAGTTTCCTCACCAGAGAGTTCCCATACTAGTAAAGTCAAAAACCAAACCCTGCCATATATTGTATATGTCTATAAGTCTGTCTTCAGAAATAATGTTGTGCTAGAATTGGTTTGGAAGGGATAAGACATAAATAATTTGACTTGTGTGCTTTAGTAACTAAACCTTTCAGGAAGTTATCTACCTGCTCAAGAATCCTGAGAAACAGCATAGTCATCTGGAATGGGAAAACCACAGAACAATATTCCTTTCAATCAACTTTGAGAAGTAGTGGACGATAGAAGGACCTGGCTTGCTATGGTCTGTAGGATCAGGCAGGACATGACTGAATGAGCAAACAACATCTCAATATTTCATTCATCCATTCATTCATGGGCTTTATGATTGTCATTAAGTCTCTTTTTCAAACAAAATTCAGTTCAAATCATAGTGTGGTTTTTTGGCCTTGGATAATTGTAATGTTAATACAAGTTGGAAGATCTTCCCCACCCACTAATGGGCCTTATGTAGAGCCCAACAAGAAAATCCTGATTGGGGAAGGCTTGTTTTTAGGAAGGCTCACACCTTTTGTTACTTTGTAATTAGACAGTGGGTTAGGAGGGTTGTCATGCCCTCTGACCCTGAAGAAGTATATATATACTCTGAGGTTAGCATTTTGTTTGGGGCTTACTCATGGGAAGAGTGTTTGAGTGAGATAGCCAGATGAGACTCTGGGTAGCCCCTTGGCTTTGAAAACCTAGATGTTGGTGCTTCTTTCTCTGGTAACTATGTATGTGTGGAATGGTCAGACAGTTGGATCTGTCTGTCAGTCTGTGATTTATGTAATATTTCTTCAGATGGTTAGAAGCCCTGTCTGTTGGTCTTTATGCTATTATTTCTGCCTGGAATTTCTGTGTGTATTTTCTCTGAAGTTCAGGGTGCTGACTCTTTCCCCTGAACTAAGTAAATTATATGTGTGTGTGTGCATATATGTGTGTATGTATATATGTATATATATATATATATATGTATTTTATTAAAGTAAGATTGTTGACTCCTTTTTGAGTTGCTTTCCTTTAGAAAAGCAGATCAAAGAACCTGTACTAGCAGCCTTGGTTAATACGTCCACAGAAGTTGCAAGTAGCATTATTGTTATAGTAACAAAGATCTCTAGTTAAAAAGATTTGGAGTATTGTAGTCTTCAAAACAGATTCTTGTAGAAGGATACAGATAATGGGTGAAAAAATAATTCCAGTAGTCTTGTTTAAACATTACCAGTAGGTAGGGTTTCAAGATACATAGGATCATAGATTTAAAGCTAGAAGGGACCTTAGAGTTCTTCTAATTAATAACTTCATTCTACTGAAGTTAAGTGACCTTGCAAGGTCCACACCATCCTCTAGTCTAGGTTGTCACACCACCTCAGTCTGCATTATACCATGTTTTGCTCTGATAAAGCTTTCCCCAGCCCCTCTTAATTCTAGTGCTTTCTCTCTATTACTTATCTCATATTTATCCAGTATATAGGTTGCTTTATATTTGTTTCATGTTGTCTCCTTCATTAGATTGCAAGCTCCTTAAAGGCAGAGACTGTATTTTGCTTCCTTTTGTGTCCCCAGAGCTTAGCATAGTGTCTGGCACATAGTAAGTGCTTACTAAATGCTTATTGATTGACTGACAATAAGAATAAAGTGTTATTTATACAAGTGATGTGGAAAAGACAGTGTGGTGTCATGGAAAAAATATTAAATGAGAGGTCCAAAAATCTGGGTAATGTTAACTGTGTTGTTGGATGAGTCTTTATATTAGCTGACAAGAGGTTGTCTATAAAATATATTGTCTTGTCTATAAAAGATACTGAAGGCCCCTTATATCCCTAAATTTATTCCTTCTCTCTCCAATAAATGATCCCAGTCAAAGAAGTATGTTGTTTAGCCATTTCAGCTGTATCTAATTCTTCAAGACCACAATTGGGGTTTTCTTGGCAAAGCTGCTAGAGTAATTTGCTATTTCCTTTTCCAGCTTATTTTATAAATAAGGAAACTAAGGCAAACAAGGTTAAGTGATTTGCCCAGGGTCACGCAACTGGTAAGTGCCTGAGGCTGAATTTGAACTCATATCTTCCCAGATCTAGGTCCAGCACACCATTCACTGAGCCAGTCAGCTGGCCTAAAAGAAAGTATGCATAGTTTTATATACATATATACAAAGATGCTTACATACTCCATAAATAAAGGTAGATTACTGAGCCAAAGCTGGAAAAAAAATAAAACGAAGGGAAATGATTATCTATAATCATTTATATAGCACCTACTATGTGACAGGCGCTGTAATAAATATGTATTTTTTTCAAAATACTATCTCATTTGATCCTCAGAACAACCCTGGGAGGAAGGGGCTACTATTATCCCTGTTTTAGAGTTGTAGAACCTGAGGCAGTGATTAAGTGATTTGCCCAGGATTACATAGCTAGTATCTGAAGCCTGATTTGGACTCACATCTTCTTGACCCCCAGGTCCAGTGCCTTACCTACTGTGCCACCAGTTGACTCCTATAGTTAGTACAAAATACACATATTAGGTTTTTAATATGTGAGAATGGATTTCAAATCCAATCAGAATACTAAGTTCTACATATTCACACATAAGACACATAGCAAAACATTTCTGGTGAGTAAAAATGTTTCCAGCTCTACTACATTTAAGTATGTGTGAAACTCTTATTTTCTCATGGATAAAATATAAACTCCTCTGTTTAGCTTTTAAAACCTTCATGAGTTGTCTCTAACCTGTCCTTTCAGCCTCATTGGACATCACTCCTCTTCTCACACCTTATTATCCAACCAAATAGGTCTTCTATATTTTCCTTATACAAGACACTCCATCTCCCACCTCCTATGCATTTGTGCTGGTTGTGTCCTATGCCTGGAATGCACTCCCTGTATATCTCTGTCTGTATCCTAGAGTCCATCTATTCCTTTATAATGTAACTTGGGCACCATCTTCTGCTTAAAAGTTTTCTTATCCTCCCTATTGCTAATGCCCTTCCTCCCAAGCTACTTTGTATTTAACTCAGTAAGAATATGTATTTATTAGTCTGATATTTATGCTGTATATGTGTGTGTACATATATATACTTTGTCTCTCCCATTAGAATCCAACCTCTTTGTAAATAGAGATTGGTTTCATCCTTGTCCTTCTATATTCTACACCTTTTGGGTTTGTCCTTCATTTTCTTTTTTTTTTTTAAAGCAGTTGGGGTTAAGCAACTTGCTCAAGGTTACACGGCCAGTTATTTCTGGGTGGGTTGGTAAGTATCTGAGCCAGATTCAATCCCCCAGGTCATCCCGACACTGGGGCCGGTGCTCTTACTCGCTGTGCTACCTGGCCGCCCCTGTACTTCATTTTCAAAGAGGACCATGGCATCAGGGAAATGATGACTTGTCATGCAGTTGACTTTGATTTGAGTGAGGGAGGGCTATCACCAGTCTCACTTTCTCCTCCAGAGCCACTTGGATCCAATGACCAGATATTCTTCAGGGTGACTGGAGATGACCCAGGATGGAATGGGAGACTCTGGCCCTTTTAGGTTAAGGCTTTTTCAAATACTCACTTACAGGGGGCAGAGCCAAGATGGCAGAGTAAAAGCAGGAACTTGATTAAACCCCTGCATTAACCACCTCCAATATCTGTAAAATATGACTCTAAATAAATGTTAGACTTACAGAACCCATAAAATGACACAGAGAAACAAATCTCCCACTGAAGGCAGTCTGGCAGGACAACAGGAAGGGTCTATCATGCTGGGCTGGGAGCCAAGCACAGTCCCATGTGAGTTGCGTTCTTGCAAGCCTAGAATGGCCCTGACCAGTGGCACAGACCAGACAGAGCCAACTTTAGGAGAGTCAATCACTGGCAGCTGTGGCAATTTCCAGACTTTTCAACCCATAAACACCAAAGAGAAAGTAATAGGTCAGTGGGGAACTCTGTTGGAAACGGGTGATGGAAGAGTGCAGTCCAGCCCCTGCCCCCAGGGCAAGAGATGGAGGTGGCTGCAGCTGCTGCCATGTGGCTTCCTCTAGAGCTCCTGGCCTTCATTTCCTAGGGGGACCAAGAAACCATTCAGAGGGTAATCACTCTTGCTTTGACCTGCATAGATCTGAGTTGCAGTTTTGGGTGGCAGTCCTGGGGTGAGGAGCACCAGTGGCCAGAGCTTGTGGTGGCTGTAGAAAGGGTGCCCTCCTCATAGCTCTGACAGCATGTGAAAAAAACCCAGCAATTTAGGACACAGCTCTTTCCACACTGGAAGCAGAGTTCTACTGTGGCAAGGAGCTCAAAAGTCAAATAATTGGCTGGCAAAGTGAGCAAGAAGAGGAAGCACAAACAGACCACAGAATCCTTTTTTGGTGACAAAAACGATCAAAACATGGAAGTAGAAGAAATCAACAAAGTTAAAACTCCTGCATCAAAAGCTTCCAAGAAAAATACAAATTGGTTACAGGCCATGGAGGAGCCCAAGAAAGTTTTTCAAAATCAAGTAAGAGAAGTGGAGGAAAAACTGGAAAGAGAAATGAGAATGATGCAAGAAAATCATGAAAAGCATGTCAACAGCCTGCTAAAGGAGACCCAAAAATACACTGAAGAAAATAACACCTTAAAAATAGACTAACTCAAATGACAAAAGAGGCCCAAAAAGCCAGTGAGAAGAAGAATGCTTTAAAAAAGTCTAATTGCCCAGATGGAAAAGAAATGTCAAAAACTCACTGAAGAGAATAATTCCTTCAAAATTAGATTGGAGCACATGGAAGCTAATGATTTTTTTTATTTTTTCCAAATTCTTTAATAACTTCTGATTTACATCATTCATTTCTGCCAGATTTTGAGTTGCAAATTTTCTCCCCATTTCCCTAAACCCACTGCCCCAAAATAGCAGTCCCACAGGATATCCCCTCCTCCAATCTGTTCTCTCCCATATTTTCTCCCATATCCCTTTTGACTTTTCCAGGGGATCTCTATGTCCCAGTGCATGTATATCTTATTTACCAATTACATGTAAAATAGTATTAATAATAGTGTGTGTGTCTGTGTGTGTGTGTATATTCGAATATTTGATTTTAAAACTTGGAATTCCAGATTCATTCCCTTCCTCCCTTGTCACCCCCCTTACTGGGAAGATAAGCAGTTTAGTATAGGCTGTACATGTGTGGCTAATGCAAAACAATAACATAGAAGACATATTGTAAAAGACTGATTATATTTCCCTCCCTCCTATCCCACCTCCCGCTTGTTCTATTCTCTACTTTGATCCCATCCCTTTTCAAAAGTGGGTGCTTCCATCTTCCCTCCCTCCCAGCCTGCCCTCCCTTCCATCATCTCCCCTCTCATCCCCTTCCCCCCTACTCTCCTGGAGGGTGAGATACCCTATTTAGTGTGTATTTAATTCCCTCCTCAAGCAAAATTCAATGGGAATAAGGTTGACCCATTCCCTTTTGCCTTCCTATTCTTCCCCTCCATTGTAACCATTTTCCCTTGCCTGTTCTGTATGAGACAGTTTACCCTATTCTGTCTCTCCCCATCTCCTCTCATTATATTCCTCTTACACCTCTTAATTTCACCTTTTAAGTATCATCCCTTCCTGTTAAATTGGTCCTTGGCACTCTATGTATATATGTAAACATATATATACACATTCACATATGTATTCATGTGCCCAAATACCCTCATATACTGACATATATATATACATATATATGTATGTATATATATATGTGTGTGTATACACACACACACACACACACACACACACACACACACACACACATTCCCTTCAACTACTGAGAAAGTTTCCATAAGTTACAATTATTGTTTTTCCATGTAGGAATGTTAATAGTTCAACTTTGATAAGTTACTTATGATTTCTTTTCCCTGTTTACCTTCTCATGCTTCTCTTGCTTCTTGTATCTGAATGTCAAATTTTCTGCTCAACTCTGTTTTTTTCAACAAGAATGCTTGAAAGTCCTCTATTCCACTGAATGACCATATTTTCCTCTGAAACATGATACTCAGTTTTAATGGGTAGGTGACTCTTGGTTTTAATCCCAGCTTCTTTGACCTCCAGCATATCATATTCCAAGACCTTCCATCCCTCAGTGTAGAAGCTGCCAGATCCTGGGTTATCCTGATTGTGTTTCCACATTATTCAAATTGTTTCTTCCTGGTTGCTTGTAATATTCTCTCCTTAATCTGGGAATTCTGGAACCTGGCTATAATATTCCTAGGAGTTTTCTTTTTGGGATCTTTTTCAGGAGGTGATCGGTGGATTCTTTCAACCTCTAATTTGCCCTCTGGTTCTCAAACATCAGAGAAGTTTTCTTTGAGAACTTCCTGGAGAATGACTTCTAGGTTCTTACTTTGATCATGGCTTTCAGGTAGTCCAATAATTTTTAAATTATCTCTCCTGGATCTATTTTCCAGGTCAGGGGTTTTTCCCATGAGATATTTCACATTGCCTTCTATTCTTTCATTTGTTTGGATCTGTTTAACAGCATCTTGATTTCTCATAAAGTCATTAGCTTCCATTTTCTCCAATCTAATTGTGAAGGAATGATTTTCCTCATTGAGTTTTTGAGATTCTTTTTCCATCTGGCAAATTTGACTTTTTAAGGCATTCTTCTCCTCATTGCCTTTTTGAGCCTCTTTTGCTATTTGAGTCAGTCTGTTTTTTAAGGTGATATTTTCCTCAGTCAGGTTGTTGACTCTCATTTCATAATTTTCTTGCATTGTTCTCATTTCTCTTCCCAATTTTTCCTCTATTTCTCTTATCTGCTTCTTAAGGTCCTCTATGGCCTGTAACCATCTCTTATTTTCCTTTGAAGCTTTTGGTGCAGGAGTTCTGACTTCACTGTCTTCCTCCTGTTCCATGCTTTGCTCCTTTTTGTCCTCAAAATAGGAGTCTAACTTTGGAATCTTCTGTCTGCTTTGTGTCCTTTGCCTGGTCATGTCGCCCCTCAGTCACTTGACCCCTGGGCTTTTTGCCACAGTAGGACTATACCTGACAGGGGAGCTTCGGTCCCAAACTCTGGGGTTTTCTCAGCTGTGGAGGATTCAGATGGGTACCCTCTCTGAATTCTTCACACTCTATGGCAAGCTGGTCACACACCGTAGGACCTCCACCCTAGACTGCAATCCAGATCCAAGAAAGTTAAAGTAAGAGCGATTACCCCTCAGACTCGTGCTTGGTCTCCCTATACTCTGCAGGCCAGGAGCTGAAGCTGCCACATGGTGCTGCCTGGCTGTGCTGGTGTCTCGGTGGCTTCTTGCCCCAGGGGCAAAAGCCACACACTCCCACTTACTGGGTCCCAAAGTCCAGACTGTATTGATCTCTCCCTTTGTCCTTCACTTCTCTGTGTTGATGAATCTGGAAACAGCCACAGCTGCTGCTGATCTGGAGTCCCTCCTGCTGATGGCTGATAGCCTGCCCTGGGGCTAAAGCCTTGGAGTGTGGCTGGGCTCAATTCCCCAGTGCTGGGCTGGCCAATTCCTGGGGGCCTGCCAGTCTGTCCTCAGCAGGAGATTAGCTTCTCTGTGTCATTTTGTGGGTTCTGCAGCTCCAACGTTTGTTTAGAGTCCCCTTTTTGCATGGATTGGGGAAGGTGGAAGCCAGAGCCGCAGGGAGGTCCTGCTTCTATTCTGCCATCTAGACGAGCTAATGATTTTATCAGAAATCAATATACTATAAAACAGATCCAAACAAATGAAAAAATAGAAGGCAATGTGAAATATCTCACTGGAAAAACCACTGACCTGGAAAATAGATCCAGGAGAGATAATTTAAAAGTTACTGAACTACTTGAAAGCCATGATAAAAAAAAAAGAGCCTAGAAACCATCCTTCAAGAAATTGTCAAGGGAAATTGCCCTCATATTCTAGAACCAGACAGCAAAATAGAAATTGAAAGAATTCACTGATCGCCTCTTGAAAAAGATCCCCAAAAGAAAACTCCTAGGAATATCATAGCCAAATTCCAGAGTTCCTAAGCCAAGGAGAAAATATTACAAGCTGTCAGGAAGAAACAATTTGAGTATTGTGGAAACATAATCAGGATAACACAAAATCTAGCAGCTGCTACATTAAGGGATTGAAGGGCTTGGGATATGATATTCCAAAGGTCAAAGTACCTAGGATTAAAACCAAGAGTCACCTACCCAGCAAAACTGAGTATAATGCTTCAGGAGAAAATATGGTCATTCAATATAATAGAGGATTTTCAAGGATTCTTGCTGAAAAAAAACAGAATTTAATAGAAAATTTGACATTCAAATACGAGAAGCAAGAGAAGGTAAACAGGAAAAAGAAATCATAAGGAACTTATCAAAGTTGAACTATTAACAATCCTACATGGAAAGACGATAATTGTAACTCATAAGACTTCTCTCAGTATAAGGATAGTTGAAGGGAATAAATATGTGTGTATAAGAATAGGAGGGTGTATGTATAATACAGATGTGAGTGTGTGTATATGTGTGTACATGGATATATAGAGGGCACAGGATCAGCTGAATAGGAAGGGATGATATCTAAAAAAATAAAGTTAAGAGGTGAGAGAGGAATATAATGGGAGGAGATGGGGAGAGGTAGAATAGAGTAAATTATCTCATATAAAAGAGACAAGAGAAAACTGTTATAATGGAGGGGAAGAGCAGGAAGGTGAAAGGGAATGAGTCAACCTCATTGAATTTGGCTTAAGGAGGAAATAACATACACATACAATTGGGTATCTTACCCTACAAGAAAGTAGGGGGGAAGGGGATAAGAGGGGGGATGATAGAAGGGAGGACAGGTTGGGGGAGAGGGTCATTAGAAGCAAACACTTTTGAAAAGGGACAAGGTCAAAGGAGAAAATAGCATAAATGAGGGGAGGGATAGAATGGAAGGAAATGTAGTTAGTCCTTCACAGTATAACTACTATGGAAATGTTTTGTGTAACTACACATGTAAAACCTATAATGTATTGCTTGTCTTCCCATATGGATGGGTGAGGAGGGAAGAAGGGGAAGAATCTGGAAATCAAAGTTTTAAAAACAAATGTTAAAAAAATTATTTATTACATGCAACTGGGAAATAAGATATACAGGCACTGGGGTATAGAAATCCATCTTGCCCTACTAGAAATTTGGGGGAGGATGGGGCAGGATATAAGAGAGAGAAAAATGGGGGAAGGGGTACTCAGTAGGCTGGCTATCTTGGGGTGGGGGTAGGGGAAAGACAGGGAGAAATTTTGTGATTCAAAATCTTGTGGAAATGAATGTTGAAAATTAAAAATAAATAAATAAAAGATTACTTAAAATTTTTAAAAATTAAAAAAATCCCAAATACTCACTTAAAGTCAGGTAACAACTATTAAGTGAATAGGCCCCTTTAAGAAGTGAGTCAAAGGATGGCCCCTTTAATTAGGAAAATAAAAGAAGAAAATCAAGCTGGGAGGGGAAGACCTATAGGGTTGCTGTTCCAAAGAGATAGTTACCATTGACTTTCCCTCTAAGGTAAGAGGGCACCCTACACCTAGCACAGTGTACATAATGGTATATAGTATAGTAGGCTATTAATACATGGTGTCTCCAAAGTCACCAAGTAGTTTAAAGCTAATAAACTTTAAGCTTTAATGAAGCTTAAAATTGACCCAAGGCTTTAGGGACATCCTGTATTTGTTGATTGATTGATAAAGTTTCACACATATTTGTATAATAAAGTTGTTGTTCAGTCATTTTTCACTCATGTATGACTACTCATGACCTCATTTAGGGTTTTCTTAGTAAAGATACTGGAGTACTTCTCCAGCTCATTTTACAGATAAGGAAACTCAGGAAAACAGGGTTATGAATTGTCCAGGATCAAATAGCTAGTAAGTATCTGTAATGTAATGCCAAGAAAAGGCAACTTCCCAAGGTTCAGGATACCAGCATAGCTGCTCTCCATTTTATTCAGTGACAAAGTAAGAACAGAGAAGATCAAAACATGACATCATTCAAAATACAGCATTTACTAAGTGTGATTAAATAATCTCCAAGTACTACCCCACCTCAGGATCTTCCATTCATTCAATCAATTACAAAGTCCCTGTTCTAAATACTACTCCACCCCTAGGCTGTACCTTCATTTAGTCCACCACAAAGCCCCTCTTCTCAAATGGAGATTAGTTTCCAATCTAAGTAAAGTACATTCATTTTACTCAACCATAGAACACAAAAAGGTCAAAAGTTCCCCACCCCTGGATCACAATTGAATCTACCCCAGAGTTACATCAAGTTTAAAAACAGCACTTAATACCCAAATGGAGGTCTTTTCTTCATCTTGACACAAGGCAAGTTCTCAGCAATCTTAGTTCCTGGGGAGACAAGGCTTAGCAAGGCCACAAGATACCTTGCCAGTCTCTTCATTAATTCATCCTCTTCCTGTAGAACAGTCCTAGAACCCCTGAAAACATTAGCAAAACCCTCT
>NW_027185653.1:671510-680006 GCF_028583685.1 Petaurus breviceps papuanus
TCTCCTCAGTCCTTGGCAGCTCAGGGGGCAGGTCTCAAAAGTCCAGGGCAATTCAAAGTGGCCCCAGCAATTCTCTCAGTCTCTCTCTGCCTCCACGAGGTGCTGCTTCCAAAAAGTTCTTCTGCCTCTCTCTTGTCTCTCCAAATCTACGTCACCAGCTCCTCCCAGTTCAGGACTCTCTTTTCACATCAACAAGTCCATACCACAGGTGGGATTAACAAGCTCTGGGTTTTAATACAATCAGTTTGAAAACCAAGCCAATACAGGGGAATCTTTAATTGCCATTACTATCACAGTATCTGAGGTCAGATCTGAATGCAGGGCAATGATTCTTAACTGACTCCACTCTGGTAGTCTATCCACTGTGCAACCTAGCTGCCCCAATAAAACTGTTTGTTTTGGAATGATCTCTCTGAAAGTCATGAAAAATTGTCTCAGTCTCTTCTGAAGAAAGTCCTAGTAATTCCTGCTATCAGGAAGTGGTCAAAAGTACAACTCACAGTCATATCTTGTGACCAGAACAAAATTAAGAGATGCCAATCAAAACTATAAGTAAAAAATTACCAACATGCTTCAATATCCTGCTCAAATACCTGTTTGAGAAGCTTCATGTAACTAACAGTCAGCAAACTGAATTAAGTAACAAGGGAAATTGTCTTAACAAAAATGTAAATCAGCTTAACTAGAAAGATGAAAATACTCCTGTCTCCGGTTAAATAAAAATGATGCATTTTTTCACATTCTTTTTATCCTAAGTGAGACTGAGAAGCTGGGCCTTTATCATCTCTGCTTGCCAAAGTCACTTTTAGCTCACTGTACTTTTAATCAGTTCTAATTGGGACTTACTTGCTGATAGAGCTTAGCATTTCCAGATTTTCTTTTTAAAGTATTAGTTTAATGGAACTGACATTAAGGTATTCGTTCAGTGGGTCTCATAAGAGCTAACTAAAAATGCACGAGAGAGAGAGAGAGAGAGAGAGAGAGAGAAGGGGAGGGAGAGGGAGAGAGAGAGAGAGAGAGAGAGAGAGAGGAGGGAGGGAGGGAGGGAGAGAGCAGGAGGGAGGAAGGGAGAGAGAGAAAGAGGGAGAGAAAGGGAAGAGGTGTTGAGGATCAAAGGAAGTGGGAGGGGAGAAAAGTAACTGCCAACCTGCCCACCCCCAGTGTATAGACATTTCTGCTGATGCCTGCTACAGTCACATTAGCCCAGCATGTTTGGTATCTGGTGAGAGTTTCCCTACCACCACCTGGTGAGTATGAGTTCAAGAAGGAGTAGGAGGTTATCATCCATCTTGTTTCATCTCACAGACAGTGACTTGCACATCCCCATCTCAGAGGACACAAGGGTAAGAAACAAAGCGATCTGTAAGGCCCATTCTGTCAGCCCTTTCGAGTCCCTCAGCCCTTGAGTCAGTACTCAAGACTGTTTGGCAGCCGCATGTCAAATGCAGGAATGTCTGTATAAACCTTAGACTGGAAGGAGGAGAGGAAACTTAGTCAAGAAAAAGGGAGTGAATCATAGGGGATGAGCAAGCCTCTCCTTTCTGGGGTTACCTACCACTAAATGCTTAGTACTGAAAACTATAAAAGAAGGATGTAGTAGAGGAAAGTAAACAAGGCACACAGTAATTCACCTACACACAGGTTTTCAAACCATCGATTGTTCTTCCAGATGTAAAATTCCATGGAGATGAGAAACTCAGTTCAGCTTTACAAATCACCTGTGACTTCTTCCTTGGAGTGTTGACAGTTGAATATTTTCCCCATAGTCATATAGCATACATATGTTAGATTCAGGACTTGAATTCAGGTCTTTCTGACTCTAAGGCTGACCGACCCTCTGTCCCAAAATATTTTTCTTCTAAACCATGTTGTTCTTTAAATCTGAAATATCTCCTAAAAAGTAGTTGAGAGGGTCCATTAGCCTTTGTTCTTTTGTGTCCTACTAATTAACTTATCCATACATTCATTCATCCAACCAAACATTTTACCAAGTACCTAGTTTGTACAAGCAGGCAAGTGCTAAACTCAACTCTAACCAATTTGTAAGAGCTGATTGTTAAATATTCAGTGAGCATTTATTCTTTAAAAATTGTCAATTACTACAAATCAGGGTTTAATTTGCAGTTTCATTGGTTGTCTTGACTTCACAAAGTGTTAATAAAAGAGAGAGTGTTAGGAATGTGTGTATTTTTTTTGAGAGTCCAGATGATAAACATTAACCAGGACATCCCAATAATACTCTAAAATCATTACTTGAGCTAAGCGGGAATGCAGCAAAAGGCTCAGAGAGTAAAGTCATCACCAGACTGGACAACTGGTGACTGTAGGATAATAATAATAATATCTGACATTTATGTAGTACTTTAAGATTTACAAAGTGCTTTATGTCCATTATCTCATTTGACTCTTACAACACCCTTGTATGCAAAGCACTCCACTAGGTTGGGGGCAGATATTAAGGTATTATGAAAAGTCAATCCTTCTCCTTAAGATTGTACCTGGAACTGAGCTCAGAAGGTTCAGGGTATACAAAGTAGAAAGTGGACAGGAAAGAAACAATAAAACATTTTGTTTGATTTCATTGAAAGTGGAAAAGGGCACGGCAGATGGGGGAAGAAGGGAGAATACATACAATTGCTACATATTAATCAGATTATTTGGAATTTTTGAATTCTACAATGTGATTTGTTTCTTGAAATACATCTTTCCTGAGTTTTAAAATTTTTTGTTCATATTTTACTTTAAGGTAACTCAGACATCATTTCTGTGTTTTGTAGGCAAAAGAAGGGATCTTTGACCTAGTTTGTCTCATCTTTTGAGGGTACACAAATAGGGTAAAAAAAAAAGGGGTAAGCTCATTATGAAGAGGCCGCCAAAATTGCTTTAGAAGTGGAATTTTGTGGTGATTGATGAATTCAAGAATGACTATAAACCACATTCAATGTCTGCTCAGAGCTGATGCCCAACCTCCCTGTTAAGTGGTCAGTAAATTAGTAAGTGATAAGAATACTCAGCAGGCTTGGGGGTGGAGGGGAAATTGGTCCATAACCTTTCAAGATGAACACTGTTAGCTGGAAAGAAAAATGCTTTACATTGTCAATGGCAGACCCAATTTAGATTACAGAATAGGGAAGGTTAAAAAAAAGAGAGAAAGAAGAAAGAGAATGGAGTAAAAGAAAAAGAAAACAGTTATCTCTAGGGTTTTTGATCGCCTACCAAGAAAAAGGAAAAGGACAGTTAACATTTGGAATTTCAATGGATAGGAAACTCCTGGCTGAGGAAACACCACCTACCTATGCAAGGTGACACCTTCTCTATGAGTTAAAAAAAAAATAGCGTTTTCTAGAGCACTAGTGAAATACTTGGGGTCCAGATAAATGAATATAAGGTGAAACTCAAAGTCAGGTTTTTCTTGATTTTAAGGTCACATCTCTATTCACTCATAAGAACAAGAAGAAAATGTTATAAACATACCCTTTACTACTACCAGATCTTACTAGCTGTGTGACCCTGCAAAAATCACCTAACAAGTCTACCTCAGTTTCCTCAACTGTAAAATGAGGATAATAATAGTACTTAACTACCAGAGTTGTAAGGATCAAATGAAATAATTTTGTAAAGTGTTTTAGTAGGTGCTTAATAAGTCGCCCCTGCTTCCAGGTTCATTCTCCATGCCCCTGGGTCTGGTTGTATATATCTGCTGCTTTGGCAAGAGTATTCGAAATGCAAGGGTTGAAGGGATCTGAAAGTTAATTCCCGAACAAAAGCAGAGAGCAGAGTTCATATGTAGATGAGATCTTTTAAAACCTCCACAACCGAAGTTTTAATGTCCTCAGCAAACGCAGAAAGGAATAGCTCTGTGACTTGTTACATGGACATCAACTGCAGAAAGCATTTGTTATATCAATTCTTTCATCTGAATAATTTATTAATATGGCTACAGCCACATGCTATTACTACATACTATTCAAAGATATAGAAATAGCTTTACTATAATCCTTCTTTGTAATGATGTCTGACTTAAGCTTACCTATGCCCTAAGAGCCCCAAATGCCGTGTGTATCTATCTCCTTGATACTATTCTTTCTTTAACTTTTCATTTCAGTGATATAGTGCTACCAATTAAAAAAAACTGACAAAAACAGTTTGGTGACTGCAGAGAATACCAGATTTTCAGTTAGAGTACCTGCATTTGAATTCCAGTTCTGTCATTTACTATGTAAGTATGTGTGTATGCTTGGGCAAACCATACCCTCTGGGGCCTCTGTTTCTGCCTCTGTAACATGAGGGAGTTAGTCTAAGGACTTTAGATATTTTCGCCAGCTCTAAATCCTATTATGCTATGATTTCAAATGCATTCACTGCAACAAATAAAATGTTGTATGACCTTGGGCAAGTCATTGAAGCCCTCTAGCACTTGTTTTCCTAATATGTAAGATCAGAGGGCTAGACTATATGATCTCTGGGTCTAGGATTGCATTATTCTATCAACTTAAAAAAAAACAAAATCCAACACATGAATTTTAAGAAATGAACTAAAATATTAATTGAATCTTCAGCACTAGGTTTTCAAAAGGTCACATACAGAATCTCTTCCTAATGCATCTAGGGGAGGAGGGAGAAATCTGATTTCAAGTGACATTTGCAAATAATATTCCATGACTGGTTTGCTATATTTGGCCACATATGAGTACAATAGATTTTCCTATTCATCAGAGAGAGAGGGAGAAAAAAAGAACAAGAAAGAAAGAGACTTTGAAAGTTATCTATAGGTAATCTATGGAAAATATTATATAGAAAAAAACACACATACACACAAGAAAGACGTATAGAACACTTACCATGTGGAGAAAACTAGACAGAATCAAGTCAGTATATTAGTAAATTTATTCTCAATCTTTCTAATACATTAAAATGCATTCAATCAGATGCTGCATAAATCATAATATATTACTAAAATTAAAGTTTTTTTCAGATTATTGCAGACTTCAAATATTCATGATGAAACTATGCCAATTAATTTCCATGCAGTGTCAGACAGAAACAAAACAAGACTTATGAATTTTTGACCAAAGAATCTACATATGCTACAGAAATTATAGACCAGTGTTGCTAATAAAAAACAAACCACAGCTTGAAACATAGTTTGCAATAGACCTCTACAAATCTGCCACATTTAGACATTTTTCTTTGTTACATGTAAAATTAATTATTGAATGCAGGCAAGGGCAGCTCTCTATTTAAAGGAATTCTGTGGCAACTTTTTTTTTTCTACTCTGAAGGGCCTCTGTTCAAAGAAAAGAATCATCTCCTAATTTGTTATAAATCTAGGTTGGTATGTATAAGGTATTCTTCAAACATTTGCTTCAAGCAAAGTACCTTTTGCAATTTATTTACAACAAAGAAAATGTCAATAGGTGTATGCATTTGTATTGTCTCCATAGATATGGCAAGTGGATATGACAATGTCCCATAATCCCATGAGTGTGTGTTTCTCAAAAATTAGTGATATTTATACCTTCAGTTTAAAACATGAATGTACTAAGATCATAGGTCAAGGACCAGAAGAGATCTCAGAAGTCAACTAATCTACTCTCTGTTTTAAAGTTGAAGCAACCAAGGACCTATGCTTTGGCTTTCTTCTGTCTAGTCCATTCATTAGACTAGTTAATCATTTTTATGCTTAGACCTATTACTGTAAAAAAATCTTCAGTTCCTCCCTATTGCCCACCTAGTAAAGTTCAAGCCCATTAATATGGCATTCAAGACCCTCCATGACTTGGTGCCTTGTATTTCATCAAACTTCATCTCACATTACTCTACTCCATTCACTATGCTCTGACCAAATGGGGCCACTCGCTGCCTCCTAACCCCACCCCAATATATCTTGTACATTTCCACTTTGATATCTCTGTTTATATTATTCCTTATGTGGTGAGTGTTCTTCCCTCCACTGTTTCACCTTGCTATTTACGCTTTAAAACCCAAATAAAATGCCTCCACTTTCTCAAGAAACCTTCACAGTTACTTGCTATGAGGGCAATATGCACAGTGCAGAGGTCGCTGGACTTGGGGATCAAGAAAAGCTGACTTTAAGTTATGCCTCAGCAGATTACTAGATGTTTGACCTTGCACAAGTAACTAAACCTCTCTTAAACCTTTCCTTACTTCACCTATAAAATGAAGGAATTTAACTTGATGTCTGCAAAGTTCCTTCCAGTTCTAATTCTATAATCCTGGGGACTTTCCCCATCAAACTTTACATAGCTCTGTTTTGCACCTCTCTAATGCAGTCACATAATGATATGTGTTAATAATAAAAAGAGAGACCATTTATATAATGTTTTAGAGTTTGTGAAGTTCTTTATGTATATTATCTCCTTTGAGTCTCACAATAACATAGGTGTTACATGGATAATAATCCATTTTACAGATGAAAAACTGAGTCTCAGAGTAATTAAGTGATTTGCTCACAATCTCAATATAGTAAATGTCAGAAGAAGGATTCGAAGACACATTTTCCTAAAAGAGCTAAGCACTCTAACTGTTGGGCCACTATTATCTTGTGTTTTTGAGTTCTTTCCTTCTAAACTATAAACCCCATGGGGGAAGAAGTTATTCTTTATCTTGCTCTCTAGCCTTCCCAGAGACTTAGCATAGTATGCTTCATGAAATACTTATTAATGTTTGTTAAGTTGACGCTATTTTTGCTTCATTTCTATCTCATAGAACACCAAGACTATCTACCAGTGTTTGGTGAGAATCTATGTGGTAAGAGGAAAGGTCTCAGGGTCTTCTTATACCTCTGACACCATATAGCCCCTGAGAAATGGTCTTCAGTCCTTGAAATTTCCATTTGTCTTTTTCTGTTCTAGGTGAAGGTAACAACAAAGTCTCAGAGACCTTGGGAAACTGAGGGATCTAGAGGGAGCTTTGGGGTACTGGTGTTCCCCTCTGGGATTTGCAGCTCAGTGAAATATCTTTTTTTCATTCTTGTTGTTTTGCTTGGCTAATTCTTGGTTCCTCGTAGAGTTGTTTCCATATGGTTAATTCTGGTTTTTAGCAAATCATTTCCCTTGGTTAATTTTTGAAGCTCCTTTTCCATATCATACACTTTTCTTTTTAGAGACATGTTTTCCTCATTATAATGTTTTTCTAATTCTGCTATTTTGGTTTTGAGAGAATTATTCATTTTGTCTTCTATCTCTCTCATTTTGTTTTCAAAGTTCCTTTTGATCTCATCTAGGAGAGCCTTCGGTGCTTGGGACTCATTCCCTGTTGAAGTTTCAGCTTTGGGTGTGGAGTCCACATTGTCTCCCTCTGAGGTTGGCTCCTCCCTCTGAGGATAGTAGGACTCCAGAGTCTTTGTCTTTGTAGTCTGCTTTCTACTCATTTTGAGGCAGGGTCCTAGCCACGCCCTTCCTCTAGGATCCCAAGCCTTTACTGTAGAGGGTTTTGCCCTAGGGCAGGAGTTACTACGTTTTCAGGGTCAGAGGGGGGGGTTTGGAGCAAGTGAGGTTCACCCTGTCATCCTGGACTGTGGAGGTTCTGAAAGAGGCTTTTAAAAAAAATTTCTGGGCTATGAAGTGGTAGCCCCAGGAGTGTTTGCTGTCCAGGACAGGGGCCCCTGTATTTGCTTCTTACCTTGCTCTTTCCAGTCCCAGCCCTTTGGTGATAGGCCTGGTAGTGGACCTTGTGGTTGGTGCCCTGCCAGCCATGCCTTCCGGGCCTGCCCCCACCAGCCACACCTTCTAGGCCTGCCCCTGCCCCTGCCAGCCACGCCTTCCGGGCCTGCCCCCACCAGCCACGCCTTCCGGGCCTGCCCCTGCCAGCCACGCCTTCCGGGCCTGCCCCCGTGTCTGCAGGTCGCACCTTCCAGGCCTGCAGCTCAGTGCAATATCGATGCCCTGGGGAGTAAGGAGTAAGTTTCTGCAGCCATGCCAAAAGCTGAAACAATTCATTCAGCAGTCATGTTGCATTTGGACAAGAATTTGTTAGCACTAAGCTAAGTTTTGAGCCTACTTCAGAAATTGAAATAGTAAAGGGAGAGAATATGCCCTAGAGGTCTTAGGGAAAATGTTTTTACATTTCTTCTCAGTATATATTTGAAGTAAATATCTTTTTGTAAAAGTTAATAAAATTGAAAAGTTTTCATGGGCAAACTACAATATTGGAAAAGAATAGTATTACTAAATAATCCAAAGTATAAGGAATTTCAGAAATCACTCTAAAATATAACCAACCCGCCTCTATTTCCAAACTTTGAGTGAATAGTATCTCAACTTTTCAATTTTCCTAGAAAAGAATATACTTTCAAAATACCACCAATAGAGGTGTTATAAATGGTTTCTGATCTGGAATATAGGTGGCCTAATGCTCTCTCTCACTATAGAGGTCAGGGAAATTTCCCTTTCAGTTATCAATGAATAGTTCTCTCTCTCCTCTCTCCCTCTCTCTCTCTCTCTCTCTCTCTCTCTCTCTCTCTCTCTCTCTCTC
>NW_027185653.1:680016-719206 GCF_028583685.1 Petaurus breviceps papuanus
CTCTCTCTCTCTCTCTCTCTCTCTCTCTCTCTCTCTCTCTCTCTCTCTGTCCCTCTCTATCTGTCAGTTCATCTCTACTCCTTCCTCAAAGTTGGTGGGAATACCATGCTAAAATATGTTTACATCTTTAATGTTGCCCCCATTCTGTCATGGATATGTTTCTGTCTTTAGACTAGACATACACTGTGATGTAGCACTAGGGGACATGGGCACAAGCCAGGTTCATAAGCTAGCACCAACAAACCACTTGCAAGGCAAACAGATATTTAAAGAAAATTCGTTTAAAATGGATTTCAAGTAGGTGTGTCAATTCCTTCCCACATAACTGCTATCTCAATTTGAAACTAAATGATATGAGATCATCCCTTCAAATTCAGTATAGAAAAATCTATCTATAAAACTCTTATTTAGTCTGTAAAGTATTAGGTTGTGTCATAAAAGCCTTTGGACCCCTTCTCAGAATAATGTTTGTTTAATGTATAAAATAAAACATATGAGATTACACATAGAAAATCAATTATATTGAAATATAGTTATCAAAATATTTTTTTAAGTTCACAAACCCCAGATTAAGAACCCTTGATCTAGTTCAATTACCTCATTTTATAAATGAGGAAACCAAGGTTCAAAATAGTTACGTGATGTTCCCCAAGATCAGAGTGGCAGAGTTGGAATTCAAATTGAAATCCTCTGATTTCAAAGGCAGCAATCTTTCCAGTAGACCATATTGTTTCCCAATTAGCCCCCGAAGATGTTCGTGGTTCTTTATTTCTTTGGGTCATTGTGGTCCAAACATTTCTGAAAGGCATTTTGAGTGTTCGAAGACTCCTTGTTTTAGATTAGGGGTTGATAAGTATTTGATATCAAGATACACCATACTTATAGGGCTATTTTAATGCCCTCTTTTTAAAAAATGCTACTAGAGGTCGAACTGATTGCGGAATGAACTATACAGACCCCTGAACACTATTCTCTCCAGTTTTCCTAAAGCAGATACCGCACTTCCAGAGAGAAGTTCTAATCATCCTGAGTTTGGGTAGAATAGGAGGATAAGTAAGGCAGGGAAAATAGTTGTATTCTAGCAAACTCAATCCAAAAGTCTTTTAGGCAGGATCCTAATTATAATAGATGAGAACTAGATGCTTTCAAAATGCTATCATTCATGAAAAATTCATTAAATAAACCCTAATTTCACCAAGTTGATCAGTTTGGAGGCTGGGATTCTGAATTTTTTAAATTTATGTTAATTACTCAGGCAACTCTTTAAGACTATAAATTGCAAATCTGTTGCCAATTAGCTTTGATAGAAGGATTTTCCACATGGGGAGTTCCCTACACCAAAGAAATCACAAATCTGGACTTCCCCACTAAACATGCCTCCCTTATCTCCCCCTAAAAAATAACTTTAAATATATCTTTGGTGCTGGAAAATAACTAATAACTTTTTTCCCTCCCATGAAATACGGTGTTACTCAAACTCCAATCCCATAATCCCAAACTGTCATGTGAACATTTATACTTGAAAATCCTTGACATTTCAAATTTAGTGTGCCCAAAATGGAACTCATTATCCTTCCCCCATGAACTAGCTTCTACATTCAGCTTCTTTATTTCTGTCAATGGCATCACTGTTCCAAAATCCTGAGCATCAGGTTTTATTCTTCCTTTTTCTTCATCCCCTATATCCAATTTGTCAACAAGTCCTGTTATTTCTTCCTTCAAAATGTCATCAAAGTGACTCAGAAAATCACCTAAACCTACCCTGGAGGTTTTGGCTTAGCAGCCTACAAAATGGTTTGAAGCACATGCCAATTATGTCTAAAAACTCTTTGTGTTTGATTTATGACTTATGGAGTCATCAGACCTTTGCCTGTGGCACAGTAAGGTAGGAGAAATAGTGGTGAATTTGTTTCAGAGGCTCTGAGTTCACATTCCTACTCTGCTACTGTGTAATATTGGCTTGTTACTTTCATCTCTGTGTCTCAGTTTCCCTGTTCTTAAAGTAAAGCAGATGAACTAGATGATTTCCCATGTTCTTTCCTGTTCTAAATCCTTAGTCCAATCATAACAATTCATTGCTAACTTAAGTAAAACACACAAGATGAGAATGATATAGCTTTGGGCTCTTTACAAATGTAACCTAACTGTTCACTCTGTCATCTAGAGGTAGCTCGGTGGGGCAGTAGCACTGGGCCTGGAGTGAGAAACACCTGAGTTCAAATACAGACTCAGACACTTATTAGCTGTGTGACCCTGTATAAGTCACTTAACTTCTGTCTGCTTCAGTTTCCTTAACTGTAAAATAGGGATAACAGTAGTGCTGCCCTCACAGGGTTGCTGTGAGAATCAAATGATATCATATTTGTAAAATGTTTAGCATAATGCCTAGCACATGCTTATAAATACTCATTCCCTTCCCTTCTATCTCTTGGCCTCAGACAATAAGTCACTTAGTTTCTTTGGCAACTTGCTGCATTTAAGTAGTGTCCAATTCTTTGTGACTCAATTGGACTTTTCTTTGCAAAGACACTGGAGTAGTATGCCATTTTCTTCTCCAGCTCATTTTTTACAGATGAGGAAACTGAGGCAAACAGGGTTAAGTGACTTGCCAAGGATCACAAGCTAGTTAAAAATCTGAGGCTGGCTTTGAATTCAGCAAGATGAGTCTTCATGATTCCAGGCCCACTGCTCTATCCACTGTGCCATCTAGTTGCCCTCCTTTTGTGGCCTCTTTAGCCACCACCAGCGGCCTATTCTGTAGCTCCAATTTTAGCAACCCAACTTTTGCTGTCATGCAAAGGATTTTTAAAAATCAGTTTTAATTTTCCCCAAAGCAGCAATTCTTAAGCTGTTATGGTGCAATGACCTCAACCTGATGTCTCAGAGCATGTTCAGAATAGATTTTAATTCACTCAGTGTTTTAAAACAGGAAGCACATTATTTGGCTTGAACTATGTTCAGTGTAGAGATATATTCTAGAGGACATTCCAGGACTAGGTGACCTCCAAGGGCTCCTCCACCATTTAAAGTTCTATGATTATAATCTAACTAGATTTCCCAGCTACTTTTTGAGGGCTTCCTATGTGTGAGGTGTTATGCTAGGTGCTGAGGGGGATACATCATAATTCTGGTGCTCAATGGACTTTCAGGTCAGTATGGAAGGTATGAAACAAAAACGAATTACCAAACCTCAAGGTAGAATGTGATAAGTATAAAGGGCTCTAGAAACATAAGAGAGAGAAATTTTTCTGCAAGGTATAAGGGAAGGATTCAGGGAAGAATTGGCTTCATGGGAGAAGCTGAGTTTGAACTGGTCCTTGAAGAACAGGTGGGGCAGCTAGTTGGCACAGTGGATAAAATACTGGGCTTAGAAACAGGAAGATTCGTCTTCATGAGTTCAAATCTGTCCTGAGACACTTACTAGCTGTGTGATCTTGGGCAAGTCATTCAACCCTGTTTCCCTCATATTCCTCAGCTGTAAAATGAGCTGGAGAAGGAAATGGCAAACCACTCCAGTATCTTTTCCAAGAAAACCCCAAATGGTGTTAATTAAGAATAGGACATCACTGAAACAAGACCAAATTGAAAAATGGGTGAGAATTTGGCTGGAAGACGGAGGGAAGGGTAACCAGACATAGGAAATGGACTGAGTAATGATGCAAAGGCAAGAATGGAGAGGATGGAAGGATGAACAAATTAAAAAGGATGTATTAAGTGCTTACTATGTGCAAAGCACTTGGTAAGTTCTGGAGATACATACAGAAAAGCAAAACAGTCTTTGCTCTCAAGAAGCTAACACTGTAATGGGTGAGATAACACATACAGGAGGCTTCAGCTGCAAACCAGATGGAAGTATAAAGAGTGACAGCAGTCCTCTTTTCCTGGAGTGTAGGCTACCAAAAAAGGGAGAGGGCAGGATAAATATAAGGACGGAAAAATGGGTCAAATCATGGAGGACTTTGAATGACAGGTTAAGAATTTTAGATCTTTATTCTGTGGTCATCAGAAGTCACTAAATGTTTCTGAACAGGAGGTTCTCTATTTTAGCAAGATTACTCTGACCATAGTATATAAAGGGAGAATTTGGAAGCAGAGGGGCTAGTGATGAAGCTAATGCAATAAATGAGACAAGACATAATTAAGGCATGACTCAGGATAGCGGCTGCTAAGTCAAGATGGTGAAGGCAGGGCAGGGGGAGTGAGAAGATGATTTGTTTAGGACATTCTGAATTTGAGGTATTGATAAGACTGTAAAAATCTAGATCTGGAGAGAAGGGATTCAGAATAAGATTTGAGAGTAATACACATAGAGGTAAAGCCATGTGGGTAGATGAGACCATCAGAGAACAGAGTGAAGAGAGAAAAAAGGTAGAAAAGTTTCTTGTCAATGATGTGCTGAGGCTTTGTCAATTTCTTCACCTCTTCAGGGAACTCTAAATAATAAATATGTGTTCAGGTATCCTCTAGTGGTATATTAGTTGCAACAGGAGACCTTCCATCAGTGTTTAAAAAGAATCTACACTTTTACACTAAAATCTTTATGGCCAGTCCTATACTTCAAGACTATATTTGAAGTCAATGAATTTCTTGAGAAACTAGAAGCTGTTTGACATTACTCAGTGACTGAATTTCACTCCATAGATTGACTTTTGTATTCTATATAAATGATAATAAATCATTCAAAAACCCAATCAAATAATTTGTTCATAAGATTTTGTTTCTTTCTTTTTTGAGGAGAGGAAATAGGGGAAGGAAGGATGGTTGACAGTACAGTCTTATGATCTCAGTGTGGGGACTCTAGTATGGAAAGCTCTTCCACCAAAATGCAGCTAGGAAGTGATTAGTCTAAACAATGAATCCCTTGAAGTGCCCACATTATTCAAATTTGCACTGCATATTTCCATTCACAAAATTATGACTTCAGATAGTGTGAATTCATGTTCACACAACCAATCACACCTAGGGGAATTCATTATTTTTGTTAATCAGGACTTAGCTTATCTATAACTTATGGTCTTAGTTATCTGGGGTACTTTAGAGGTTTAAATGACTTTTGTCACACAATTTAGCAGGTGTTAGAAGCAAAACTTAAATCCAGATCCTCCTGACCCCATGACTGGCCATGTAATTGCTAATGATGATAGAAATAATAATAGCTAGTATTTAGAAGCAAAGTACTTTACAAATCTTATTATCTTATTCAATCACCTTCACAACAACCTTGGGAGGTAGGTATGATTATTATCCCCATTTTATAGATAAGGACACTGAAAGAGGCAGAGATTACATGATTTTCCCAGGGTCTCTACAGAACTAGTAAGTGTCTGAGGTTCAAACGGAACTCATCTCTTTCTGACTCCAGGTCCTGTGCTCTATTAATGAGTCACCTAGCAATCTCTCACAATACATATGTGTATTGTGTAAGTATATATGCATGTATATAGACATATATGCCTCTCACTATTTCGTGTGGTACACCACATTATCTCTCTTACATGTAATTTAATCATTATCAATGGCTAAGATTATTTATTTGTTTGTTTGTTTGTTTTTGGAAGGGGGCAATTGGGGTTAAGTGACTTACCCAAGGTCACACGGCTAGATTTGTATGTGTGTGTGTGTGTGTGTGTGTGTGTTAAGTGTCTGAGACTGGATTTGAACTCAGATCCTCCTAACTCCAGATCTATCCACTGCACCACCTAGCTGCCCCTCTGGCTAAGATTTTTAATTTTTTTTCTTTTTAATAGAGTATTGCATTTGTCCCTTTCCCCACAAAAAAATAAACAGTTCAGTTCATTCACTTGGGGTGTCAAGTTTGCAAAAACCAAAAATATCTATAATATTTGGAGCTAAGTATGGAGCTAAGCCAGGATATACCACTTCTATCAGAGTACCTAAAGAAACTGCTTTCTCATTGCTCAGCATTGTCTCCCCTAAAACATACCATCATGAAATTTTAGAGTTCACAGCACAATAATCACTAAGCCTAGCTCTGTCCCAGTGGACCACTGGCATTGGTGCTATTGGTCTGGTCCGTCCGCCTGCCCTTGACTTTTGTGGATACCCTTTTCTAAGCTGAGAATGTTATCTCTGCTGATGAATTTAGCTCATAAGTAGAAAAAAATGTGTACAATAAGGGAAACAAAATAAGATAGGCAATTTGTATGGATCTTGCATACTATACGACTTTAGAGGAAGAAATATTTGATCAATGACAGCTGGGGTGGTCAAGAAAGGCTTCTCCTTCTCTTCCCTTTTCTTCTCCTTCCCATGTTTAATTAGTCATCAAGCCTTTCCTAATAAACTCATTCTCCTCTGTCCCTTACTTTGCACTCCCACTATCAAAACCCTAGTTAAAGCTTTCACGACCTCATACCTGTATTGATACAAAAGTAAAAAACTGATGTTTCCTCCAGCCCTTCCAAAGCATCATCTACACCAGAGATGACATGTGACTCACCAGCTATATTTGTTCCACCGCCCTCCCAAAATTAGTTGGATGATGTTTAACAAATAAAAACACAATAAAACCTAGATATTAATAGTATGTGGTTTTCAGAGTCCATATATGGTTTGCAAGGAACTTTATGTGTGGTTTGGGGGTCCCTGTTTCTTTTTGTTTGGTACCACTGATCAGCATAAATGCTGAGCTAGTTCTTTTAAAAGTTGAAATTCCTCATGTGATTCTGTGGTTCAGCACCCCCAATCCCTTAGCTCACATGAATTGGGCTGAGTCTTGGGATCTACCTTATAATATAGTATTTTATTCTTTGGCTCACCCTACTCAGAGCTTACTTAAGAAAATCTCAGAATATAGCTTGTGTCCAGGTCCCTAAGGATGAAAATAATATATGGGCATTCAAAGCAAGAAAAAAATTGCATTTATCAAGAACAAGACAGCCTTAATTTCATCCCCACAAAACATGTAGAAGATGCAAAGGACTCAGAAGAGTCCATAAACAATGTAGAAAACAAATAATAGACTCCAAGGAGTTCAAAAATAATAAATACAATTCTTCTCCCTCTTGTGGTTTCTACTATTCCATAAGGTTCTAAAGTTTTCTAGACTCAGCGCCAACCTGTGGTTTGGCCTCTCCCAGAGAAAAGTGAACTTGTGACTAAAATAAGCCATTTTATGAGTACTTTCTTAACCCTAAAGAGGCCATGCAACATTCAGCCTTATGGAACAACTCTGAGAACTCGAATTCCTTCCACCAGGTGCTTCTGAATAGTTAAGCCCCCACTGAACCCACACCATCTGAATAACTCAGCATAAAAACACAGTGTAGTATCCGTCTTTCTCACCATTCCCTATTATGCTTTTATGTCTATGGTATTGATCCCAGCACTGGAGGTCACATGAGTGAATCCATTTCTTTATGCAATAGGCACACTGCTAAGGAAATCCTGTTTTAGATAGAAGGCTAGATTCCTTGCTTCTCAAACATAGAGTTTACCAGTTACAAGGCAATTCCTGAGACTAATGCTGCTATTGCAAGTCTAGATTCTAGGATTATGCTGCCAAGAAAATATGCTTTCTCTTAAAAGGCCAGAATCTAGTGTTCTAGAATTTAGGATTACTTGAAAAGCAACACTCAGACATTTCCTAAGAAATCTGAGGTTGGATGAGTACATGTCCACCACTGCCATGAGATTCTCTAAATCAACCATAATGACTCTTTGAGGGGGAAATTCAATCCACCTATCCCTAGAACTGCTGTTTTCGCAGGATTTTTCTGGAAGAAATTTAGAAAGGGAAAAAGAGAAAAGTTGAACAACTCATAGGCTCTCTTTTAGAGTCCAATATAAAGGCATGGGTCCTCCAACAAGATTCTGCCTTGCCAAGAATCCAAGATAACCAATTCATCATGATGGGCAGCCCCCTTTAATGAAACTAATCTTCCAAGAGGTACGAAGGATATTCCCATCAACTTTACAGGTATCTGAGATCAAAAGTCCCTAACAAAGGCATATTGACCCGTAAGCTCACCAATTCACAAACAAATTATCATCATTTTAGCTTTTCAAGCTGATCAAGGACATCATTACTTTATGACAATATTCAAAGCCCTTCATCATTCATTCCCTTCTAGACTTTCCAAACTATATCCCAACAAGAAGTCTCCATTTTCAGTCAAATAGGTCTAATCACTATTTCTGGGTAATTTAATCCATTCGGTCTTGAACCTACTGGCCTGGGCCCTGATGTTCAGATCACTGTTTCAATGACTACAAAAACTCATGGTGCACTAGATCTAGGTGGTTCTCAACATCAGATCATGCTTCATATCCAATTTGATCACCTTCCCATTTTCCACATTTCCAATTGCCTGTTGAACACCTTCACTTGGATGTCCTTCAAACTCATCATTTCTCTAATTGAATTCATTGTCTTCTTTGATAAAATCAACAACAACAAAAACCCTCTGTCCCTCTTCCCAATTTCCCTTTTTAACGAATACTGCAGAATAGAGTTTTCTTTGATTTCTTCCTTTCAGTCCTCCATATATCATCAGTCTCCATTTGATTTTCTTCTATATATCTCAGATATGACTTCTCATCCTCATTCACACTGCTATCACCTCGAAAAGAGCCTCCATTAGGTTTTGTTGTCTGGGCCTTCATATTAGGCATTTAATAAATGTTTTTTCAATTGTAATTAATTGAATAATTTGGCAAGAGAGATAGGCACATAATTTCTGCTCTATCTCTAATGTAACCATATTGGAAAAGGGATTCTGACTACATCATTGTCTTGAAATATGGCATTTAACTGTACAACTATAGTAATTACATGGTAGAAGATATACTTCTGCATCTTTGATATAACACTGGGGACTAGTCAAATGCAGAAATGCGGAAAAAGATCAAGGATGTACTTGATGGAGCAGTAAATAACCCAGAGGTGTTCTGTTTTCTGGATAACTACTAAGAACTATATTCCATTACTATGGACATAGTCAATGAAGCAATACGAAAGGTAAAATCACAATGTGCAGAATTGCTTTGCCTAATGCAATTGAAGACCTGAGAAATGAACCAAAAATCTTCAATTACCCACCTATTCTGTGCCTACAGGACACATGAGGCTTTTCTCTGTCATGGAATTCTTTGGTTGGCAAGATATAAATTCTTAGTGAATAAACATTATTTTTAGGACAGTAAGAATTTCCATACAACATGCTAAAAAACACATAAGCTGCAAAGGCAAAGATAAGTAATAAATTCATGCAGTCTATGTAAATCATTCTCTTTGCAAAGGCATGAAGCAGAGATTGTATAAACTCTGTCTTGACCATTGGAACAACCAAGAGCTCCAAATACCAAAAACGGAAGGACCAAACCAAGAAATGATTGTATAAAAACACTTTTGAAAGAGTGTGAGCCTCAAAGAAGCCACACCCACTTCATTCCTCTGCAGAGACGGGAAACCAGTAGATATGGTACATTGCATACTTTTAAACAGTTATTTGACATATTGATTATGATGATTTTTTTCTTTTTTCTTCAATTTCTTTAAAATATTTGTTAATAATAACATTTAACCATTATATAGTGCTTTAAGGTTTGCAAAGCATTGGACCCATGCTATCTCATTTGAACCTCACAACAACCCTAAGAGGTAATTGTTATTATTATTCCCATTTTACAGATGAGGAAATTGAAGCTGAAATAGTGTAAGTGATTTGACCAGGCTCACACAGCTAGTAAGTGACTAAGGATTTGAACTCATGTCTTTCTGACTCCAAGTCCAGTACTCTTACCCATTGTGACTTCTACTTCTCATATGGCATGACTCTGGGAAAGAAAAGGGGCAAATTCCGATGATGTAAAATATCATAAAATCAATATAAGTTTACATTTAAAAATAAAATGCATGTGAATTTAAAAAAGAGTATATGTGGCTCTTCTAAAGTAAAATTATTTCTTTATAATCCATTATTTTATATAACTTGCTATCCAGAAGATAACAAAATTTTTTACTATATCCCTAAGCTGATGATTATAATAAGAATAATAACAGCTCACATTTAGTCAATGCTTTAAGGCAATTTGTAAAATTTGCAAATTGTCTCATCTGATCCTCACAATTACCCTGTGAGATAAGTGCTATGAATAACATCATTTTTACAGATGAGGAAACTAAAGCTAAGAGAGGGTAAGTTACTTATGCAGGATCAGAAATCTAGCAAGTATCTGTAGCAGAGATTTGAACCTAGGTTACCTGACTTCAAACTCCCTCACATGCCACCTCTCATTTTACAGATACAGAAACTAAACTACACATAGAGTGATTTGTCACCTAGCCCAAGGCTTTCAGAGCATTTATGGATCTAAATTTAGTCTGAATGCAAGTATTAAATGGAAAGCTAAGGCTACTGCTCTGACCAGGCACTTAAATAATTACATGTTAACTGCTAAACATTAATGAATAATTCTGTAGACTGAAAACCTTAAAATGTTTAAAGTGAAAAGCTAATTATCTTCTTTAAAAGAACTGTTGCCTACCAGGATGAAATTCTTGCTTTTTGACACTTCCTTAAAATTTATTCTTTACAGCAGCTAGAACATAGCAGAGATTGGTTCTGATTTAATCGGAAAAGTACAAACATCTTCAGGCAAAGATGGTACCTGGTAGAAGGAGGTTGGGAACTTTTATAGTTTAAAAAAAAAGTAACATAAATCTATTTCACTGTTCCCCTTGAATTCTCGATCTGCTTGCTATCATTCCCAAGATTTTATTCTTAATTCTTCAAAGGACTGAGAAACAATGCTAAGTATATTAGAATAGTTCATTTTTTCTTTTCCAGATACAACATTACATCTTTTGCCTTTGTGCCTTGGCATACCTGTAATGCTCTCCCTCCACACCTCTACCTCTTATGACTCAGCTCTTGGTCAGTTACATCCTGAATTCAAATCCAGCCTCATATACTCATTTGCTATGTGACCATGGGCAAGTCACTTAACCCTGTTTGTCTCAGTTTCTAATCTGTAAAATGTGCTGGAAAAGAAAATGGCGGAACATTCCAGTATCTTTCCCATGAAAACCTCAAATGGGGTCACAAAGAATCAGATACAACTGAACAACAACAAAGACTCAGCTAAAATGCCATTTCCTTCAGGAGGTTTCTCTGATCTCCCCAATACTAGAAAGACCAGGTATGGTCAACTGATACACACACACACACATTTATATATAAGCATATATACACACATATATGTAAAACACATATGCACACATATGTACATACATATATACATAACACATGCATATATAGAGATCTGTATGTATATATGTTATAATTTTGCTTTGAAATAAACATTTTCATCCTCTCTTTCTTTACCTTATAGATTTTTAAAATGCGGTTCATCAACTGACACAGTTTGGTCTTTCAAGGTATTCTTAAATTCCAGTTTTTCAAATGATTATTGATCACTGAATGTAAAGTTTCCTTGACCAAGCCAATGTGGCAATTAGAAATAGATATCCCTCTTAACCTTACTTAAACTCGGATGCTAAAAAGGGGAGAATTTACAATAGGTCTCTCAAACTTTAAGAGTTCAACTAAATACTTTTCCTTGGATTGAAGACCAAATGGATTAAATTTCCAGAATCTCTTGCAGGATAACTGGAAAAATATCTCAACTTCTCTTTTCCCCTTGTACATATTGTAATGTGTGCTTTTGGAAAACTTTTCAAAATAAGAGAATAGCATAACTAGGGCAAATAGTTCTTTTATGTAAAAAGAAATTTCTTTTTGTTTTCAAGGGTGAGGGGAGAAAAAGTAGAAGACCCAGAGCTGTGGTTTCTTCGGTATGGACGACTGCCAGGATGAAAACTTCTTCTAACAATAGAGAACATCGGTTCTTTTGTAATGTATGGTCTTGGAGAGTGGTCTGGAGGCATTGGGGCTTTTGGGGCAAAAAAGAAATATTTGCCTAGAATAAAGGCCTTTTGTCACAATGAGAAATTAAATATTTATGTTTACAATATGTTTCTTTTTCTTTTCTCTATTGTGTATTTAAGTTTAAGGCATACATTTTTAAATGAAGTAATTAAATAACCATTCTATGCAAGCTATCTAGATACCTCTACAAAACAATTAATTAAAAATTTTACTATTACTATTTCTACTTCTACCACCGCCACCACTACTACTAGCTAAGATTTATATAGCATTTACTATGTGCTAGGCAATGTGATAAGCACTTTATGATTATTTTCTCATTCAGTCCTCACAGCAACACTGTAAAGGTTCGTGGTAATACTATTATTCCCATTCTACAGTTAATGAAACTGAGGAATAGGAGTTAAATGACTTGCCGTTATGGGATTTAAAGATCTTCCATGCTCCTTGAATTTGCTGACATAGCAGGAAGGGGTGGGGCAAGAGGAAGCAGAAGCCAAACTAAAGCTCATGAGGCAACTGGAAGCGTGGTGGTGGTGGTGGGGGTGGTGGTGCTGTGAACAACTTCTTTTTTTGAGTCAGCCAGAATTTCTGCTAAGGACTCTTGCTGAGGACTGCCAGGGATGGGAACTGCGGGGGGCCAGAGCTGCTGGGAGCTCAATTTGTGGATGCTGAGTAGTTGCCCTGAGTGGGGAGAGGAGGACCTTTGCCTGAGGTAGCCTGTTCTGCTTTGAAGGCTTGAGAATGTGGGTATTTACTACATTAACTACATGTGCCAACTTCATAACTACTGTGATGGCTTTGACTTTCTGGTTTTGGGACTCAGTTTTTTTTTACATTTGAATAAATGTTCTACCTTTATTGCCCATGTAGAGAGCCTGGTATATTTTGTGATTATTAAACATATCAGCATATTTATAGTTACTGTAGGCATTGTGAATACTGCATTGTTGATATACTTGCCCAGGGTCACACAGATAGTAAGTGACTAGGGAAGGATTTTTAACTCAGGTCTTTCTGACTCCAGGTCCAGGTCTCTAACCACTGTACCTCTCAGGAAAGGTAACAAAATTAGGTTTGGGTCATCTATTTAAAAGTCTGAGATGGGAAATGCAAGTTGTTAAGCACTTGAAAAATTATTCAAACTCTAATAATAATTAGAGAAAGATAAAATAAAGAAATGTTGAGTTATCAAATTTGCCCATGGACACTCGTCAATCTAGACACTGTCAGAGGCAGAACTTGAACCCAGATCTTCCTGATTTGGACAGGCCAAGGTCAGCCTTATCTATGTCTGTTACACTTGTCTGTATTATCTGTCACACACTTAGAATGTGGACATTGGGGGGTAGCGAGGTGGCACAATGGATAGAGTACCACTAGCCCTGAAGTCAGGAGGACCTGAGTTCAAATCCAGTCTTGGACATTTACTAGCTGTGTGACCATGGGCAAGTCACTTAACCCCAAATGCCTTCCAAGAAATAAAAAAAAATATGAACATTTTTATTTCTTCAATAAACAGAGTCAAAAAGAAGGGTGAAATCAAAAGAACAACCAAAAAGTGATATACACTTTTCTTTTCACAATGTTTTATGAGATGACCTTCGTTAACAGAGGGAAGATCTTCATTTTCACTAGGACACAAGTGGCAATTCATTACCTTCTTGTCCTGACAGCTCAACAATAATTCTCTGGCACTAAGATCAGAAAGTAAACTCATTATTAGAGTGAGTTTGACTTAGAATGCCAGAATAGCAGTCCGCTCTTAGGAAAGTTCCAAACGCCACGAGCCTAGGGAGGGAGACATGCTAGGTATCTATGATGTAGCAGAATTCTTCTGCCACTTAAGAGACAATATGGCCCATTGTAATGGGAATGCAAATTTTAAAGATCTTCCCTGCCCCTAGGCTAAAGTACACCTGGAGCCCGGGGTGGGAGGCTTGTTTCTCAGTAGATACATAAGCCCTGATGTGTAGCTTTGTTTTGGGGCTCACTTTGAGAAGTGTTCTGTGATTTGATCAGATGAAACTATGGAAAGCTGTTGTCCAGAGCCCCCCAGCTTTGAAACCCAGATGTTGTTTGGTATGGATGTAATGGTTGGACAGTTTGGAAATCTGTCTACTTGATCTGTTTTTGTCTTGATAATTCTGTCTGTATACTTTGAAGTTCGGGGTGCTGACCTTTTCCCCCTGAACTAGGTGAACGATACATATCTGACTGATTAAAGTAAGCTTGTTAACCCATTTTGAGTATACACACACACATATACATTGACGATCATAGCTGCAGTGGGACTTATCAACCTGTGTGAATTTTTTTTTTGTCCCCATCTTTACCAGAAGTCTTGATGAGAGATCTTCCTGACATACTAAATATCTTATACTTTTCCCCCCACTTTTTTAAATTTTAGACTTAAATACTAAAACTTAAATACACAATAGAGAAAAGAAAAAGAAACATTATAAACTTAAATATGTTCAAAAATACAAAATAAAAGAAAAAAGGCATGTCAGGTGGACAGAAGAACGTAATAGAGGATTAAAAATATATAGGAATAAATTTCCATTTTGAGAAATCCTATATAATAAATACTACATGTTGTATTGCAAACTTTCTTTGCTTCTTTCTTTCTTTTGTTTTTACTTTGTTCTTTTTCCCTTCTGTAAAGCCACGCACAAGCAGCTTCCAGAAGAATGCTACCGTGAACAGTTTTTAAGGTTCTGAGTAGGTTCACATAGTACTGAATACTCTATTTATTCAATAACAAATCAGAGCAAAACATTCACAGTAAATCAAGGTACAACATTCACAATGTTACAACTTATCACAGATAATCAAAATACAGCATTCACAACAACTTATCACAGAAAATGGCCACATAGTTTTCACCACTAGTTTTGAACAAAGTGTAATCATTTAGTCACTCAATCATTCAATCATCCTCTTGCCTCCTTAAGGGTCACAAAATACAATAGTCAAAGTTCTCCACTCATGGGCACACTAATTTATAATATCAGTCCCTACTCAGCATTCTCTTAAGCAGTAGTGTAAAATACACAGGCCATCCACCCCTCAGTCACAAATAAGTTACAATCTTCTCAGTCAGTACATAATATCCAAGTAAAATCTACTTTCAGCTTGACTCAGGGTAGTCCCTCATATTCCCTGGATCCCCTTCCATGGTCCCAGCTCCTACCTGGATTCACCAAACTGTCACCTGGGTTCAAAGGCAGACAGCTCTCAGGTCCGTGTCCAGCTCTCCATGCTGTTCCTGTTCCACACTGAAGCTCACAGTGTCCAGTTCACCTTAAATCCTTCACAATCTCTGTTCCCAGGAAGTCAAGGCTTAACAAAGCCAGAAACAGGTTCACACAAAGTACCAACATCACAGTCATACTTCCTCAGTCTTTGGCAGCTCCCAGGAGAAGCTGGTGGCTCCCAGCAGAAGCTCCTGCTGGTTCCCAGAATCAAAATCACTTCACCCAGTTTCCCAAAATCAAAATCATTCTGATGGAATCCTAATCAAGCTGCCCCAGCCCCAATATTCTAACTTCATTGTAGGCCTGGCCCTACTGAATAGAAGGCCCATTGCACCTACCTAGCCCCAACCTAAGTTCTTTGAATATGCCTCACTGCTTACTGGAAAACAGGTGTGTCCCTGAACTCTTAATTCCCACAGAAACAACAGGTGTGCCATATGATAGGAACCCAGCTACTGCCTCTACCTGGTCACTGCCCCCAGACCCACCCCCACAGAAACAGGTGTATCATTGTATTCAATCACAATCACATCATCCATCTAGCCTAAGACAGGACCACAATAGCTAGCCAGTTGGAGGGCAGAATGACCAGAATGGTTAATCACTGAACCATAGATGGGACCCCTCCTCCATTACCTAATCCCTTAACAAACTCCTCCTGCCTTCTTAATATTAATGATATTCCTCTATTCTATGTAAATTTCTGATGTGTAATTGCATCTTTACCCTATAAAAATCCAACTTGCTTTCTCTGAAGTTGCTGGTTCTTCTTGGAATTTAGCCCACTTCATGAGAGGCATCAATCTCAATAAATGCCTATACTTGGATTAGAGGTGATCTGAGTCTGAATTCTTTGAGACAGTTCCAACATAACACATCATGAAATTGCAACAGTTTTCGGGTGGGCAAAGCCCTGACCTCAACAGTTTTTGACGTCCCTGGGTTTAAACTGCAACAGCTTTTTGTCGTCGCTGGGTGGCCTTGAGTCTCTGACTCTGACCTCCCTCTCCTCATGGAGCAAAAGACTCTGATTCAGACCCCCTCTAATCCAAAGGTAAAGCTATCTTTTTCCCTCCTCTTAGCTGGGAAATCTTTCAAGCACCTAGGAAGGCTTGACTGGATTGCTTGGGCCCTTGTAGCTAGCAAATTCCCTTTTGACAGAGGATGCTCTGCTTGGGAATTTTGCAGAGAGTTCTTTATGAACTCAATTCTTCATCCTTCAGTGGGATGCCACTGAAGAGATGAATGTAGCTATACGGGGGATTTCCTTAGGCTTACTGGCATTCAGTCCCAACTCCCATCCCATGGGACTACTAAAGTGTAAGAGCACCTGGTATTTATATAATCTGGAAGACCAAGAAAAGTTATCTGTGCTTTCTGTTTGTATCTGTCTGTGTCTGTGTAAAAGTCTGAGTCTGCCTCCTTGTAAGATTCAAAATGCAGCCAGCCTGAAAAAAAAAAAACTGTACCTGGGCTAGAGATATTGATGGTCTCTTAAAGAAAGGTTGTTGGCAAAAGAGAGGCAGGTTTCAAAGCTGCACTTTGGAATTGGACTAGCACTTAACCCTTTCCTGGGCCACAGAAAGAGAACTGTATAAAATTATTGGGAATATAGATCCGGGTAATTGACTTCATTCTGGTTAGTATTTGGCACTAAGATAAACTGGGAAAATGCACAGATCTGAAATTGAGATGCCTCAAAGAGGAAACTTTTGAGCTCTGCAGTACAGGGAACAGGGGGCGAGGCACCACTGGATCTTTTCCAGGGTCCCACTCACCTTTACTGGAAGGTTTAAAGCTCTCATTTTCAAAGAAATTTTTAAAGAGTGAACACCTGAGTGAAATTTACTTGAGCAAAAAGAAAAAAAAAACCAACCCACTAAGATTCTCCTCCCTGTGTCCCACCTCTGATGAGGCTAGGGCTACCATGCCTTCTCACTGTGATCCAGCTCTGCCCAGACCAGGGCCACAGCAAGAAGTTACAACCACCAAAAGTTTCTTTCTAGCGGTCCCAGCTCTTCCCAGGCTAGAGCTACAGTGCCTTCTCCCTGTCATCCTGGCTCTGACCAAGCTGAGGATACAGCAAAAGGTTGGAACCATTAAAATCCTTCGCCCTGTCATCTGGGCTCTGACCAAGCTAAGGATACAGTGAAAAGTTATAAGAAGAGAGAATTTGAGTTAACCTCCCTCATCTGGTGAAAGGAACAAGGAGGGAGGTACAACAGCTACATTGGGGCCCCACTGGCAACAGCCCTAAGTCCCTAGGCACCCCGAAGCCCACTCCTCTAGGTAAGCAGATGAACCTCTCCTCTCAAAACCCCAAGTCTTTATTCCCACACCACCAGAACCTGGAGCTTCTGCTCCAAGTTCCCTGAAGCCAAGCAACCCCTATCAGGAAACTTGCAGGCTCCTCAGGGACCCTCCTCCTTATTCACCAAAACCCCCTCCTCACAATGTCCCCCTGGAGCTTTCATTCAGGCGCTGGACTCTACAACTTCCTGGCACTACCTGGTCCTTAGTCTCTCCCACACAAGGAGCAGTGTCCTCTTTCTCCTTCTTTCCCAAATTGACCACCCCCACAACCAGACTCTGCAGCTGTGGGGAGTGAGAAAAGGAAAGGAGAAAACAGTCAGAAGTCAACCAGCTTCTACACTCGGTAAGCCCAATCTAATTTTTATATGTGATTTGGTGATGCCATTAATGTCATCTTACTGTTTGTGCTATTATTGTATTGTATTTCTAAACTGTAGTAAAATTATTTCATGTTGTAAAACTTGAGGGACCATTATGAGCCAGAAACAGTGTTAGACAAAGCAACTTTTAATCTGAATTTAGTTGAAACTAAAAGACAGTGAAAAAAATTTTTTTTGTTTAAAACCAGGTATGTTATTTTATTCAGTCCTGCTAATCCTGTCTTAAAGCTAAAACAAGTTGGCTCTTACTTATGAAAATTATAAGATTGTTAAATAAGTTACTTAGGATTATTATCATAATGTTAAAACTTAAAACTGATCCCATAGCAGCTCTAAGGGTAGACACTCCCCACTCCCCTCCCTTAGGAAGATGGTCACGGTCACCTCCAATGTAGTGCTATAGGGGGTGACTGGAGGCCACATGTGCCAGCTACCATACACTGCAATCCTAAAAATAAAATACGGGAACTTTGAAAGACATCCTGGCAGAAAAAAAAATCAGTACTGAAAATAAAGGGAAGCCAACACAGAAAGTATGTGGCTTTCATCAGTCCAGAAGAAGAATATTATAGGGTGGGCAGGCAAATCAGCCCCTTTTTTGGGTCCCTATTGATTTCTCCTCATTTGTAAACTTGCCAGATCCCCAGAAACCATCTGGTGGGCAAGGTCATCAGCCCCAGGAAAAAAAAAATAAAAGCTTGTTTGGGTTATGGAGTTCCTAAACAATGAACTTGGCTTACTAAGAAATGAAATATTTTATGTATGTAATTCATGGTAAATGTTTATTGCTTATTTCAGCTCCATGAGAGTAACAAAAACAATTGTATCAAGCCCTAAGATGTGATTGATGAAACTTGCCATTTGAGGTAAAAGATGTTGGAACTGCAACCAGTTTTATTTTGAGTTTGAATTTAGATATAGTTGCATTAAATCAGTATCTGAGAGAAAAGCCACAATATAGTCAGAGGGAATCCTGCTACAGGTGAAAGTTTGCTTTTGGGAAAAGCCAAGAGGACAATTTTAGCCTCAGTCTAAGATGAGACCCTCCTGACTCGGTTTTCCCATTGTCTTTCTTTGAAAAGGAATGTTTATGGGGCGGCTAGGTGGCTCAGTGGGTAAGAGCGCTCCCCAAGGAGTCAGGAGGACCCGGGATCGGTTCCAGCCTCAGACACTTAACACCCACACAAAAAATAACTGGCTGTGTAACCTTGAGCAAGTTACATAACCCCAATTGCTTTTAAAAGAAAAGAAAAGGAATGTTTTTTACCTGGCTATTCCTGAGTCTAATTATGAGATGGAATTAAAGTGACTCTTATCTGAATTCAAGCAGAGCTAAGGGTGTTTTATCCTGTCATATCGAGCATTCCCTCCTTTTTTCTTTTATGACAAATTTCTCTAATTAGAGTAAGTAGTCGGTAAAAGATAATAAAAGTACAATACAGGTATGTGAAATTTTGCAGTTCTCAATCTGAATCCATAGTCATTCCATATCCCAAACAACTGGGTAAATTAACACATGGGTTTATCATCTGCCTCCCCACATAGTCAAGTGAAATGTTAAATCCCTAGAATAGAACATTTTTTCTGAATGACATGGGAACAATTAGACAAAGGGGAAAGAAGTTTGTGAAACAAAAGTACAAATACAATATTAATCATTATGCCATATACTAAGCCTGGGATACATCTGAGCTACTAAATCTGAGCTATTCAGCCCAAAATTATATTCTTTTCTACAGCCTAAATAATTTAGTAAAAGGGTACTTGGCCTAATCAACTGCTTATTACTGGATATATCTTTCTTTCTCCTTATATCTTGGGCCCTGCATATTGAACTTGCCTGTCAGATTTGTGTCTCTCAGATTATAGTCCAATTCACCTACAGTTGGCAGCAAGCAGTGGATACCTGTCCATACTCACCTATCATCCCCTGGATGTGATCTATGCTCGGTTCCAGTCAACTTCCTCCTTGGGACCCACTGAGACAGGGACAGGTCTACTCCCCTTTTTAGCCTGAAGAAGCTATAGAAGCTGAGACCTTCCCTTCTCCCAAATGGATTTGGGTCCCAACACTTTGAGGGGGGAATGATGGAATCCTAATAAAGCTGCCCCCGCCCCAATATTCTAATTCATTATAGGCCTGGCCTTACTGAATAGCAGGCCCACTGCACCTACCTAGCCCCAGCCCCCCCACCAATGTCCTAACTTCTTCATATATGCCTCACTGCCTACTGGAACAACAGGTGTGTCTCTGAACTCTTAGTTCCCACAAAAACAGCAGGTGTGTCCATATGATGGGAACCCAGCTACTGCCTCTACCTGGTCACTGCCCCCAGACTCATTCCCACAGAAACAGGTGTGTTGTTGTATTCAATCACAATCACATCTAGCCCAAAATAGGACCACAATAGCTAGCCAGTTGGAGGGCAGAATGACCAGAATGGTTAATCACTGAACCATAGATGGGACCCCTCCTCCATTACCTAATCCCTTAACAAACTCCTCCTGCCTTCTTAATATTAATGATATTCCTCTATTCTATGTAAATTTCTGTTGTGTAATTGCATCTTTCCCCTATAAAAATCCAACTTGCTTTCTCTGAAGTTGCTGGTTCCTCTTGGAATTTAGCCCACTTCATGAGAGGCATCAATCTCAATAAATGCCTATACTTGGATTAGAGGTGGTCTGACTCTGAATTCTTTGAGACAGTACCAACGCAGCAACACATCATGAAATCACAACAGTTTCTGGGTGGGCAAAGCCCCCACCTCAATAGTTTTTGGAGTCCCTGGGTTTAAACCACAATTCTCCCCAGCCTGGGCCTTTCCTCGTCAGCCTCCTCAGCAGCAGCTGCTTCTGACTCCAATGAAGCTTATCCCAAGGAGTTCTGACACTCCCTCTCTGGGGCTTTTCCTTTTATACAATATTGCTCCTCCCTTTTAGCCCCTTCCTGATCCTCAGCAAGGGGAGTTCATACTTTCTGTTTATTTAACAGAGGCTTAACTTGAACTAGGTGCTAAGTACCTCTTAGATTTCCAATACAAAGGGATCTTTAAATTTCATTACCATTACACCTCCTTCCCAGAAGACAATTAAGCACAGATAAACACACAAACACAAACACATACATCCATATATATACATATATATATATATATATATACACACACACACATATATATACATATATACACACACACATATACATATACATATATACATACGCATACATATATAGGTACATACATTCCCTAACACATTCTACTCTTGATCTTTATTTTTCTGCTGGTGCATTTCTCTTATTTCCTATCTCACCCGATTCCTTTACTTCCATCCACTACCTTGCTCTCCTATTACTTAACCTACCCCCCTACAAGGATCCCTCCTATATCCTCCCATTCCCATTAATCTAAGTACCCTCTACATCCTCTCCTTTAATCTGTTCCCTTACCCTCTCTTCTAGGGATCCCTTCCTTATTGTCTTCACCCGCCATATCCCCTTCATGTTTCATTTCTTTCTGAATTTAGAAGGCTTTTATACTCTTTCAGATATATATGTAGCGTTCCCTCTTGAAACCATTCCTGCTGAAAGTAGGTTTCCAGAAATAACAGCCCTCCTCCTCCGTCTAATTCCTCTGTGTAGGTTCTTCCTCTTGTACTTCATTTGGACTCTTGTTAGCTATTCTAAATGGTTCGACTTTTTAAAGTCATATACTCCGCTATAACTCAAACTTTCTTACGAACTACTCAATCACAACTAGCAATCTTAGACATATATTTCACAAACATAAAAAGTAAATAATCTCTTCTTAGTGGGTCTCTTGCAATTAATCTTTAGTATAGACCTAATATTTGTTCTGACTCTTGCATGTCAAATCTTCCATTAAGTTCAAGTTGGTTTTTTTTTTTAAACAAGTCCTGAAAGTCTGACAATTCTTTAAATGTCTATTTTTTTTTTCATTCAAAATTATGCTTAGCTTTGCTGGATATGATATTTTTGGCCATAACTCCAGCTCTTTTTGCTTTGATATATACTGTTTCAAGATCTGTGATATTTTAGTGTTGCTACTGCTAGATCTTGTGTTATTCTAATTGTGGCACTGCCATATTTAAATTTTTCTCTTGATGCTTATCATAGTTTATCATTGAGTTGGGGTTTTCTATAATTTTATTATAATTTTTCTATATTTTATGTTTTCTATATATATTCTATATATTTTTATAATTACTATAAAATTTCTATAATTTTACTATAATATTCCTGTGGGTTTTCCTTGTAGGATTTCTTTCAGGTGGTGATTAGTGGATTTTATCTATTTCTACTTTCTCCTCGTGTTCTAAAGTTTTAAGACAATTTTTTTTTTTTGTATTCTTGTATCAAGATTCTTTTTGTTTGTTTATTTGTGTTTTGCTTTTGGGAGGGCAACTGGGGTTAAGTGACTAGCTACACATCACACGGCAAGTTTTTGTGTTAAGGGTCTGAGGCCAAATTTGAACTCAGGTCCTCCTGACTCTCCAGGGCCAGTGCTCTATTCACTGAGCCAGCTAGCCACCCCCAAAGATTCTTTTTTTTTTTTGATCATAGCTTTCAGTTAATCTGATTATTCCTATATTTTCTTTTCTTTTTTTTTAGAATCAACTTATTTTATTGTGTTTAATGAATGAACACACAATATAACAATAAGAGAATAATGACATTTGATAATAAGATAAACAATTTTTGCTAAAAATTCTTTTTTTAATCAAATGCTTTATTAACTTCTAGTTTACATCATTCATTTCTGCAAGATTTTTAGTTACAAATTTTCTCCCTTTTTTCCCCTACCCACCAACCCAAAATAGCAATCCCACTGGATATCCCCTCCTCCAATCTGCTCTCTCCCATATCTTCTTCTTCTTCTTGGTTGCTTGTAATATTTTCTCCTTCAGAATTCTAGAACCTGGCTATAATATTCCTAGGAGTTTTCTTTTTGGGATCGTTTTCAGGTCATTGATGGATTCTTTCGACCTCTATTTTGCCCTCTGGTTCTAAAACATCAGAGAATTTCTTGAAGGATGATTTCTAGATTCTTTCTTTGATCATGGCTTTCAGGTAGACCAATAATTTTTAAATTCTCTCTCCTGGATCTATTTTCCACATCAGTTGTTTTCCCAGTGAGATAGTTCACACTGCCTTCTATTTTTTCATTTGTTTGGATCTGTTTAATCGTATCTTGATTTCTCATAAATTCACTAGCCTCCATTTGCTCCAATCTAATTCTGAAGCCATGATTCTTTTCACTGAGCTTTTGAGACTCTTTTTCCATCTGGCAAATTCAGCTTTTTAAGGCATTCTTCTCCTCATTGGCTTTTTGAGTCTCTTTTGCATTTGAGTTAGTCTATTATTATTTTTTTTAAGTAATCGGGGTTAAGTAACTTGCTCAAGGTTACACGGCCAGTTATTTCTGGGTGTGGTGCTAAGTATCCAAGCCCAGATTTGATCCCCAAGTCATCCTGACACTGGAGCCAGTGCTCTTACTTGCTGAGCCACCTGGCCGCCCCGAGTTAGTCTATTTTTTAAGGTGTTACTTTCTTCAGTCAGGTTGTTGACTCTCATTTCATAATTTTCTTGCATCACTCTCATTTTTCTTCCCATTTTTTCCTCCAGTTCTCTTATTTTGTTTTCAAAATCCTTCTTTAGGTCCTCTATGACCTTCATCCCAATTGCTGGGGTTTTCTCAGCTGCCTAAATTGGGTGCCCTCTCTGAAGCCTCCACATGCTCTGGAAAGCTGGTTGCACACCCCAGGACCTCCACCCTAGACTGCAATGCACAGGGCTGCTGTGCCGACCACACTCCCAAACTACTAGATCCCAAAGTCCAAACTGCACTGACCTCTCACTTTGTCCTTAGCATCTATGGGTTGATAATTCTGGAAACCTCCAGAGCTGCTGGTGATCTGAAGACCTTCCAGCCGGGGGCTGGTCAGGCCTGCCCTGAGGCTAAAACCTCAGGCTCTCATTAATTCCTGCCAGTCTGCTCAGCTGTCCTAAGGGGGAGGTTAGCTTCTCTGTGTCATTTTGTGGGTTCTGTAGCTCCAAAATTTCTTCAGAATTATCTTTTTATATGAATTGCAGCAGGTGGAAGCCAGAGCCCCGCAGAAGTCCTGTTCCTACACTGCCATCTTGACTCTGCCCTCCTTTTTTCTTTTTGGAGGGGGGGAAGGTAGGGAAATTGGGGTTGAGTGACTTGCCCAAGGTCACATAGTTTTGTGTTAGGTGTCTGAGGCCATATTTGAACACAGGTCCTCCTGACTCCATGGCTGGTGCTCTATTCACTGTGCCACCTAGCCGTCCCATGTTTTCTCTTCTTGATCTATTCTCCAGATCAGTTGTTTTTCTTATGAGAAGTTTCACATTCTCTTCTATTTGTTCATTATTTATATTTTGTTTTATTATTTCTTCATCTTTTCTAACTTTGCTGGCTACCCCTTGCCCAATTCTGATTTTCAAGAAATCATTTGCTTCCTTAAGATTCTGGATCTCCTTTCCTAATTGGTTGATTTTGTTTTCATAATCTTCTTGTTTTTCTTCGATTGTTCTTATTTGTTTTATAGTTTTTCCTCAATCTTTCTCATTTGATTTGTAAAGTCTTTTTTAAGTTCTTCTATGAATTATTTTTCGGCATGAGAACCATTTGACTTTACTCTTTGGGGTAGAAGAGGGTTTCTTTGCTTCAGTATCCTCCTCTGAAGATGAACCCTGTCTTCTCTATTCACATAGTAACTCTCTATGGTTTGATTCTTTCTCATTAACCTGTGCATTTTTTTTAAACTGCAGTAGTTTAGTTTTTGTAATAACTTCTAGTCCTGGGGTATGGGGGATGGTGCCTCTGCCCTCAGATCCTCCTTCAGTTCTCCTCTTTGGCCTGGAACTGAGACCAAGACCTCCAGCCTCCTTTCAATGCCCACAGCCCATGGCATCCCCACTTCACTGCTTCTGAACTCACTGGGCTGTGCTGGTTACTTCTAACCCCCCACCCCTACCCCCAGCTCCCCAGCATAGCTTTCTTTCTTTGTCAGCAGAGGTTCCCTCAATTTTCCCCAGCTCTGTTGCCCAACTGCCCTTACTCTTCCCAAGGGTAAAAGTTCCTGTGACTGGAGCAAAGGTAGCCTCCCAACCCAACTAATCCAGGGCTTGTCACTTGTTGTTTAAAGTGGTCCTAGCCTGGAGGTGTTTACTCTTCACAGGGACTCAACCTCCTCCTGGGACTTTTCTTCAGATCTTCACTGATTATCCCAGGAGGGCCCTGCTCTTCCCCAGCTCTTATTTATTTTTACTCTTTTGTGTTTGCCCTGAGGAGGTATTTTGTCTCTTTTGTGGAGGGAAAGCTCTTGAGAGCTTGGAATTTTCTGACCTCCTCTACCATCTTTCCAGAATCCTCTCCCAATATCTTATACTTTTTTTAAAAAGTATTTTATTATGAACTTAAGAAATGAATGTTTCTATAACAGTAAAATAGGAAAAAAAATGATTGTACGTGAAATTGTAAATCTATTATGTACAACTTGCTATTCCTTTTAAATATATAGTAAAGTTATCATGTAATCTTTTTCCTTTTTGTTTCTTCCCTCTCCATCTCCAAAGAAGGCTACCATTAGACACAAATATGCATATATGTGTGTGTATATATATATATGTATATATATATATGTAAAACAATTCTATACATACTTTTATTCATCATTTCTTTCTCTAGATGCAGATAGTGTCTTCCTTCATATGTCCCTGGAAGTTAATTTGGGTATTTATAATAGTCAAAATTACTTAGTCACTCAAAGATTTTTCTTAAAATAATACTGTTACTGTATATAACATTCTCTTTATTCTTTTATTTTTTTACTGTTTTGATATCAGTGGAGAAATCAAATGGTTCACTAATCTTGTTCAATAACCAGTCCAACTAAATATTTCCCTGAAATCATTCATGTCTCTTTCAACATGTTCTAACCTAATTATTCAGACACACTGCATTTTTCCAGTACCCTTTCAATCTGTTGAAATTGTGATTCTTCTGAATCATACTCCATGATTTTCAGCCTTAGCACTGGAAGAATACTGGAGTTTTAAAAAGGCAGGCTTTTAGAGCAATTAGCCACATGAGATCAATGGGTGGGGGGGAATGACATGATTTCCCAATTAATTACCCCTAGTACACAAAAATTTCCTGGAGTTCTGGGTTTGTGCTTTAAAACCTTTCCTAAGACCCTGAAATAATATTTTTTTTAAAAAAATCGTCATACTAAAGAAAAACTTCATACACAAAAAACCTAGCAAACCTTTCAAATTTGAGACAACTGAAAATGAGCCATTTCACTTACCTCAGTTATTGATTAAACTCTGAAAGAGTAAAACATATACTGTACCAGCTATTAAAGGGAGAAGAATTGCTGTACTTGTAAATCACATTCACTCCACTTAAGAGCTCCATTATCTCCCAGTAGTACCAAAATTGAAAAGAGAGGTTATTGCTTTTAAAGGCTTAATTTGAATCTAGGCCCTTGAACAGCAACTTCAATGATTTATAACACTGATCAAATTCAAATTCTCTTACTGTTTTGAATTCCAGGAAAACAGTTCTTTTTTAAAACTATCACCACTGAGACACATGGGATACTTGCAATACTTCCTTCCTGCCCCTCAAATGAAAAGAAAAAAGAGACAATGTTATTTACATAACATTGTAAGTAGTGTTACATTTACTATGGGTATAAAAATTTTTATTCTTATATACATATAGAGAAATAGTAGGATTTTTTTGCTTGTTCAAATAAAGGACTAAAACAAGGGTATATTTTACTAACAGATCTAAATAAAAAAATACAAGAATGTGAACCAGATGGTTGGAAAATAATGAACTTGCTTCCTTAGGTTACGTTTTGCTGGACTTAAATATATTTGCATACTAAACCAGAGTGGATTACAGGAGTGTCTAACTCCAAGTGAAATAGGTTTGCCAGAGAAGCTCAAAAGAGTGTGAGAAAACTCTGAGTGAAGGGACTTCAGCCTGCTCTTAGCAGGAAAACTTGGAAGACTTAAGCTGAAATGGCCAGAAAGGTACCCTGGCAACAGAAACCAGGAGCAGGAAGCAATAACCATGGGAGCCTACTACATATACAGCCACCATGAAACCAGCAGAGACTACCTGCCTCTACTCTACCAGAACCCAGTTACATTACAAGAAGACACTATCAAGCCTATGGTGTCCAAGGCATGAATTGTTTTGTTGTGAGAGCCCTACTCATATATTTACTACATAGGTTGTTCTCCTAACCTCCACTTGAACTGGCATGCTCAGAATCAGAAGGTGGCTACTATGACCCCTCATGGATCTAGAGTAAGCCTTAAGGGACTGGGACATTGCCTTTTTAGTTATTATAGAGTGCATAACCCCACAAGGCATGCTCTCCAAACCCAATGATTACCTGCTGATACAATTCATTAGCCAGAGTTAGCTTTTTTTAAGACGTATTTATTAAGGTGGCATAATAAAAACAAATGGTCTAAGAAATCAGCACTAAAAAAGTGAGACACAATCTCCCATATTTATATACAAACTCCAGGGAAGATGGGTTCAAATTTAGAGCACATGTAGAAAAGGGGGTAACTCATAGCTCTGGGAAGTCCTTTTGCTGGAGTCCTCAGGATGTTCTTTATATGTACGGCATAGCTTTCTGCTGGGCTCACTCTACAAGTTTGAGAGGCCCTGATCTTCTGTATGCCTAGTTTCTTCTCTGTTCCTAAGGCAGACAGGGTCACCAGTCATTGCTATTCCAAGGACACTTTTAAGATGCCAAGGAGAGGGGCAGCTAGGTGGCGCAGTGAGTAAAGTGCCCAGCCCCAGAGTTGGGAGGACCCCAGATTGGTTCGGCCTCAGACACTGAACACCCACACAAAAATACTAGCCATGTAACCTTGGTTAAGTTACTTAAGCCCAATTGCCCTCCAAAAGGCAAAGTCCAAATCCTCTGACCCTTTAAAGTTCACAAGGTCATACTCTGGTTAGAAGAAGGAGAGGAAACTAAAGTTCTATTCCTTTCCCCTAATCCTTCCCACACCCACCCCAAGCAATTCTTGGGAGGTTGCCTGGAATGCTCTCTTTGATCATCATTGAAATATCCTGGATCCCAAACTGATCTGCATATAGTAACTGATTTTCTTCAACCATCCCAATGATATTAAGGGATTTCTTGTACCTAGTTCATTGCCCTTGATTGGTTGGTTGACTCAAAAGAAATGTTAAGGACTTGTTCACACCTCACACACCTCTGCCTGATTGACTAATTAAATGAGGGGTGGGGGTAGTGTTCTCACTGTGGTAACTTTCAGTGAGGTGGGGTAATTGATTCAATGAACTCCCAGTTTTACACCTTCCTTTGTTTAATTTTTGATGTCATCAGCAAATCAACTGGAGTGTATTTGGCAAAGTTGACAGTCCCAAATCCTTCATAGTCTGATACTCTTGTCTGAATTAATATGGTTCATATTTGGTTCATAATTAATTCATGCCTCTGGTGGATTCAGTGGAACTATCTTACTTGACAAGGGCAGTTACTTTAAATGTGCTGGGTGAGAGATTGGACTCCTAACCTTACAATAAGAAGGTAATAAAGGAATAATTTATAAAACAGTCTATATTAAATAATTTTTAAAATTTATTAATAGTACAAAAATATTTTGCTCCAAGTGAGAGCATGTTATTGAATATGTTTAAATGCTTTAAAATTTTTAAAATCTTATATGCTATGATTTTGTGATTTGGAAGTCTGAAGTGAAGTTCAATTTATTTTCAATGGATATCAGAAATGTTATATATGCCTCACAAAGATATGAAGTTCCTTATGGAAGAGGTGCATCAATGACTATACTTATTAAATCATGACACTTATTTTTCTATTCCATCCACTAATTATGCTAAAGTTTTGATGAAATTTAACTGGTAAGTTTCCGTTTTTCTATATGAATGAGTTGTTCTGGAAAACTAATGGGGAATTTGTTGTATTTGTTTAAATATGTTTATTGTATTTGTTTAACAAATGGGATCAAAACTAATGGACACTTTTCATTTGAAAAGATGTTTAAGTAGATTAGAAAACTATTTTTTCAAGTTTTTTTTAAGTGTACAGATGGAAGTACTTATATTTAACATGTCATTTTATCATCAAAGCTTATTAATATCTTGCTAATCATGATGGCTTTATATAATCATTAGCTAATATCTCAAGACACAAAATACTTTTAAGGCAAGGTTCATCATTAATAATCATTGATATAAATTCACATTTAAAATATCTTTATAATTTCTAATTTGGAGGAAGGACAATTTCTTGTCAGAAATGATTGGATAATTGTTTTTACTTCATAATGTACCTAATATAGAGCTTATACCTAAAGTAAAAGTTTTGGCTCTGCCAGTTTTAAATCATTTGCTCATCATCTCATAATTAGTATTATCTTTAATGTTTGGTTTCTTTTTATTCAGTTGTTTTCAATCATGTCTGACTCTTTGTTACCCTATTGAGGGTTTTCTTGGCAAAGATACTGGAAAAGTTTGTCATTTCCTTCTCCAGCTCATTTTACAGGTGAGAAACTGCAGCAAACAGGGTTAAGTGCCTTTCCCAGGGTCACACAACTAGTAAGTGTCTGAGGCTGGATTTGAATTCGTGAACAGTCTTTTTAGAAATCTTTGAAAATCACATGTCTATTTTAAGAGGGAAAATTTCTTTAGAACCATGTGGAACAAATGACCCTTGCCCAAAATAAATTCAATAACTCGGAGGTTTCTCAGAGAAACAAAAAGATCTTTATTACTTCTCCTGCAAGAAGGGGAAGTCATCACCACCATAAGCAAGTTCTGAAAGAAGGGACCTGAATATACAGAGAACCAAGTAGAATTTATAAGAATACAAGTCATTCCCCAATTGATAAATGGTCAAAGGAAAATGAACAGGCAGTTTTCAGAGGAAGAAATTAAAGATAACTACAATCATATGAAAAAAATGCTCTAGATCACTATTGATTAGAGAAATGCAAATCAAAACAACTCTGAGGTACCACATTTCATCAATCAGATTGGCTGACATGACAAAACAGGAAAATGATAAATGTTGGAGAAGACTGGGAAAATTGGACAACATTAATGCATTGTTGGTAGAGTTGTGAACTGATCCAACTGTTTTGGAGAGCAATTTGGAACTGTGCCCAAAGGGCTTATAAAAATGTGCATACCCTTTCACCCAGCAATATCACTTCTAGGGTTGTATCCCAAAGAGATCACACAAGCAGGAAAAGGACCCATATGTAATATATATAGCAGCTCTTCTTGTGGCAGCAAAGAAATGGAAATTGAGGAGATGCCCAGCAATTGGGGAATGGTTAAACAAGTTGTGGTATATGAATGTAATGGAATACTATTGTGCTGTAAGAAATGAGGAGCAGACAGACTTCATAAACTGGAGAGACTTATACAAATGGATGCTGAGTGAGGGGAGCAGAACCAGGAGAACATTATATACAATTACAGACACATTGTTGTCTGTGATGGTTAACTTCAATAGCCTGAGTGTAGCAGCAAGCACCTTAGTATACCCAGGATGGCTGCTAGTACAATTTCTTTGATCTGCTTTTCTAAAGGAAAGCAACTCAAAAAGGGGTTAACAATCTTACTTTAATAAAACATATCATTTATCTAGTTCAGAGGGGAAAGTCAGCACCCTGAACTTCAGAGAAAACAAGCAGACAAAAAATACAGAGGAAACAACACAATTCAGCAGACCAACAGACAGGGCTTCTGTCTGTCCATTACATGCATACCTAGTTAGTTAACAGAGAGAGAAGCACCAACATCTCAGTCTTCGAAGCCAGGGGACTCAACAGCTGCCCAGAGTCTCATCTGGCCAAATCACACAAGTCTTCCCATGAGGGAGCCCCAAAGCAAAACCTCACATCAGGGTATATATAGCCTTCTTCAGGGTCAGAGGACATCACAACCCTCATAACCCACTGCCCAATCACAAAATGACAAGGTATGGGCATTCCTGAAAAACAAGCCTTCCCCCACAGTCTCTATGTGACCACATTCAGCCTTTTAGGGGGTAGAACATATTTTCAAGTCAGGGAAGGTACTCTAATTCATTTAAGCCTATCAAGGGGCAGGGAAGATCTTAAAATTCCCATTACCATTACACTGTGCTGCTCTCAGCAATGCAAAGCTATAAGACAACTCCAAAAGACCCATGATGGAAAGACCCACATCCAGAGAAAAAATTGTGGAGTCTGAATGCAGAGAGAAGCAGACTACCTGCTCTCTCTTTTTTGTCTTATTTCTTCTTTCTTGTTGTTCATTCCATTGGTTATAATCCTTTACAGTTGACTAATATTTGATGGGACTAATGTTTACTGTGTTGTGGAACCTATATCAGATTTGATGCCACCATGGGGGGGTGGGGGGAGGACAGGGAGGAGACAAAAATTTGGAACTCAAAAGCTTGAGGAAAAGAATGCTGCAAACTAAAAATCAATTAATTAATTATTTTTTAAAGAAAGAATTCAGGTTTTCAGACTCTACAGGAAATGTTCTTTTGAAATACACAAATCGCAATGTCACAAGACAATGAAATCATGAGCAAAGATGTCCTGGTCAACTCCTCTGCAGAGTAGATACCTCTAAAATGTATATGACATAAGGTATCTAGTATAAAGGCCAAGAGAGAGCACTGGTGTTTGTTGATCCATATATTAAATGTTCATAAAGCTTTTTTCTTTTCTTTTTAAAATAAAAATATAAAAGCTCTTAATATTTTCCTTCTGTGTCCCAATGGATCATTCTGCACACTACTAGGGTGGATATGCACTCTATTCTGGAGACCATGGATCCAGATATTGATCACTATGTACCTTCATGCCTTAGCCAAATAGGATTTATGGACAGTGACCAAGGCCCAGAATATAGTAGGAAGAAGTGATGAAGCAGGATCTTGTCAAACTGTACAGGGACTTTCTATCTTACCAGACTGATCACTGATCCAAAAGCCCAATCTCTTTAAAGTCAATATTTTCCTAGTAATGTCCTATGGCTAAAAATAATGGAAAACCAAAATCTTGGAAGAATTGAAATTATAAGCAATCACAATAAAAATGGAAGTTGGCATGGTGGATGTAGTTAGCCTGCTGTGGGCTATCAAAGACTTGATACAAGCATACAAGAAGAAGGAATATATTACTGAGGAAATTCATGACCAGAAAAGCATGTACAATCATGGAATAAAAATAAGAATAATATTAAAAATGGGTTTCTTTAAGTGCTACACGAACACCGAGACATATAATACATTAGTAGAACGAGAGGAAGGTTTTCAGTTCATTGAAAATATTGTCTGTAGAGCAGGGATTCTTAATCTTTTTTGTACTCATGGATCTCTTCTCCAAACAATGTTCATATGCCCTAAAACAAAACACACAGGATTACAAAGGGACACAATTACACTGAAATACGGTTATCAAAGCATTTTGAAAAACGAGGTCATAGATTCCAAATTAAAAACCTGTGCTATAAAGTATTCATGGAAAGTCACTCACAAGAATGGCATGAAACTAAAAAAAAAAATGAAGAGTAGAGAGGCTTTTATCTCAATTGTTGGAGGAAGTACCTAAACTGATGAAACCATAATTCATCAAAACAGACCATGTGTCAGGTGTAAAGAAAACTGAAGAATATAATATTAGTGCTCCAGAGTGGTGCTTTCACCCTTTTCCTTTTGTGTGCCCTGCAGATCATTTCATACCCTACATGTCCCTTCTGCCAAGCACCTAAATAAGAACATGCTGCTTCTATTATCTCTTGGAATCTTCTAAAAAACTGGAAAAGAGACTAATAAGTTGGTAAAACAGTCTGGTTTACCCAATCCCCTTAACAACCATTGTAATTCTATTGCCACCTAACAATTATTTGGAGACTCTTAAGGTATTCTCCTATAGCATCACCTCAAACCATCTTATGAAATGATGTAGATGTATATGTTAAGGAACTATCTGCTCTGATCTCTATTTTCCATATTCTTTCATCTGGCAGAAAAATAGCCTTGACCAGAACACAACTGCTGACATTCAAAAAAAATCCTCTTAGAAAAGTGCCAGAGTTTCTTTTGGAATAAAAAATATGACTTGAGATAAGAGAATAATATAATTGAGAATATTAGTGGGAAGAAACTATGAGGAATTCTAGGCTCATATCTACATGTCTGAGATTCACATGAAGTTCTTTAGAAGAAAGTTGCTATATAGAAATAAAATCTAGTTTGGTTTTTATAACTTAAAAACAAGAGATGCCTGTTTATATTTATTCATTGACAATCTAATATAGAAGAAACAAGTTTATTTTATTTATAAAATTTATTCATCTTTATTTGATAAATTTATCCAAAAGGGAAGAAACAGAAGTCACTAAGAGAAAGCCTTTTAAGCTACCTGTCCTTGCAGAATCTTTCTAATTTGTGACTCAATTAAACTAAGTGAAATTTAGGCTGAATGTTCAAGGTATGAACATATAATGGCATTACAGGATCCTTAAAGTCCTTTCCAGCTCTAGCATTTCATTATTTTATTAAGTCAGGCAATTCTTGCTTATCCAGAGCCAATGAAATTATCTCATTGATTACCCAGATGCATAGTTTCTTTTATTTATTGATGTCTGCCTTTTTGCCATTTCATTGTCTCTGACACTTTCTCTAGGAAGATGGTACAAGAGACAAAGAGCTAGTCCATCTTGTTCCTTTTTTTCAGCAACTCTGGTCAAACTGTTCAGTTGAGAAGGTTCCAGAGTTCTCTGTGTTTCAATCACGCCTATTTCATCTGATGTGATTCTACCCTGATGTGACTGAAGGTGAGTGAAGAAGGTGAAGTGCATATTCTAGAAGGTCCCACTAAATTTGAAAGGCTTTGAATAGGAAGGAATCAGTGAATAGCTTATACATCTGTCATCTAAAAGTAAGTTCACCATATGGTTTTTAACCATGGAATACTACAATCTCAGAAGAATAAAAAATTATAAATAATCCAATGAACAATGGACCAATGTTTAGTGGCATATTTAGATTGTGGAATAACATCAGTTATGACTTATGCACAAAAAAGTTAACACAAAAAACATGATAATGGCCAAAACATGACTACAAAACCATGTGGGCTGTTTATGTAGTGAATGGAAGCTTGATGGAAGCTTCAAATGTAAGCTCAAGAATGACAACTGTTTCATTTTTTGTGGCTGTAGTACCAATGATTTTTATAAATAGCATGCTGTGGCAGTCAGAGATGTGGTCTAGGAATCAGAAAGATCTGGGTTCAAATTCTATGTCTGACTCTTATTGGCTGTGTGACCTTCAGCAAGTCACCTAACCTCTGTGTACTTCTGGTGACTCCCTAGACTCTAAGTTGCACGGAAATTGCTGATCTGCATTGGTAGAGGAATTAAAATTCCCTATGTCAATGAAATCACAAGTCTAGTTCTATCTCATTCCCAACCCTAGCCCTAGAATGGTATCTCAATAAGTGATTCTCAAATTGAACTCAGGGACAATTACAAGTGGACAGCCCGAGTGGGACATTGATGCTTCCAATATACAATAGTATCAAGAAAGTCCTCAGCATGTTAGGCAGAGGAAAAATCATAAGATGGGGAGTCTGAGAGCCTGGGTTCAAATTCTGGCTCTGCTATCTACACCCTTTATGACTTGGGTAGCAGTAACAATAAGATAGTGGGGAAAATAAGACTCATCTTCCTGAATTCAAATTTAGCCTCAGATACTTTATGGCTATGCAACTCTGAGCAAGTCACTTAACACCATTTGCCTCAGTTTCCTCACCTGTAAAAATGATTTGGAAAAGGAAAATACTCTAGTATCTTTGCCAAGAAAACCAAAAAAAGGGTCACCAATAGTTGGATACATCTGAACAATAATAATAGAATCCTGTGACTTCACTGGCTTAGGGAGCTCCCAGTGAGAAACTTCTTTTGCTGCAACAGGTCATCATTTTCTCTAAAAGTTAGAGTCTTAAAGAGTTGGACACATCTGAGAAAAGTTACGTGATTTTCCCAGGATAACACAGCTAGTATGTGTCAGAGGTAGGACATGAACCCTGGTTTTGCTGGCACTGAGGCTGACTTTCTATCTACTGCCTTTCAAGTCATAGTAATAACAATGGAAATAATAAGAATAAGAGATGACATTGATGTGGCTTTGTAAAATTCACAAAACACTTTACATATATTTTCTCAGTTGAGTCTTACAACAACCCTATAAGGTAAATACTATAGTTAGGTAGAATAGTGGGTAGACCATAAGCCTTGGAGTCAGGAAGACCTGAATTCAAATCTTGCATCAGATATATATTAGCTATGTGATGCTAGCAAAGTTACTTTCCTTCTGTATCTCAGTTTCCTCATTAGAAATGGGGATAATAGTAATACCTACCTTGACAAGGATATTGTAAAGATCAAATCAGCTACATTAATAAAGCGTTTACAAACCTTAAAGCTCTCTGTAAATCCTAGGCATTACGCTAGTTATCATTTTAGAGATGTGGAAATGAAGAACGAAGGAAGTCAGACTACTACCTATGGTCACACAGCCAGCATTGGTAGGAAAGGAGAAAATTCAACTCAAAACTTCCAGAAGACAAATCCAACAGTTTTCTGATAATTCTATGTCGCTTCTTCTTAACCACTCCACTAAGACACTGAAGCTATCTAACCTCTCTTTGCTTCAGTTTTCATGTCTGTAAAATGAAAACATTTGATTAGAAGGTCCTTAAAGTCCCAGTCCCCTCAAGTTCTAAATGTATTATTCTATAAAGAACACTTGCATGACAATTAACCTGTCCAACAACAATGAAAAAAGTGTGAGGGAAGTATTAAAGTATGCGCATCATTTATGCATTTAATAAAATCATTAGAATATTAAACAGAATAGGGTCAATGACAAAGATGTACAGCACTCAACTGGAGACTTTCCTTCTGATTAACACCAATCTATTAATCTCTTGAGTATATGTAGTTAATAAGCTTTAAATTCAGTTGAGTCTCTTTGTGTATATAATGCCAGTCACAGGATCAATGTATTTTTTAAAATTAGATTTTCCTTTTAAGGCATGAAGATTAAGGGAATAAACTGAAGTTTTAAAAAAGAATATTAGCTACTATATTAAATACTATACAAAACATCAGGAGATATGATTTTAACTGTATTCTAATGTTGGGCTGGTTTACTAGGATAATCTTGTACCTTTGGCTCTATGCTTAAAGCCTAAGCTTCATTTATGCTATTTCATGCTATCAAAGCTATAATATATTTTTCTGATAGGAGGATTTTTGCTCCTATTTAAACCAAAGTAAATCAATGAGGAATATACATCTTATAAAAAATCTCTCAGGGCGGCCAGGTAGCATAGTGAGTAAAAGCACCAGTCCCAGAGTCGGGATGACCTGGGATAGAATTCGGGCTCAGACACTTAGCACCACACCCAGAAATAACTGGCTGTATATCCTTGAACAAGTTACTTAACCCCAATTGCTTTAAAAAAAAAACTCTCAAAAGATACTCTCAAATTATTATGTGGCTTTCTGAATTGATCAAAAAATACATTTTTCAGTAGCTGTCACTAGTGAATTCCACAGGTAATATAACTTTGGGGAAGTTGTCATGGAGACCTAGAGGTACCATAACTTATAAACACCAAGATGGTTTCACACAATTACTGAATGGAGCCTATGATCTCATTTTATAGGGAATTCCCAATTAGGAAACACCATCTACTAACATCAATCTAACTAACTAAACTAACTAAAATCAGTACCTGCTCTTCAAATTATGGTGTTAGAGAGTGGCCTGGGAGAGGCAGAGCCAACATGGGAGAATAAAGGCAGGGATTCACTTGAGCTCTGCCCCAAAACCCTCCAAATATCTTTAAAAAATGACTCTAAATAAATTCTAGAGCAGTAGAACCCACAAAAAATTGAGTGAAATCTATTGCCGGCCTAAGACAACTTGGAAAGTTTGCGGGAAAGGTCTGTTGCACCAGAATGAGAGAGGAACTCAATCCAGTGCAGGCCTCACAAATACAGACTGGGCCCCAGAAAACCTAGCACAGGCCTTGGGGTGACTGAATCGGTGGCAGTGGTGGAAGTTTCAGGACTGTCAGCATACAGCAGACACCAAAGACAACGTAGAAGGTCAGCAGGAAAGGTCTGTTTCACAGCCAGTGCAAGCTATGACAGCACAACCCCAGCCCCGGTAAACAAGAAGCAGGTCTTGGAAATGACTTGAATCAGCAGTGCCGCAGCAGCTGCAGCTGCTTCTGGAGCTCTCAGCCCATACACAGTAAGGGGGTCAAACAGTTTATCAGGATGAGATTACAGGGGTCTTTATGCTAGCATTGAGGCAAGACTGTTGCACTGCCCACACTCGGATTCAGTAGCATTCCTGGGTGGCAGTCCCAGGGCGATGAGTGGCACTAGCACAACAGAGCTTGTGGCCACAGTGGAGAGGTGCCTCCTCACCATTCCAGGGCAGAAAAGAGTGCTTGTGGTCACCCACAGACCACAGCACAGGCCAGGAGACGAGTAAACACCTCTCCTTAGATTATACCACCTTGGAAGAAGTGAAAAGTTATAGGTCCCCAGAGGTATTTCTGAAAATAGCCACATAAAACCCCTGAAGCTTGGGACAGTGTGCTTCCAACATAGAAGTAGAGGCCTACTTTAACAAAGAGTTAAAAAGTCAAGTATTAGGCTGGGGAAATGAGCAAACAATGGAAATAAACTCTGACTATAGAAAATTGCTATGGTGACAAGGAAGATCAAAACATACAACTAGAAGAAGACAATAAAGTCAAACCTTCAGCATCAAACATCCTCCAAGAAAAATATGAATTGGTCTGAGGCCATAGAAGAGCTCAAAAAGGATTTTGAAAGTCAAGTAAGAGAGACAGAGGAAGAAATGGGAATAAAAATGAGAGTAATGCAAGAAAACCATGAAAAATGAGTCAACAGCTTGATAAATGAGACACAAAAACCCCCTGAAAAAAATAACAACTTATAAAACAAACTAGGCCAGATGATAAAAGAGGCACAAAAAAATCAAAGAGGAGAAGAATACCTTAAAAAACAGAATTGGCCAAATGAAAAGGAAGGAACAAAGGCTCACCAAAGAAAGTAATTTCTTCAAAATCAGAATGGAGCAAATTGAAGCTAAGGACTTTACGAGAAATCAGGAAACAAACAAAAACCAAAAGAATGACAAATTCACTGGAAAAACAATTGACCTGGATAACAGATCCAGGAGAGATAATTTTAAAATTACTGAATGACCTGAAAGTCATGATCAGAAAAGGAACCTAGATATCATCTTTCAACAAATTGTCAATGAAAACTGCCCCAATATTCTAGAACCAGAGGGTAAAATAGAAATTGAAAGAATCTGCTGATCACCTCTTGAAAGAGATACAAAAATGAAAACTGCCATGAATATTATAGCCAAATTCCAAAGTTCCTAGATCAAGGAGAAAATATTGGAAGCAGTCAGAAAGAATCAATTCAAGTATGGTGGAGGCGCAGTCAGGATAACAGAAGATTTAGCAGTTTCTATATTGAAGGATTGGAGGGCTTGGAATATGATATTCAGGAGGGCAAAGGAGATAGGATTACAACCAAGAATCACCTACACAGCAAAACTGAATATATTCCAGTAGGGGGTAAAAAGAGACATCCAATGAAATAGACACTTTCCAGCATTCTTGATGAAAGGACCAAAACTGAATAGAAAATTTGACTTTCAAATACAAGACTCAAGAGAAGCATAAAAAGGTAAACAGGAAAGGGAAATCATAAGGAGTTTAATAATTTTAAGCTGTTTATATTCCAACACGGGAAGATGATATTTGTAATTCATAAGGCCTTTCTCATTATTAGGGTCATTAGAAGGAGTATACACAGACAGAGGGTACAGGTATGAGTTGAATGTGAAAGGATGACATAAAAAAATTAAGGAATGAGAAAGGAAGGTACTGGGAGAAAGAGAAATGGAGAGGTAGAATGGGGTAAATTATCTCACATAAAAGAGGCAAGAAAAAGTTTTTACAGTGGAAGGGAATGGAGGAGGTAAAGAGGGGTGAGTGAACCTTACTCTCAATCAAAATAGCTCAAAGAGGGAATAACATACAAACTCAATTGGGTAAATAAATCTGTCTTACCCTATAGGAAAGTTAGGAGGGGAAGGGGATAAGAGAAGGTGGGGG
>NW_027185653.1:719216-808771 GCF_028583685.1 Petaurus breviceps papuanus
AGAAGGGAAGGCAGATTGGGGGTGGAGGTAATAAGAAGCAAATACTTTTGAGGAGAGACAGGCAAAAATACTGGAATGGTTTGCCATTTTCTTCTCGAGTTTATCAGAAGCACTTTTGAGGAGAGAGAATAGAATAAACTTCGTAGAGGGGATTAGATGGAGGGCAATAGCAACTATGAAAAAAATTTTGAAGTTTCTCTGATAAAGGCCTCATTTCTCAAACATACAGAGATCTGAGTCAAATTTATAAAAAGATCCATTTCTCAATTGATATATGATTAATTTTCCAGTGAAGTAATCAAAGCTATTTACAACCATATTAAAAAAATACTTTATTGATTAGATAAATGCACATTAAAGCAATTCTGAGGTACTACCTCATACCTATTGGACTGGCTAATAGAACTGAAAAGGTAAATGACAAATGTTGGAGGAAATGTGGGAAAAAAATGAGACATCAGTGCACTGTGGGTGGAGTTATGAACTGATTCAACCATTCTATAGAGTAATTTGGAACTATGCTTAAAGGATTATAAAACCAAGCATACCCTTTGACTTGGCAATGCCACTACTAGTTCTGTATCACAAGAGATTTTTAAAAAAGGAAAAGGACCTATATGTACAAAAAATATTTATAACAGTGTTCATTTCTGGGGGAAAATAATTAAAAACTGAAGGGACTGTCCATCAATTGGAGAATGACTGAACAAGTTACAGTATATGATTATGATGGAATACTATTGTACTATAAGAAATGATGAGCAGGATGCTCTCAGAAAAACTTGGAAAGACTTAAATAGGCTGATGCAAAGTGAAATTTATTGTGTATAAATAGTAGCATTATTGTAAGATGATCAGTTGTGAATGACTTAGTTATTCTCAGCAATACAATGATCCAAGACAACTGAAGGAAGAACGATGAAAAATGCTATCCATCCCTAGAAAAATAAATGATGGTGTCTGAATACCAACTGAAACATACTTAAAAAATTTTTTCTTGAGTTTTTATCTGTTTTCTTTCACAACATGACTATTATGAATATGTTTTGTATGATCACACATGTACAGCCTATATCAAACTGCTTACCTTCTCAATGAGGGAGAGAATAAAGGAGAGAATTCGGAGCTCAAGTTTTAAAAAACAAATGTTAAAAATTGTTTTTATATGTAACTGGGGGAAAATTTGTAAATGAATGAGAAAAGAAAGTGACCTGGGACACTAAGAAATTAAGTGACTTGAACAGAATCACAAAGTCAATATTATATGATTGAAAATTGGAAATGTATCCAATTCACAATTATAATTGCCAATGTGGAGTGATATGGACTACCTTCTATACTTTCGAGTCTAAACAGGAGTTCAAAACTTGAGGTCTGTGAACTTGTGTTTTTAAATATTTTGATGCTTTATTTCTATATAATTAGCTTCCTTTGTAATTCTATGTGTTTTATTTTATGTGCTTAAAATTAAGCATTATTCTAAGAGGAGGGCCCATAGGCTTCACCAACTACCAAAGGCACCTGTTACACAAAAGAAATGTTAAGAACCCTAGTAGAAGGAACTGGAAGATCCCAAAATTATTAAATTTTTCAGCAGAAGATTTCTCATTTCTTGAGAATTCCCTTAACAAAGGGAAATTTCACCAAACTATGTGGTGACCAAGGGAAGGGGTATTCCCTAGGTGGATACAGATGATTTTCTTTCAATAGTAAAATTCCTCATTATATATTCATTGGGCTTGTATTTTTGCTAGCTATAGAACACTACCATCTCCAAGGAAGCCAAGTTGTAAGTGACTCAAAAGGCAAAGGAGAAAGGCATGACAGACATTAGTAAGATGCAGCAAGCCTATTTCTAATCATGTTTGCTGCTGTTGTTCAGTTATGTCTGACTCTTTTTTGACCTCATTTGAGGTTTTCTTGGCAAAAATACTGGAGTGGCTTGCCATTTCCTTCTCGAGTTTATTTTATAGATGAGGAAACTGAGGCAAATGGGACTCGCCCAAGGTCTTAAAGCTAGTAAGTACCTGAGGTCATATTTGAACGCAGAAAGTTGAGTCTTCCTGACTCCAGGTCCACTGTGCCACCTAGTTGCCCATTTCTAATTATAACCTAATGTGCAACACTTAGCATACGGGACATCAATGAATAAATGTATGATGAGAACAGGAAATGGGATGATCATATGGAGATTGGAGAGGGTATTCATCAACAGACTTCAGGTTCTATTGGCACTCATGAAATGTCAAAACAAACAAGAACTGGATGGATGGGTCCTCCAGGGAAGAGCACATAATGATCAGGTAAGGATGAGCTACAACCTCTGTTGATGGAGAGAATAATCACACTGATGAGGTTATAGGCACATTGCAGTAGTTAAGTAAGCCACAAGCCTGATGTTTGACAGGTCACAAAATTCTTAAACTCTCCTGTGCCCAATAGCTAAGTCAAACCTTGAACCAAATTCCTGGTGCATTTGAATTAAACAAAGGGGGAAAGAGGATGAGGCTGATTATGGTTAACTTGTCATTCTTTTTTCTCATACTTATTTTCCTAGCTTCAGGTAACCCAAAGTTCTACTGTTTTTTTTTTTTTTTTTAAGATACCTGCCTGACTGGCCCCTCCTATATGAGAGATGGAATATATCAAATGTTCACATAGAAAGAGGCTTGGTTTGTGGTCACTTATTACCTCTATAATCTCTTTGCTTCATATGAAGCAGTCTTTTTGTTTTGTTTTGTTTTTTAGAGGGGGGCAAGGTAGGGCAACTGGGGTTAAGTGACTTGCCCAAAGTCACACGGCTAGTTTCGTGTTGCGTGTCTGAGACCAGATTTGAATTCAGGTCCTCCTGACTCCAGCTCCAGTGCTCTATCCACTGTGCCACCTGGCTGTCCCTGAAGCAGTCTTAATTGGTCACTAGAGAAAGTTCTAATGCCATAGGAAACAGATTTGGTTCTACATTTACAAAGTGAACACAGTACTAGCTTAATGCCAGTTTCAGTACAAAATCAGAAAACTCGGTAGAAATTTGTGCCCAGAGCATTTATGCTGCCCTTTGTGACATGTGGGTAGCCAGAGTTACAATGAAAATCCTGAATACAGAGTTGTTTATTTCCTCCCTGAAAAAAACACAGATATAAGATAGATGATGGCTGCCTTCAGTACCATAGTACAGAAAATGGAGTCAGTGGAAGATAGGCTGGATTTAGAGTCACTTGACTTTGTCACCTTCTACCTGTGTGGCCTTGGGAAAGTGGCTTAACCTTCTCTGGGCTTCAATTTCCTTGTCAGAAAGGAAGGAAAGCAAGAAAAAGAAGCATTTATTAAGCACCTAATAATACAGGTCAGGCACAGTGCTAAGAAGTTTAGAGAAACTATCTTATTTGATCCTGACAGCAATTCCAAGAGGTAAGATGCTATTATTATCCCCATTTTGTAGTTGAGAGGCAGACAGTGGTGAAGTGACTTGCCCTGCATGTTACAGAAGGTAAAAGGCATTTGAGGTAGAATTTGAACTCAGGTCTTCTTGACTTTATCTCCTGTACCACCTTGTTGCTACTGTAAAATGAAGGGATTAGACTAGATGACTTTTCTTTTCTGGCTCCAAATAAATGTTCTTATGATAAAACTATAAAATTCAAAAAAGAGAACCTAATATTGTAGGCCAAATACATGCTATCTACCCCATAAAAAAATATAAGCTTCTCGAAGGCAAGGATTCTTTTCACACATAGCAAATACTTAAGAAATGTTTCTCAAATGATTGAGTTCCTCTAATTGACCTTACACCTTACCTCTTAAGGAGGTGCCAAACATCTTTCATTTGCTTTATTTATGATTCTCCTATAGGGAATGGAATCCTCTTCATTAAGGAATTGTCTAAACAAATAAAAAGTGTTATTTATGAGGACCATAATTCATAGTAATTTTTATCTCACTCTAGGGGCAAACTACTATAGAAATGTTTCCATAAGAGTCCTAGTTTGCTACAAAGGGATATAAAGGGAAATGAAAAATAATCAACTCTTAATTATCTAAGCATTAGCATGGATAACTCAGAATAGGTTTAAGAAGCTACCATTTGGGTAAGGTGCCTTCCTCATACAATAGCTAGCTTTTTGTTGCTATTGCCGTTAGCAAAAGGCAGATGTGGATAATATGGTGTCTAAACTAGGCAGCAGTAGCCGGGTCGATGATGCATTTCTAGCATATGACCTCTGGGAGAGGGTAAAGAGAAGGAAATGAAATGATGAAATTTAATAGGAATAAAAGTTTCATTGCAACTTCACAAGGATGAGGCAGTTATGGCTAAATAGCAAAATCTGAAAAAGATCTAGAGATTTTAGTAGCCTAAACGGTCAATATGAGTCAACAATTCAAAATGACAACCAAGAAAGGGAACTACTATGGAGAGGTTGCATGCTGGTTTCCTAGTCAGAGTTCTCCCTTTGAACACATTGGTTGTGTGTCTTGGTTAAGTCATCTACCCTCCAAGTCCCTCCCTAGAACCCCCTCCCCCACCCAGTCCACCCCTATACCCACACCCCTACCCCAGCAATTCTCTAACACCATTATTCCATTCAATGACACTAGCTGTTCCATGAACAAGATACTTCATCTCTCAGCTCTAGGCAGTCTTACATTTCCAGAATGCTCTCCCTCCTCATCCTGCCTACGACTTCCTTATATCCAACTAAAATCCCACAAGAAAACTTTCCCAACCCCTCTTAATTTTAGTGCCTTCCCTCTTTTAATTATTTCATTTTTATCCTGAATATAGCTTGTTTGTACATCTTTTTTTTTCCTTCTTGTCTCTCACATTTGATTGTGAGTTCCTTGAGTGCAGTGACTGTCTTTGACCTCTTTTTGTATCCCCAGTGCTTAGGACGGTACCTAGAACTCAGGAAATGATTAATAAATGTTTACTGACTATTGACTATCCTATGAATTGTAAGTGCCGATAACAGATGAATAATATGGTGTTTATATATATATATATAATATAGCTCTTTCAAAATATCAAAATAATTATCTTCCCTCTATATATTTTAGAAAAGGAGGATCAGTTTTTTCTGTCTAGTGTGTGATCCATGTTATTCATGATTCAGAAGGTTAATTTTGTATAGTTTAAATTTGAGATATAAAAATGCTATCATTTCTATCCTTGCCCCAGTCACAAATTGGTCACACTGGGAAATGCTAAGTTCCATAACTATGCCTGGAAAATAAATCTTGCAAAACATCCTTCTTTAACAAGGACTTTAAATGTGGGCATTTTCTCCTTAAATTTAATTCCTCTCACATAGTATCTGAAGGTGTAAACGTCAAAAACACTACCAGAGCAAGACTGTAGACATTACTCTTTTCTAGCTCAAACACATTTTAGTGGGGGTCGAATGTTTGCTTTGCAGCTTTCAGATGTAATGTTTGGTGATATGTCTGTCATATGACAGTAAGAAAACCAATTGTATGTGTCACACTGTAAAGTGATTAAGTGCTGGCCTGCAAGGCTGGGGCTGTTTTTGATTCACTAGGAATACATTTTCCGAGTCCTGCATTTTTACAAAACAATGCACTTTGGTTCATATTGCAAATCCTTTCATCAGCTATTTATTAGAATCAAACTACTTATTTGTCAGATATTGCTAAAAGTCACATAGGGAAGGCTGGGCATTAATCGATCATATGTTGCCTAAAGCTCTCTTTTCACAATACATGGTAATTCTTAGAAAAGAGGAAATGTCTCAAGTGCCTGAGAGCCTCCAAACAGGATTAAGCACTCCTTCCTAATAACTAGACCTATGGGAGGGGGGCAACCATTATAAGATATTTGATGGGTGAAGACTCCTATGGTTGGTGAGATTAGGTTTCTTGCAAGACTACCCCTCTCTCCTTAACTGAACTAGGGAAAAGACTCTAGGCCCAGCATGAACATAAGCATCCTTTATTTTCTGGGTTTATACTTTCGTTGTTCTCATGATAAGATGCTTTAAAGTTGAAAGCCATGAGGAAAACTAATGATCCTGCCATTAATAGAACTAATCACTTCCTACTAAAAAACCACTCCATCATATTCAGGCTATTTTTAAAAAGTCGTCCATATTAGAGATGGCGAGGATGTTTTGCCTTTGTGGCTGACATGGACTATAAATGGGCAGGAGCTGTGTTGTCACCTTCACAAAAGCTGACGGGGGATAATGAGAGATGCTCATTATAATAATTAGAACAGGCTGTTTGAAAATAGCCAAGCTATTCCACCAGCCTTTGTTTCTCTTTCCTCCTGAGTACTCTCGGCTATGAAATGGAAAATATTGTTCAGGGGCTGAAAAAGAGTTACAGTCAAATCAACACATTTCTAACTAAATTTGAAAAGCCAAATCTGCATTGTTAGTTTGATAGTTCCTTTTAAGCAGAAACAGCTGGAGTAAGGAGCCTCTACTCCCTGAAGCCTACGGCATGTTCTGGAACAAGCATGAATGGATGGAGTGAGAGGGCTGTACAAGACTGGTAAGGATAAAAACCAGTAAGTAGCATTATCTTTTTTTTTTTTTTCAGTCCTCCTGTCATCACTAAATATTCAGAAATAATGACAAAGAGATATAGTTCTTGTGGGCAAATGAAACAGAATCACACCTCCCAGCTCATTTTGGTATCACTTTTTATCTGGATAAACAACACTTAGTCTCACTTTCTTACACATGGCAAGTAGCCACTGTTAACACTCGCATTAGGGATCAGTCACAACAAATTACGGTTAAGTTCCATCCTGCACCCAAAGAAGCAGCTGGGCCACAAGGAGAGTGCTTAGCCAAGCTTAGGCTTCATTACCAATTTTTATATGAAAAACAATTCTGCTGAAAAGGTTCCCATGCCTTGGCCATGTGAAGTGGTTAAAATTCTAATGCTTTAAGTACTATCTTAATATTTCTGTGTATAGTAGCTTATTATTCTCTGTGGAGCGCAGTGGGGGGCAGCTGCTTGTAAAAAGGGAGGTTTTAATCATGAATCATTTTCAAGAACATACCAAATCAGTGGCACTCAACTGTGAGAGCTTTATTATAATATCAAACTGCCTTTGTGGATTAAAAACACAAAAACATTTGATTTCAATATGCTTGTGCTATGTTCGTTTTCAGGATGCTTGGGGGAAAAAATCTATGTCCAATTTCTGTCCATTTCTGCTGGTGGATAAGAGAGGGGGTAGGAAAAAGAAGATGAGGCAAAGATAAATTTATATTGAATTTATATGCAGAGACACACTATAATCTGAAGGTAGACGGCTGCAAAATTTTGTTATTGAACTTTTAAGTTGGAGGTTATCTAATTACTCAAGGGATTAATGGATAAATATGGAACATCATTTATTAAACATTAATATATATGTGTATATATATACATACATACATATATATATCAGGTACTATGTTAAATGCTGCAGATACAAAAAATCAAAAGCGAGGCAGTTTGTATCCTCAAGGAACTTAAATTTTAATAGAGATAAATTATATAGTGGAGTCTTGCCAGAGAAGAGTTCTGGTTTGGGGAGTCATATGGCTGCTGAAAAACTCCCATTAGGAAAGTGAACTGGTCCATAATTTTCAAAGAAAAGGGAAGTATTGATTTGATTACTGAAGAGAAACCACAGTGCCCCCTGGACCCTACTCTCCTGCTATGTTTACCTCCTTTCTTCTAAGAATGTAAGGTCCTTGAGGGTAAGGATTTGGTTTTTTTGTCCCCAGAGCTTAGAATAGTGCTTGGCAAACAAGTGTTTAATAAATGCTTTTTCATTCATTTACTAATATTCCACATATAATAATACTAGAGAGGCAGAAATAGAGAATGGGCCTCCCAGCGGTATTTCCTGACTTGGCAATTTTATCCAATACACCGTCAGAGGGATCACAATAGCCATTTCCTATAGAGAATCAATAGACTGGTAGCAGGTAATTCTCCCAGAGCAGACAAAATTTATTTCAAAAGTTAGGCGGCTAGGTGGCGTAGTAACTAAAGCACAAGCCCTGGAGTCAGGAGGACCTGACAAATGTGACCTTGGACACTTAACACTTGTTAGCCATGTGTCACTTACCCCCGATGGACCTGCCTTCCCCCCTCCACAAAAGCAAAAAAAAAGTTAGACGTTTTCAGTGTTTAGCAAACAAAAATCTGGTATGACTGCAGAAATGCTAAAACACTCAGTAACATGTGACTGGATTGATAACAGCTTGTACACTTGTCCTGTTTTCAATTCATAAGCTCTTATTGCAGTCTAAGTATATGTGTGTGTGTGTGTAGGAGGAAGAAGAGGGAGAGAGAGCATTACTTTATTGTCCATGATCTGAAACGTGCTTGATTCATCCATCCAAGGTCACCTAAACCAGGTGGTTTCACTCCAAAGGAAATCAGAAGCCATATATAGTCTCCCTTATCTTCTTACTCTTACAAAGATGTAGATTAGCTTAAAAATACACTTTGATGGGCCTACATGAACATTTTTTCATAAGTGCAAAAAAGTATTTCTTAATTGTGAGTTCACAGAAAATAGGTTCAAGGGGCTTAAAGAGCCACCAATTTGAGTCACCAGTTCAGGGCAGGACATGATTGAAATGTGGCCATCTAACTGACTGGTTGGTTCTTATATTGCTCTCTAGTTCCTTGCCCAATGAAGCAGCTCTTTCCAGATAAGGTAATCTCATCTGTCCTTTGAGTCAGAGGTGATCAAACTCAGTGTGGGTAGCATTTCATAGATTAAACAAAGGGGAGACACTGGCTCCCCTTTTCTGCCTCCATTTCCATGGAAAGTGTGGCGGGGTACTTTCTGAAATCCTTGTTATCACCTCATTTTAAAATACCAAACTCTGCCTTGCTAAGGCCAGAAGCCGCCGCATCAGGAGAATGTTGTTAGAAACAGCTGGTGAGATAATAATAGTACCTAACTCCCAGGGTAATTGTGAGGATCAAATAAAATAATATTTGTAAATACACTTCCCTACTATGTGCCTGGCACATAGTAGGTGCTGTAAAAGCTTTTATTCCCTTCTCTGTTGGAAATGGGGGGAAAAAAGAAGCTAAAAGCACAATCTTTCTAGCCTATGGTGGATACCATAGGTGAGACCTACAGTCTCATTTGCTAGTCAACTTGCAAATAATACCTCAGTGCCATGAAAGCACTGAACCAGAAACACCAGGTTCTTGCTGAACCTTAGGCATATCACCTAACCAGTGATGGGGAACCTGTAGCCTCGAGGCCACATGTGGCCTTCTACGTGCTTGGGTGTGGCATTTTGACTGAGTCCAAGTTTTCTATAACAAAGACTTTTATTAAGGGGATTTGTTCTGTGAAGTTAAAAGGGCTGTACTTGAGGAGCTAGAGGGCCACATGGGGCCTTGAGGCCACAGGTTTCTCACCCCTGATTGTGGGCCACAACTTATTCATCATGAAATTAGATAACCTTGTAGGTCCATTTCAGCTCTAACATTCTATGAGTTCCTTATTACAAATTTTTGGGAAATATTACCCACTGAAATCACAACAATAACCATGATAATAATAACTAACGAGGAGCACTTACTATGTGTCAAGCACTGTGCTAAGGGCTTTACAATTATTATCTCATTTGATCCTCACAACAACCCTGCAATGGTGATTATTATCCCTATTTTACAGATGAAGAAACTGAGGCAAGTAGAGATTAACTGACTTGCCCAGGGTCACTCAGCTACTAAGTATGTGAGGCTAAATTTGAACTTGGGTGTTTCTGGCTCCAGGCCTGAAGCTCTATCTACTATGCCACCTAGCTATCCCTAAAAATATTATCAAACTTCATGTTAACAGGAAAAACTTGATGCAAATCAGTTAGCCCATAAATCTAGTGTCAGTGGCACCTACTGGCACCTGGTTGGTACAGTGCACATAGCATAAGTCCCAGAGTAAGGTAGACCTGAGTTCAAATTCAGCCTTGGCACTTACTAGCTGTGTGACCCTGGGCAAGTCACTTAATCTATCTGCCCTGGTTTGTTCATCTGTAAAATAGGGATAATAATCACCATTGCAGGGTTGTTGAGGATCAAATAAGATAATATTTATAAAATGCTTTCCAAACCTTTAAGAGCTACATAAATGCTAAGTATTATTGTATTATAATTAGTCCTACCCATGCCCAATACCAGAGTTATAGAGAAACTTCATTAGGTAACAAATTCAATATCAATTACAACACAACAAATTGATATTGCTATATTCATTCACACATTCCTAACCTCCCTCTTCTCATTCCCTCTTCTCCCCCTAATTTTGAAAAAAATAAAAAACAAAAATCGGTGTTTTGGTTTGTTTGTTTTGTTTCCCCCACATAAATTTTCCTGTTGCACTTTTATTTTTTTCTGCGTTGAGATGCCAACCATGGCTGGTAAGCAGTCTCTTTAGGGACTTGAGGAACATCAATCAGATTCACAGTTGGAAGAAGAGATGAGAGCAGAGCAATTGCTCGCTTAAATCACTGCTTTTTCCCTAACGTGTTTCTTCAGTTAGAGAACACTTCACAAAGCAAAGTGTGCTCTGTCCATGGTGCTGCCAACAACTGCACTGCCGGCTGGCTGGAGTGGGGGAAGGGGCTGCTCCTCGAACCCCACTCACTTGCCTTTCCCCTTCCTTCTCTAATCTCTCCTTATCTCGCCCAGACCTTGTAGTACTGAGCTCTGCCTAGAGTAAAGGGCATTATCTGCTGCAGAATACGCTCAGCCTTCAGCTGAAGTGAATGTAATTTCTGTCAGCATCTGAGGTTTTAATACACCCTTCACCCTATGGGGAGATGTTAGCACTGAGCTGGCACTGCTGGTTCTTTCCCCCTTGGATCAAAGATGTTTAACTCTCAAACTTAAAACTTGAAAGGACATCCTGAATGTAAACACTAGTTTTCAATCCTTTTAAAAATGACTTTACACTCTTCATGTAGGCTTCTTGATCACAAAGGCATATTCTTTCCATTATAATTTTCTCCTTAAAAGTTTTTCCCCTAAACTGAGGATAACAAGGGCAATTGGGTAAATGACCAGAACCCAAAAGCTCCCATAATTTCTCATTCTTTTTCCCATTTTAGAATTAAAATACTGGGGGTGGGAAGTTATCCAAGAGAACATAGTATTGCTTCACTGATTAATTGTTCGTATTCTGCCTTGTCAACAACGTTTCTAAGTTTGTTATGCTTATTTAAATGTGTTAGTCTACAGAGTGGTCAATCTAGTTGGGAAGGATGTAAGATGTACCTCTAATAGCCCCATGACAAAGTAAGAACCAGCTATGAAATCATCACCTTGAGTACACCAATTCCAGATATATTTTGATCTATCATATCTATATTATCTTTGCTCAGTTGATGCTTGTGTGGAAGTAATGAGAAAGGGAGAAAAGCTACAAACAAATAGTAATATCACTCTACATCATGAGATGTTAGACCAAAAAGGTTCCAACTAAGAAATCTTATTTTCTAAGCTTGAGATCAACAATACTGATGGGAGGCATAGAAGTGATGAAGTAAACAGCAATCAAACATGGGCAATATGACTGTAATCTTTACAGGAAGTCCTGGTTTGGGAAGCTTAATGGCATAATTCAAAGAGTACAAGATTATGAGCCAAGAGATATGGGTCCTGGTCCTGCCAGCAACTAAGCAAGATCATCAGATAGTGACAAGAGTGTTACATTTGGACAAAAATTGCTTAGTTCAAATCCTAGCTCTGTCACTACCTGTGTGAACTTGGATAAGTTATTTAAACCTCTCTGGGTTTCAGTTCCTCATTTGAAAAATAAGGGAGTTGGGCGAGATGAACTCTAAGGTCCCATGCCAACTCTAAATCTATTGTTGCATGAATAAAAGTTCCTTACATATTTACTCTCTGTCTCCCTTCTCCCTCTCCCTACCTCTTTTACTCTCTGTAAAGAATGGGGTTTGGACAGGATGAACTCTAAGGTTAGTCCCAGGTCTGTGTTGTGACAGCCAATGGAATGGTCAAAGGAAGCTTACTTACGTCAGCAGATACGGCACTATTTTAAGTGTTCTATAACTAGAGTTTAGCATAAAGGTCCCATGTCTATATGTGGCACCATGCAATGTCCTCTGCTAGGGATACTTGTTAAAACAATGAAATCAAGTGCTGCAAAACTACAATTCCTTATTAAAGTCATTGAGGACAAGAAGTAGGCATAAAACAAACTCCACACAACTAAGGCTCAATTGTTGGAGACTTTTCCCCACTGCAACACAGGAACGCCCCCCCCACCCAAATACCCACATACACTTAATTCCTGTGGTTTTGACAGATGGAACTTTTCATCAGCCATTCTACCACAAACCCTAACTCAGAAGCAAAAAATACTTTAGTCCTGCTTATTTAGTTATTATAATGAGAGCCCTGGAACTTTAAGCTACTTTGGGGCAAAAAGATAATCAACCCTACATGTGAAAACACTATATGGGAAGATCTCCAGGTGGCAGTCCTGCAGATCTGAACAGATGCCTATTTTCCTTGTGCCCATGAGACAGATGGTCCTCAGAGAGGGGTAGAGAGCCTAATCCATCAGAGTGAAGCCTGTGTGCTGTACTAATTTTGGAAACATGTCCCTGATCCATCTGAACAATGAGGATTCCTCAGGATTACCTTTGCTATTCAAGGTAGTTTAACTGGCAAGGAGGAATTCCTGTGTTACAGAGAGAGAACTTCAGATACTGACATGTTAAAATGTCACCAAAATATCATATGCTTTATCCTTAAGTACCAATGCTATTATGGGTGAATTATTAAGAAATGAAAATCCTGATGAGAGAGTGGATGTTTCTGTTCTTCCTCAAAGAATTTTTTTTTCCTTCATGACCAAAATTTTTCCATTCTCATCTGAGAGTAAAATGTTATTATAAACAGAGGTGAGGAAAACAAAGCAAGGTGGCTGTTAGCTATTGCTGTTTTGGCAGTAAATGACAACATAATTATAAAAAAACAACAAAAATTCATATTTCTATAGAATTTTTAAATACTGGTAGTTCTTTTGGTTTTAATTCTATGAGCTATGTAAGTAAAGTGCCATTAGTACAGATGAGGAAACTGAGGTTCAGAGCTTTCTCGAGGCCACAGAGCTAGTAGATGGCAGAACCAAGGCTCAGTCTTCTGAGACTTTAAAATTCCACTACATGCTTCTCCCCCTAAAAGGAAAAGAAAAAGAAGCTTGCATTTTTGTAACAAAATGAATAATGGGGCAACCAGAGGAATCTATGGTCCTACTCTTTTAGGACTATCTGCTATCATGCAATTTTGGTAGGCTTAAGGTTTAAACCACACCCATATCTAGTTAGAACTGGCTGCTGAAACTCTTCAGTAAGTTTGCTATGATGTGGCATAATTATAATTTTACCTTCTTTATCCTGAGTAGGCCTTCCTGGTTAATTTTTAGAATTCTTCTTCCTCTCCACCCTTCTTACTACGTGATATGGTCTATGGTCAGGTCTATGCTCCTTGTCATCATCATCCCACCAGTGATCTGACAGATGCTATGCCAGACCCTTCTTTGGAAAATACTATGTAAAGGATTATCTCCTTAGACTGGAGAAGACACCTCCACTATTCAGCCACACCACTACTGGGGATCGTAAGGCCCTAACTGAGCTGCTGGACCCTCCCCTATGCTGTGCTTGACTGGGAGTATCAATAAACCATCCTAACTTCTACCCTAAAATTGCATAACAATAATTATAACTAAATTGCTTTTGCATATTATTTGATCATTGTAACAGCCTGAAGAACCTATCTCTCTACCCCTCAGTCATACAAGTATGGCTTTGCTCCCTTTACAGATGAAAAACTGAGGCTCAAGGTCACATAACATATACAAAGCAGAGCAAGGTCTCAGTCTCAGGTCTTCAGAACCCTAGACCAATGAGTTTTCATTTATATGAGCAGAAGCAGCATTACTTATCCATAACTTTCTTTTCCTTTTTACTCCCTGATATAGTCATAACACACACAAACCATGGGTTGGAACGTGGGGAAGGAAGAGTGTGAAGGGTGAGAAGAAGACAATTTATATTAGCATGCATACCCTATATGGCCTGCTACCTTTTTAACATTCTAGATATGCTTTAAAAAAAGAGCCAGACTATTCTCCAGGAATTTTTGAGAGTCTCGACATTGCTTATTAAAAGAGAGTAACTCACTCAGAATTACATAGAAACTATGACAAAATCAACTTAAACTTTTCTTTTCTGGAACTCCGCTCTCATTGTAAAATGAAAGTTTTGAACTTCTGGTTCTAAATTCTATAGAACTCATGGGTTTTAGGCCTTCTAATGCATTTTTCTCTCCTTCAGCAATTCCTCTGTGTTTAAAGCAAACTGTTAGCTAAGTTACCGTTATATATGATCAGAACAGACATGGCTAGAAACGGAGGATTTGTGCATAAATGAAAACCTTTCTTTTCAAGTTATGGCCTGCCATGTAACTGTGAGCAGAGTCAGTCTTCTTTTGTAAAGGGTAGAGAGGAAATCTCAAAGATTAATGAATGTCAATTGAAGGAGTAGCATGGCCTTTATTAGCTGTCTGGGTAAATAACAACGTACAACCCCAAGTTATTGTTCCCTTCACCTCATAGGGATGAAAATAAATGGGCAACCCCCATCCTTGTTCTGGCAACCCAAAAGTAGGAAGGAAAGAAAGTTAAGGAGGAAAAGAGGGAAAGAGGCAGCTTAGAGAGTTAGAGGTGAACAGAGGGTGAGAACAAACTCCTTTGTCTCTCCTCATATACCAGAAATTCTAAAATCCAATCTTTTATCTGCTTTGAAGGTTCTACTTATAAAAACCTCTGTACACAACCCAGCTGCTATTTCAAAGCAGATACAAAAGCCGTTGGGAGAAGGTATAATTTGATAGATCATTTTTTCCCTAGGTTTTCCTCCTCAAAACATTTCATCTGCTCAGAGGTTGGCTAGAGAGATATAATGGGGGAAATACTGTAACATAATGGATACAACCTGGGAAATACTTTTTTTTTAAGCAAGAATACTATTATTATTGCCTTGAATTTTTACAGGGATTAAGAAGTTCAAAATCTTTTGGTGGAGCAATTTGTGAACCTGATGAACATCCTTGGAGTTACATTTTGTCAGTCGTCTGAAAGGAAGGCACTGTCTGCAAAAATTAGCTTCCCATTTTTTTATGTTCAATGCTTCCAAAGGATAGGTAGTCTCATCAGTTTCATCCCTCTCCATTAGGGCAAACCAGAGAATCTCTGTAAATGGTTTTCATGAATTGCTACATCTGAAAAAAAAACCCAACTGTCACCAATGGTTAACCTTCTGATGATAAGCCCTTCCAAACTTAACTAGGTTTCCTAGTACCCTTTAGAGTAATGGTCTGCTGTGAATCCAGGGTCACCTTTGTACTTCAGCAAGGGATCTAAGTAGGACATTAAGAAAAGCCATGAAAATATTTAAACTGTGCTACAAAAATAGAATATCAATTGTTTCTTACTTATTAAATATTAAATACCCAACATTTGTGCTGAGTGCTATTGCAGAAAACATTAGAGAACTTAAAAGTGTGTGTGTGCATAAAATACATATACATATATACATACAAGGAAATGATTCCACTAAAAAAAAGACTAAGGCCTTTATAAAATCATACCTTGAATTATATCTGGAAGCAAATATCCAGTGTAGGCCCAAGTACACAGTCCCAATGAGTTTTAGCTGCTGTTAATCTAGAAAACTTCACCTCTGGGAGAAAAGGAAGACATCTCTTCAATTTCCCAAAAGGAAATCAAGATTATCCCTGCCATTCTCACCATGTACTTCTCTTCCCACCTTTCTGTCCCCCTCTCCTAGGCACTCTTGGTCATTTTCATCTATGTTACCCTTGCCAGGTACAAAGAGAATCAAGGTCTATCAGCATGAATAGGGTACAGTTTATGACAATCCAAATGCTTAAATATGCCATCATGCTGGAATGAAGAAAAAGACTGGTGGAAAATGCTGGTCAGACAAGAACAGGTAGAAGGAGGGTGCATTCATCATCTTTCACTCTGTCGTCAAATTGATCTTCCTAAAATACAGGTCTGACCATGTCAGTCACCTCCCTGTTCAGTGAACACCAGTGCTTCCCTATTACCTCCCAGATCAAATATAAAATCCTGTTTGGCGTTTAAACTCTTCACAACCCGGCTCCCTCCTCTCTTTCCAGTCTTACATTTTTCTCTCCCCTCTCTGTGACCCAGTGATATTGCCCTTCTTGCTGTAACTCGAACAAAACATTCAATTTCCCAAGTGTGCATTTTCACCAGTGGTCCTCATGTCTAGAATTATTTCTCTTCACATCTCTCCCTCCTGATTTCCCTGGTTTCATTCAAGTCTTAGCTTAAGTTGAGCTGAAGTCTCACCTTCTATAAGAAGCCTTTTCCAAGCCCCTTTAATCATAGTGTCTTCTCTCTGAGACTACACAAATTGTCTTTTATATATGTTTATGCATAGCTGTGTGCATGCTATCTCCTCTGTTGGAAAGTGAACAGGCCAGAGTCAAAGGTATTCTCCATTAGCTGAGAGTCAAAAGAACTCCTTTTCCCCTCACTCCAAAAATCCTTCAATTGATAAGCAGGAGATGGCATAGGAGCTAACTATCTAAAGTACAAGATAGTAGGTTAAAAGGCTATACCCGACATATATTTACAGGTCAGCTGCAATTTTTACCTGCATTCCTTGACTCTGGTTTCTTTTTCCCAGTGCACTAGAAGGAGATATTCAAGGAGAAGAGATCACAAACAAATCAACAAACTTTTACTGAGTACCTCCTATGTGCCAGGCACTGTGCTCAGGGCAGGGAAGAAAACAGAAAGGCAAAACCAGTCTCTACTTCTAAGGAGCTCACTTCCGAATAAGAGATAACGTAAAAAAAATGTAAATAACAAAGCTTTAAGAAGGGCGTTGAAAGCCAAACAGAGGATTTTTAAATTTGATCTAGGAGAAAATAGTAATTTTTTGGTTTTTACTAAACAGTGGGGTGACTAACATGGTCAGACCTGCATTTTATCTGCATTTGCACAAAATACATACAGGATAAATTGAGGGTAATCTCAGAGGGAAGGGACCAAGATTAAAGAGGAAAGGCTGGGGGGACTTCAGCTGACTTGATGAAAGATAGGGAAACCAGGAGATGAGAAGAGAGTCCCAGACATGGGAGAGAGCTAAAGAAACTGCACAGTTGTAGATGGAGTGTTATGTTCAAGGAACAGCAAGGAGGTCAATGTCACTGAGTCACAGGGTACGTGGAAGGGATTTAGGCTATTAATGCTCAAAACTACAAAGACTTTGGGGATATCTTCAGCTGCATGTTTTAATAGCTTGAAACTATACTAAGACTTTTGGGACATGCCGTATAATCAGTGACTAACTGAATATCTTTTGTAATGTATGTCATCACATGCAAATAATTCATATTTATATAACATATTAAGGTTTATAAGGCACTTCCAACACAATAGTTTGATGAAATTAGGTAGTTGAGAATAGAGAGTCAATAAGACTTAGGGCCCAAGTCTCATCTCTGACATATCCTGGTTGTATGACCCTGTGTCTTATGCCCTCAGTGCTTCCAGGAAACTCAGAGGTTATAAAGTTTAGACAGTTTTTCCACTGGGAATTTCTTATACAATGAAATCATGGTTGCTCTCAACTCAAATCCCTCCCCTAATTTATGATTTCTATTTTATAAATGAACTGGAGCTAAAGTCAAAAAGCTAATAAGCATCAGAGCTGGGATTCAAACGTAGGTCTCGTGATTCCTTAATCTAATGATCTTTCCATACTTTCTTTGTATTTTTGGTTTGTTCACAAGTAATGAGAACATAGACCTTCTTCTGGGGAGTAAGGCAGGGTGTCAGTTTACTGGGATACACACTGTTGGTAAATTAAGGCCAAGGGAGCCTTTTGCTAAGGTCTCTTATGGGATTACTTTATATTCCCTGGCATATCCCTCCTTGATCAGGAAAAATTATCAGTAGACTTTCCAACACTATCTTTTATGGTGACATTCTATGACAATGGCCTTAAGTCAGAAGGACTTAGGTACAGAGAATAAAAATAGGGAAACTTTGTGTGATGCTAGCTAATTTCATTCTTCCCAGTTATCAATATTTGAACTACACAGATCTTTTGAAGACATTTATTCTGTGTGAATCCTGTGAAGATGTAAATGAACAACTCCTTCATGACTTAGAGGGTTCTATGGGTTGCAATGGCTTAAAAATATATCATTACCTGGCAATATATCATCAACTGCCTTTTAGCAATAAGCCTTTCCAAAGTTATCTGGACTGGTTAACTAGTTAAAATCCCATCACTAGACCAATTCTCTAAGTATGACCAGGTTGGCAGAACTCAGCAGAGCTTACATTCCACTGGCATGGCCTTTGAAAACCCAAGTGACCAGGGGCAGCCAGGTGGCTCAGCGAGTAAGAGTACCAGCGCCAGTGTTGGGACGACCTGGAGATCGAATCCCGGGCTCAGACACTCAGCACCACACCCAGAAATAACTGGCCGTGTAACCTTGAGCAAGTTACTCAACCCCGATTGCTTAAAAAAAAAAAAAGAAAACCCAAGTGACCCCTTCAAGTCACAGTAAGGAAAGATCCTGAGTACCCCCAAGTCAAGGGAAAAACAAATGTACTATTAGATCGCAAACATAGCATTTTTTTTTTGAGGGGGAAGGCAAGGCAATTGGTGTTAAGTGACTCATCTAAGGTCATACAGCTAGTAAGCGTGTCAAGTGTCTGAGGCCATCAGGTCCTTCTGCCTCCAGGGCTGCACCACCTAGCTACCCCAAACTCAGCATTTTTTTAAAGCGATTGGGGTTAAGTAACTTGCCCGAGGTTACATGGCCAGTTTTTTTTTTTTTTTTGTGGGTGTTAAGTGTCTGAGGCTGGAACCGATCCCAGGTCCTCCTGACTCACTATGCCACCTAGCCACCCCAAACTCAGCATTTTCTGCAAAAGGAAATTATACTTTAATTTTTGCCCTTAACATCCTGAGGCAGGCAAGGCCAAATTCAATCCCTGACTCCACTCTGAAGACTAACCTGCAATCTGATATTGCCCAACAGAGAAAGGATCCAGCAGCATCCCTTCAAGGCCACTGTAGTCCATGTGGTCATGACAGTCCACCTAATAAAGGCAGAAACTGTTCCAGCTGGCCTTTTACTAAGTGCTTCATATGCAAATAAAACTGCAATGAAGTGCTCCCATTTAGATTTTATCCCCTTCTTGTTTCAAATTTCTGCTTATCAGGATTAAAAGGCACATTGGTTATGAACCTCATTTGCCAAGAGGCTGGTCATTTTTCATCATTAGGTACAGGGTGGCTCTGAGTTTCATTCAACCATCTGTTCTCCCTTAGAAGCCCGAGGGAATCACAGCAGGGCCAGGGGGAGCTTTCCAACCCTTGTAAACACACCATTAAGAGAGGGACTTACAAAAAAAGTTACTGAGCCAGTATTGAGCAGATAGAATGACAGAGAAAGGGGACAGAATAAACATATATGGATCACAGCCATACCCTGGGGTTTCACTGAGTCACAACTTTAAAGCAAAATAACTTTCCCTGTGCTTTTATAGTTCTGCCATGAAAAGAAACATCTGCGAAGTTCACTAAATATCTAGGCCTAGGTCCCCTCAAACTGGAAATTGCTCTCCAAACTTCTCTTCTATGATAAGACTAAAAATTACCTTCCATAAAAGAAATTACCTCCTCCGAGAGAAGGAAATTATACCGATTAAAACCACAATACAGCGTGAAAGCAGATGATGTGTACAGAAGCCAAGACGAGAACAAGGGTACAAAGGGTTTATGGTTTTCCAACCCACCAACCTTTCCACCAGCATAATAGGAACATTAAAGCGGAATGACCGTCCAGCTGGTGCAAAAGCACACTTCGATTTCTCTTTCACAAAATTAAATTTGGGAATTATGGGTATTTAGTACAAGTATAACCGCATCCTCCTCCTCCCCCAGTATGTTCATTCTAACACGGATTTCGTTACAGGCACCCTATCTTGTGTGGGAAAGGGATGTGGGGAAGAGATGTCATGATGCATTTTATAGGTCCCTTGAAGGGAAAGGTCTTTGTGATAATCTGAGAAAGGCAGATATCAAATGCAATCTCTTCAGCCTTTCTTGTGAATTAATTTTCACTTATAACATAAAGCTGAGAACATCAATGCTTTAGACCTGAACAACCAAGTTATAGAATAGTTTTCAATGACAGGCTCATAGATCTAGGACCAGGAAGAACCTCTGAGGTTTCCTAGTCAAATCCCCTCATTTTACAGATGAGGCAACTGAGACCCAGCAAGGATAAATGACTTGCCCAAGGTCATACTGGTAGTGGCATAGGCAAGAATAAAACTAGACACATCTTCCATTTCCAAATCAGTGTTCTTTCCACTGTGGCACACTGCCTCCATTTTGTTCTCCTTTTCTTCAGTCACTGAATAAGACAAGTCACTGTGCTGTTATATCCCTGATAGCACACTTGGGTGTGACAGCTTTCTCCTACCTAAAGTCACCAGTTTCTCCAACAAATTCTAGACTATGTGGACAGGAAAAGCCCTGGAGAGATCAAATTAATTGATTTCCCCTAACTCAGAGGAAAGCCACACATAAACCATCCTCTACAAATGAAGTACTATCTTCTTTGTAAACAACTTGAAGGTTGTACAGCTGGAGAGGGCCCAGTTTTGCTGAGATGAAGAATATATCAAGTGGAGAAATTGGATAAAATCAAGTATAATAGATTGGAACCATGTTGTAGCGGGCCTTGAATGAGACAGGATGAGGAATTTTCTTTGGGATGGTTTTTGAGGAGGATATGATCTGATTAGGGCACTACATCAGGAAGTTTATCTTGGGAGGATTGTGAACCATGAACTGAAACAGGTTAGAAGGAGAAAGGACAGTCAGAAAGAAGGCTAATGGTGTGACGAAGACCAGATGAGAGCCCAAAAAGGAGGGGAAAAAGGGAGCTATGAGGACTGGCAAGGGAGACAAAATGGAAGATAAACTCCTTGGGGCAGAGGTTGTTTCGCTTTTGTCTTTGTATCTCCAGCATTTACTATATGCCTGGCACATATTAGGTACTTCATGAATGCTTAATGAACTGAATTAAATACCGCATGGTTTTGAAAGTAGCCATCATACTGTCGTCCTCTGCCCAAAATATTAAAGTTCAAACACCGCATGATGCTATTATCCACTTTCATTTATACATGATGCAAAATTCTTAGAAAAGTTCTTTGCCATTCCTGTAACCCACTCAGTAGAATGTTATAAGAGAGACTTCTCAAAATTACCTCTAATATACTTTGTGTATATTTTGTACATTCGTGCATATGTGTGATTTCCTGCCTGCCCCTCCTAAGGGATATAAATTCATAGAGGGCTATTTCATTTTTATCAGAACCCAATGCCTAGCCTGACCCTTGGTGCTTAAGAAATGTTTCTTCATAATTGAATACAGGATTGCAATGAGTGAAAAATATTACTTTAATAGGAACATGGGGTCATTGGGATCTCCAAATATCAACACATGTTCTTAAAGCCCTTTGTAAACGTCAAGGAATGTATTAGGACAGGGATAGGGGAAGGGAGCATGTATGCATAAAGCACCTAATATGTGCCAAGCACTGTGCTGAACACTACAAATCTTTACAATCTCATTTGATCCTCACAACAGCCCTGTGAGTTAAGGTCTTATCGTTATCCTCATTTTATAGCTTAGGAAACTGAGGCAGACAGGTTAAATGACTTTCCCAGTCTTGCATAGCTACATGGGTCTGTGGTTGGATCTGAAATCAGATCTTGACTTCAGGCTCAGAACTCTATCCACTATGTCACCTCTAACTACATAAAAGTAAGCGATTGTTACATTTCATAAGCAGAGATTTTGATAACCAAAGGAAAAACAACAAAAAAATAAAAAGAAGTTACCTGAGGAGGCAAACAAAATTCCATTTTTCTAACACTGAATTTCATAAATCAGGAGCCAAAAGGTGACCTACTATTAACAATGAAACAACTGTTTTGGTTTTTTTTCCTCAAGAAAAAATATATAGTTGGTATTTAATAACTGCAGTGGTAGATCAACATTGGCTTATTGTAGGGGGAAAAAAACTTAAAATTGGTCTTTTGGCATGGTTAATTTCTCAATGTCACCGGCTCTGGGGCAGTGTCACAAAGGATCAAGCATATAGCTCACTGCTCAAGCTACAATCTGGACAAAGTTTTCATTCTGACCAGGTTGCTTACATCCCCATTTTAAAAACACCTACCTTCACGTCACATAAGAAAGAAAACACATACTTCATGATTCAGAGGTCTCTGGAGTGAGTTCTATGTTTTCTGGGTCCCGTGACTGATAGATTTGTTTACTGTACGGCAGAGGTGCTAGACCTATACAGAAGAATAAATGGTCCTTTAACCCAACACAGCAGGAATCATTGCTGTTGACTTCCACAGGGAAAGGTACAACTATATTGTACTAGAAAAAGGAGACTAATGATTAGCTTGTCAGTTGAGTGCTGTTTTTTGCTGGGTGGGAGAAATAATAAGACAACATAGAATATCAAAACTGAAAAATGTCTGGGATAAAATTTTCAAAGACTCAAAGGATTTCAGAATTGGAAGGATCCATAGTGGACATCTAGTAGACCCCATACCTGAAAAAATAATTCACTCTGTAACACCCAGTATTTGCCTGAAGACCCACCTCTAGTGAAAGTGAACTCACTTCCTTCAAAGGAAACCTATTTCATTTTGAAATAATACTATTTGTTAGAAAGCTTTTCTTTACGTTGAACAAAAATTTTTCCTCTTTTCAATTTCCTTTTCTCTTAGTTCTGTTACTCGGCAGAACGAGTCAAATCCCTCTTTCATATGAATTTTTCCCCCACTTAATAGTACTTTTTTCAATTACGTGTAAAGACAGTTGTCAACATTCACTTTTATTAGATTATGAGTTCCAAAATTTTCTCCCTTCCTTCCCCCTCCCCAAAACAGCAAGGAATCTGATATAGGTTATACACGTACAATCATATGGATCACATTTTCACATTAGTTCTGTTAATGAAAGAAGAATCGGAACAAAAGGAGAAAACCACATAAAAGAAAACAACAACAAAACATGAAAACAGAATGCTTTGATCTCCATTTAGACCCCAGAGTTCTTTCTCTGGATGTGGACAGCATTTTCCATCATGAGTCTTTTGGAATTGTTTGGATCATTGTATTGCTGAGAAGAGTTAAGTCTATTATAGTTAATCACCACACAATGTTGCTGTTACTGTGTACAATGCTCACTTCACTCAGCATCAGTTCATATAAATCTTTCCAGGTCTTTCTGTAATCTGCCTGCTCATCATTTCTTATAGTATAATAGTATTCCATTACATTCATATACCACTGCTATTTCACAATTGATGGGCATCCCCTCAATGTCCAATTCTTTGCCACCACAAAAAGAGCTGCTACAAATATTTTTGTTACCCATATGACTTTTCAAATACACGAAGACAGCTATTATATGCCCTCTATCCCAAGTCATTTTTTCTCCACTCTAAACATCACCATTTCCTTCAATTATATGGCATAAACTTCATCCTGATTCTTTCCTCAGGACACTCTCCAGTTTAATGATGTCTTTCCTAAAATGGGGTACCCAGAACAGAATACAAGGCTCCAAATGTGGACTGACCAAAGTAAAGTAAGATGAGACCATCAAATTTCATTATGCCTGGACTCTTATGCCTATATTAATGCAGCCCATGTTGCATTAGCTTTTGGGGGCTACCATATCACCCCATTTATTCATCTAGACCTTGAAATCCACTAAAATCCCCAGATCTTTTTAAGGTAAAATGTTATCTAGTTATACCTTCCCCGACTTGTACTTGTGAAACTGATTTTTTAAGTGCCAGCATAATACTTAACATTTGTTCCTATGGAATTAATCATATTAGATTAACTCCATACTGCAGTCTTATCAAGATACTTCTGGATACTGACTCTCATCCAACATGTTAGCTATCCTTCCCAGTTTTGTGTCAAATGTAAATCTGATACACATGACATCTATACCTTCATTCAAGTTACTAATAAAAATGTGAAACTGCACAGTGAAACTCCCTGGGGAGACCACAGGAGGACCTCATTTCAAGCTGACATAAAAATATTAATTTTGTTGTTCACTGTGTATCTCTTTATGATCCCATTTGGGGCTTTCTTGGGAAGTATACTGGAATAGTTTGCCATTTTCTTCTCCAGCTCATTTTACAAATGAGGAAACTGAGACAGAGATAAGTGACTTGTCCAGGGTCACACAGTTACTAAGTGTCTGAGAGTGGATATGAACTCAGAAAGATAAGTCTTCCTGGTTCCAAGCTTGGCACTCTACCATGCCACTTAGCTGCCCCATTAAAAAAAATTAATAATTAGTTCTTAAAGTTGGGTCATTCAACCAAGTCTTAAATCATCCAACTATCAACTGTCTAGACAACATTTGTCCATCTATTCCACAAGATCAGGAAGATAGTGATTATTAAATAATTAGCTAAAATTTAGGTCATCTATATCTTTGGTAGTAACCTTGTCAAAAAAGGATATTCTTCCTGTTAACAAAGCCATATGCGGACTCTGCATGACTGTTGGCTCACTTTTAGAAATGTTCACTAACTGCATCATACTCCCCAAAATGTTGTCAATAATAAAAACTAAGCTAACTGGTTTTCCACAAATGCCATTGTAGTCCTTTGTGGAAAACTGGGACACCTGACCTTATGTGGCTCAACAGTGATGTCTATTCTGCACCCAAGGATAAAGAGTTCTTCTGGGTTAAGTGACCTCAACTGAAAGGCAAAGAAATACTCTCTCACTATTTATTTATCTTAAATATCCACTGCCTTTTATCCATTTTTTATTTTGTCTTTTTCATTTCGAAGCTCATTCCTTCTGAAGCAAAGCTGAGCAGAAGTGCTTTCTTTATGTCACCAGACATCATTACCCCATCTATCCTCAGGACAGGCCCTGTCCCTTCCTTTAGTCTCCTCTTTTCTCAATATCACTAATTGTCACTTTTGCTGTTCCCTGCTTTCCTTGTCAGTCAAAGCTCCTGTTAAACTTCAGCACTCCTGAAGCTACACTTTCATATTCCTCCTTTGTTGCCTGCTTTTATTTCCATCATCAGCAAGTGTCTAAACTGATTAGTAAATTTCTAAGTGTCCACACTGGTCTCTTCAGATCATTCCTACTTTTTCTCCTTATTGGAGTTTTATCTTTGTATCTTCAAAAATTCTATTCTTGAGAGATTCCAATTCTTTGTGGTGGACTTCCTCTCTAGAATTTTTTATCATGAGATCCCACCCATTCTTTCTGAGCACTCTGAAATCTGCTCCCTAAAAACCTAGAGTGCATGTCAAAACTATTTTCAGCTCTCCTCTCCTCCTCTATAAGAAATTCTAAGAAGTATTCTTTTTCACATCCTGCTTTTCTGTCCTCACCAAGGTTCCTATCTTTTCCAACTGAGCAGTTTCTCCCAAGATTCTTAATGAGAATAACATCCAAAATATAGTATTCCCATATTGGTTTCTCTACCTTTTAAAGTAAAACATTATTATTCAGGTAAGTAAAAAAAAAACATTAACTGCTCTGCTTTTGGCAGTAAGAATTCAAGAAAACGTTCAGATAACTGAAGCTCCCCATTACTAATGTATTCTCCTTATATGTTAAGCTTGTGACATCTTTCCTGGTTTCATATATTTCCTCTTTCTAAGCATGACAGTAATGAAAATATCCCTCTTTCTGCCCCCATTGACCTTTGTTTCCCAAAGTTCTGTGCTATGCTTCCCTTCTCCAGTTCCTAGATTTTCTAATGTTGGTATATCTTCTTAAATCTACAATGTTCCTCTGCCACGCCCCAATCCTTCACTTATTCCGATTTTTTTTGAGTATTTCATATTGTTCCATTGTCAAGTCTCAATGATACCTATTTAAGCCAAATTTGCTTCCTTTAATTAGGCCATCTTTTTGTTCTCACTTATGGCCTATATTTTGTGCATTTAAAAATAACAATGTTAATAATAATAGCTAACATTTATATAGTGCTTACTATATGCCAAAAACTTTAAAATCATCTCAACAGCACTGGGTGGTAGGTGCTGTTATTATCTACATTTTACAGATGAGGAAACTGAGTTAAAGAAGTGAAATGACTTGCCCAGTGTCACATTGTTAGTAAATATTTGAGGCCAAATTTGAACTCAGGTTTTACTAACTCCAGGCTCAGGCAATTCTATCAATGTGCCACCTAGTTCCTTCCATTTTTATATAGACACTAAGGTCAAGAATTTTACTACTAAATCCATTCCTGGATTTTTATCTCATGAACTTCTTGGGTACTTCTGGCACTTGCTTGTGACTGCCCTCTATAGGGCATATACATATGCCCTATAGATATGCATAAACAATTTTCCCCTCCCCCATTCCCTTTTAACTTAGAGTTCTTTTGATTAGATTTTTAAGACAACAGACAAATACATTCTTCCCAAGCCCTTATTAGGTCAGGAGTGTATCATTCCTATATTTTGTCATGGTACAGACATTAAAATTTCATTCTCAGGTATCATCTTTTAACCTACCCATCATTCCCCAAATTCTTTTTCTCTTTGCATTCCTTGCCTTCAATGGATATGAGTGACAAAAAAAAAACACTTGTGGCCCTATTTTTTTCAATTTCTTGCCCAAGACTTCACGATACTTGGCACCGATTTCTAGTTCCTTCTGGTAGAATACTTTGTGCTCATATGAATCATGGAAAGTGGGTAGTAGTCAACCCTTCTGACAAATCTGGGAAAGTTCTCTGTCAAATTCTGGATACATCCACAGGAAGACAGCAGATTTCTCTATTATTGCTAACAGGTTGTCAAATAGTTGCCTCAGGGAGTCACCAATCAACAGAGCTCTTCCCTTCTTCCTCTGACCCTCCCTGGCTGAAACCTCCCCTGACAACATCCATGAATGCACTTTATCTTGGCTTGAAAGGCAAGCAGTCTCCTCCTTGGAACATCCAGCTAAGCTCTTCAAGAAAAACCTTCAATTTATTTCTTAGCCGTAGGAGTTCTGGGGTCCTCTTCCTTCCTTCCTTTGTGGAATACTATTTTACCCCATAATGTCTTTACACAGGATTTTCCTCTGCTTCTTCAGATCCTTTTTTCTTCCTTCATAGCTCAGTTCAGATGCAACTTCCTTCAAAAAGCCCTTCCTGATTCCTGCCAGTTGTCGGCACTCTACAAAACTCAATGTGTATCTTTGTAAATGTTTTTACTTATCTGTAAATAGTATCTCCACCCTCCCTAACCCATTTTCCAACTTCAATAGAATCTTGGTTCTCTGAAATCAGAGGCTATTTCACCTTTACATTTGTATTACCAGGGCAGCTGGGTGGTCCAATGGATAGAAGGCCAACCCTGGAGTCAGGAAGCCTCCTCTTCCCAAGTTTAAATCTAGCCTCAGACACTTCCTAGCTGTGAGACCCTGGGCAAATCACGTAACCCCATTTGCCTCAGTTTTTTCATCTGTAAAATGAGCTAGAGAAGGAAATGGCAAACAAAGATACTCCAGTATCTTTGCCAAGAAAACCCTAAATGGGTTCCCGAAGAGTTGGAAACAACTGAAATGACTGAATAACAATGATAACAGCAATATAGTAGGCATTTCATCAATACTTATTCATTAACTGATCCTTAATGATGGTAGGCATGGAAGACATCTGTTTTTCAGGTGGGAAAAAATTGTATTGAATATGATATGCCCTTTCTGTGCCTGGAATTACAAGGCAAGACAGCTAGCTGTACAGGCAGAATCAATGCCTTCACTCTTCCAGTTTAACTTTTGTTTAACCTCCATACTACACTGCCTCTAGGTGCTGTCCACTGCATCATGTTTTTCATCTCATTTAATCCTTTTACATCTATACTTAAATCCATAATCCCAACAAATTGGATCCCACAAACATATGCTACATTTTCCCTCCAGATTTTTCTTCAACTTTGTTCTGTATCTGCAATGTCATATGTCCTTACCACTAAATTCTGCCATTGAAATCCTACCTGTCACAACCCAGTTTATTCAATTCAAGGTCATTCCTAAAGCCTGCACCCAGCCAATGCAGATCACAATTAGTCTGAAGTGAAGATTCTTTCCTGGAAATTCTCAGTGTTGTGTAAATCTACTAAGCACTTAGGATCTACATTATATTATAGGTACAGATGTTCCCCTACTAGACTTCAGTTCTTTGACAGCATAGCTTGTCTTATTTGTTGGTATATCTCCTTTAAAACATTTGTGTATGAGGTGAAAAAAATATTAGATGAATTTAAATAACATGGCACATGGCAGAAGAAAAATATACCTGGGGGTTTTGGTATTTGGAAAGCTCAGTATGAATCAGTAGTGTGACGCAGCACTCAAAAAGCTAATGCAATTTTAGGTTGCATTAAGAGGACCATAGCTTCTAAGAATAAAGAAATAATACTTTCACTGTATTCTGTTCTGAGCAGACCTCTGTTTATATGAGGATAGGCTAAAGAAACGAGGGATGTTTATCTGAAACAAGAGAAAACTTAAAGGGATATTATAACTGCCTTCAAGTATGAGAAGGGCTGTCATACAGAAGAAAGATTTGACTTGTTGTGTTTGACCCCAAAATGTAGAACCAGGTGGAAGCTGCAAAGAGACAAATTTAGGTTTGATATCAGGGAAAACTCCTGAACGATGAGAACTGTCCAGAATGGAGTAGGTTGCCTGTGTTAAGATGTGGTAGGTGTCCCCTTCTTAGATGTCTTCAAGCAAAGGTTGTACGATCACTGTTGAATAGATTATAAGTGCAAATTCTTTGTGTGGGGGGGGGTTAGTTCTAACTCAGATTCTGTGATTTCTTAAAAGCCATTTTGTACTTTATATGAGAGGTGATGTGGAAGAGTAGAGAGAGAGCTGGCTGTGAAACCAGGGAGACCAGGAATCATGCTCTATCTCTCGACACATAGTGTATGATCTCTTCATGTCCTAGGGTGCCACTGTTAGAGGGAGTTACCTGTATCAGTGAAATACAGATCTAATCTCTATCCCTGGTATTTTAACGTGTGTGTTACACACACACACACACACACACAACATACAGATGAGGAGCAGTTGGCATAATGAATACAAACCTGGCCTTGACATAAAGACCTAGGTTTAAGTCACAATTCAGACACATATTATCTGCGTGATCATGTACAAGCATTTAACTTCTTAACATCCCAGGGAAATGTAAGACTGTTATAGATGAGTTGCTGAATGTCAATGGTGCAGGAAGTTTTCAAAATCAGGAGTACCTTGCACTGCTGAAATCACAAGTCCAGATTCAAAAAAGAACATACATCAATTCTGAGCATATGTTGAGAAATACCGGGACAAATATGGAAAGCAACAAAGATACTATATAATCAGATCCATTTAGCAGCAAAAAAAAAAAAAAAAGCTATATCCCTCAGAACATGTCAATTCACCAGCTACATTTGTTTTAAAACCATCTATTGTTAGCAGCTCTTATTTATGTGAAAATCTTATAAACTGTAATGGTTTAATTTTTCAAGATGATGTTAATTCACTTTCAATCTACTCTCTGCACTTCTTAAACCTTTATCAGGAAGAGATTCCCATGATGATTTACAATAGCTGAGTCTAACTATTAACATGTCATCTCTATTCCCACACTAAATTTCAAATGTCTTTCTTTAATAAAGGCAAAATCACTCCTTCTCAAAGAATGCATTATTTCTGCAGCACATTAAAGCTGCTTTAAAAAATTTAAAGATAACGTGAACATTTGAAAACTGTAGTATGCAAACGAAGGAAATTATTTTGGAGGCTACAACTTTCATAACTTCTTAGGATACAGAAAGTTAGTGGCGGAAGAATCTTAGAGAGCATTTCTTCTATCCCCAGCTATCTTATAAATAAGAAAACCAGGACCCAGAAAGTTAAGTGACTTTCTAAGGTCACACAGATCATGAGAAAGTTCCCTCCTATTCAGGCAAATGAAACATTGAACAAATCGAAGTGAAGCATGTGTGCCGGCTATACTTTCTTACTTTATCACACTTCACCCTTTGGCAAACTAATTCAACTCTCCCTTGTTGTCTACAAACACATTCCTAATTCCACTGTCCTACTGCATTTCATGCTTCACCAAAAACCTCAACCCGAGCTAACTCTACCCCATCCACCTCCTTTATTTCTACTTTCATGCTATTGGATGGAGCTGAAAGAATTCATAAAACTGTGATAATTGGATATACTACAAATTGATGTTATCTGACCTCAAATGAGCCTTCATTGCAGCAATGCAATTTTTTTTACTACTCTGTAATTTAGCTGATTCTTTTCCACTCAACACACTGTTCCCATTCCTCTGATGCTTTCATTTAAGAGCACGCATGCTCAGTACTGGTAGCAGGCAAAATAAGTCTGAATGTGCTTCAACGACTGCCCCCACCCTACCCCCATACACGGACATGCACCACTTCATCATCTCTTTACTCCAATTTCTGAACAAAAAGGTGGCCCAACTCCTGACCAAGGCCAACCCCTCTAGACATACTCTTCATTCCATATCTTCCTGTCATCTCCAGCAGATTGCTTCTACTATCCATTCTCATTCTCTCTCCCTCATCTTCAATCTTTCCTTATCTACTGGATCTTTTTCTCTGCTGGTTACAAACATTCCCCTTCCCTTAAAAAAAATCTCCATTAAATTCCACTATACCACTGTTAGCTATCACCCTACATATCTCTTTCCCTTCTCAGTTTATCTCTTTTGACTCAGTACCATCACTTCCTCTCTTCTTGTACTCTTTAGAGCCTACAATCTAAATTCTAACCTCAGCATTCAAGCAAAATTCCTCTCTCCAAAATTTCTGAGTCAACTGTCAAATCTAAAGAGCTCTTCTCAATGCTCAACATCTGTCATGGTTGACCACCTTCTCTTTTTAGATACTTCCTCCACTCTGGATTTTCATGAGCCTACTCCTTCTTGTTTTTTCTCATACTTAATTTGACCAACCTTCAGTCTTCCCTGCTAAGCCTTCGATCAAGTCATGCATGCTGAGCCCTTATCTCCTTCTCTCCATTATTCTCTCCCTCTCTCTCAGTGACTTCATCAGTTCCGTTGGGTTCAATGATTAACTCTATGCAGAGAACTACCAGATCTAAATCTCAAGACCTAGTTTCTCTCCCAAGTCGTAGTCCCACATCACTCCCTGTTAGCTATTTCCAATCAGATAATCTGTAGGAATATTAAACTTAACATGTCCAAAACAGACTTCATTATCTCCCTATCCCCAAACCCATCCCTCTCCTGTTACTGTCAAAAGCACGAGTCACCTAGCTTCACAATCTTGGCATTATCATCTTCTCATTTTCATTTACTCTCTATATAAAACCATTTCCCAAATCTTGTTTCTACCTCCCAAACTTCTCTCATAGATGCCCCCTTCTCTGCATTTACATAGCAACACCCTAGTCCAGGTTTTAATCTTTTGCCTGAACTATTTCAACAAACTCCTATTCGGTCCCAGTATCAAGTCCCTCCCTCATTGCAACATGTCCTCCTTTCATTTACCGAAGGAATTTTCCCAAAGTGTAGGTCTAAAACATGTCAGTCTTCCCTACTCAATAAACTCAAATGGTTCACTCTTACGGGTCCTCTGACGGGCATTTGCAGTTCTGCACAGCGTGGACCCTTCATCTCTTCCCAGTCTTCTTCCGTGTTATTCCTCCCTTCGCATGACATGCTGAACTACTCGCTGCTGGCTACAACTGAGTTGTGCCCTATCTCTGGTTTCTTTCTCCCCAGCTCTGCCTCTGAGGATCTCTGACTTTCTTCAAAATTCAGTTCAAGTGCTATTTCTTTTTAAAGGCTGCTCAAAGTTTATTAGTTTCAGTTGAGTACAAAGTAAACAGGTTACTGAGGCTGCTGAAAAGCACATAGGTGATTCAGATAGTAAAAAACCAAACAATAGCAGTGTGGTTTCTTTTACTTGTGTTTTGCTTTTGTTTTCCTTAAACACACACACACACACACACACACCCCACAACTACTTCTACACTTATGCGGCCTATCTGTTCTAAAGGAATAGGTGGGAGAGGGAAGGGAGGGCATGGGAGGGGGAAACGGGCTCTGATACCTTGCACACTTCGGGGCGGGGGCAACAGGGAGGGTGCTGCTGGTCATGCAGAAGGCCCAGTGCTGGTCTTGCTGGGCTCACTGACGAGCCGCTTCCTCAAGGCCTCCTGAGCCAGGTCACAGGTGATCAGACCATGAACAACCTGGAAAGCTCCTGAGTGCCCTGGGGATTCCAATACAGTTGTCATGAATGGATGACTCGACTTGCCAAAGAAGCAGCTTGCCCACCAGTGGCCTGGGTCTGATTTGGGAAGACCAGGATGGTGGATGGTGGGGGATCACTTCCCGAGTGCTCAGCCCTTCCACAGGAGCTGTTGCTGGAGGTGGAACCCAGACGCCTTCAGTAGTGGTCATGGGTTGCTACAAGTGAACCGCTGGACAGGATTGCTGCCATATTGCGAGCTCTTCTTATGATGATGTAAAAGCCCGTCAGGCAGTGGGCTGCTGCGGACAATCACCAGTCACCTGGCTCAGGGGAAGGGGGTGCTGGCCACAGAGCCCATTTGTAAAGGAGATTACAGGAGGATACTCCACGGCAACGAAAATGAGAGAGCTCTTTGGGTTTTCAAGTGCTACCTTCTTTAGGAATCCTTTCCCAATCTCCCCCAGATGCTAATGCCTTCCCCCTCTAAGTTTACTTCGCAGCTAATCTGTAGGAATTTTACATGGTATGTACACACATATGCATACATACTACATATATGTACATATAAACACATATCTATATAATCTATACAAATATATAAAATATAGAACTTTAGAAATATACAATTATCTATATAGAATCTGAATAAATAATCCATGGAAATATATATAGAATAACTATGTATTCTACACAAGTATATACACAAACATAATCTATATAAACAGAGAATAGTATATATAATCTATAAAAATTTAGCAATTATTAAGTAAACACACATACATAAAATCTCCCTGATTAATGCAAATTTCTTGAAAGCAGGGGCTATTTTTTTTCTTTTCTTTTTTTTCTGTTTGGGTATCCCCAGAACTTAGTACAGTGCCAAATAAATGTTAAATAAACACATGCTGATTTATTGACTAACCGATATTACCCTACCAATCAACAGACCATTAGGAAGATTAGGTGGGCAGATGCACTCTTTCCATTAACATTCTTCCCTCTCATGCATACTAGATTTCTAGCTACTGGACTTCCTTGTTTAAACAGAGGCTAAATTGTTGTAGGCGAAACTGTTCCTACTGTTCAGACTGTGCTCACGTCAGAAAGTACAAACTGAAAGTAGAGATCTGGGTTCTAGTTTTGACTGCCATTTTTTAACTGTGTAACTAACCTTAAAAATTCAGTGCACTTCGTGGGGTCCAAGTTTTTGGTGTATAAAATGACAGTGCTAAACTAGATGTTCTGTAAGCTCTGGTGACTTATGTATGAGTTGGCAAGCTAACCCAACAAATATTTAAATACCTAATATGTAGGGATCTGTGCTGGATGATGGGAATATAAGAAAAACAGAACAAAGTCTCTCCCCTTGAGAAGTTCACTCGCGGTCTTGTTCCTAGTTTTCATTATTTATTGTTTTAGCCCTTCACTTTAATTCTGTCTCTATCCTGCCTTCTGTCAAACAGCTTCCCAGTATATAATTAAGGAATTAAATTTGATATTAAGAGGGAAAAAAACCTTTAGAAAAGACATAAAACCCATGTTTTAAATTTATCTATAATTCCACACAGACAGTGTATACTATTACTAAAGCTATCTTAATAACTCTAACCCTTTCATCTGTGTGGCTCAGTGTCTGAATGAGTCAAACGAGCCTGGTCCTTGGGAGTCTGTAGGCTCTAATCTTGCATCTGCTAGGTGCCTGGTTAAGTCAGTTAATTCTCCTTCACCTGAGTTTCCTCAGCTGCAAAATGAAGGTATTTATACCAAACTCTTGCAGTGACAATAATTACAAAGTATTCAGCCAACACAAAACCAACAGAGAAACTGTGCAGATAAGAATTCTCTTCACAAGGAAAGCAGAGGGGAATCTGCATGTCAAGAAAAGCCAAAAAAATTTAAAAAAAAACTCAGGTTAAAGTTGCCTTTATTGTTTGTTCTGCTGTGTGTGTGTGTGTGTGTGTGTGTGTGTGTGTGTGTGTGTTGCTACAATTGGGTTGTATCCCATGTCTGGTAAGCTCTTCCTCCCCAAGTCTGCCTCTGAGATATATACAACATCTATGTATTTATGTGTTTATATGTACATGTAAGTATATGTGTACAGTTATGTATGTATGTATATATACACATCCACACATATCACACACACATATAAATATATATGCGCACACATTTATTTGAGCTCAGAAAGATGAATTAATGCTCTTCTCTCAATTTATTTGGGAGGGGTATATTTCTAATTCTGTCCGCATGTAAATCACTCTACAATTCTTCCCATATCTGTCTATCTTTTCTCTCTCTCCTCTTTCATTGGGGGCAGGAAAGGGAGAGTCTGGGTCTGTGCTTTCAATGGTGCAAATGAATAAGAAATTGTCAAATGCTGAATCTTACTTTCAGGATCAATCTGTACAGACGGTAAATGCCTTATACTATATATGACTATATTTAACGAAGAATTCACACAATGCATACTAAATTCACTAGAATTATATTGAGGAATTCCTTTATACCCAAATGTTGGCTGAGTGGTAGAATCAGACTATCTAATCCTGCCTTAGAAAGACACTTATTCTATGTGTGACCCTGGTCAAGTCACTTAACCTCTGTTTCCTCATCTCTGTAAAATGGTGATAATAACACTTACCTCCCAGGATTGTCATGAGAATCAAATGAGATAAAATATGTAAAGCAAATTTTAAAGTGCTATGATTGTAAAGGCTAGGTGGTGGTGGTGGTGGTAATAGTAAATAATCTCTACAAGGTGTCCCAAAAATCTTAGTGCAGTTTTAAGCTTTGATGGAATTTTGAGGATACCTTGTCGTACCTAGCCCTAGTCTCTCACAGGATCCTAGGATGAGAGATCGAGAGTTGAAAGGGACCTAAAACGTCATTTGGTCCAATCTCCTCACTTTATAGATAAAGAAGCTGAACAGGGAGGTTAGGGGATTTGTCCAGGGTCACAAACCTAGTGACTAAGACAGTATTTAAACCCAGAATCCCGACTGTAAATCCAAGACTCTATCCATAACAGCACACTGAACTTATTCATCTATCTTGACTGCTTAATGGGATTTTCTATAAACAACTCCAACTCAATATGTGCAAAACTGTACTCACTATCTGTCTGCCCTACAAACACAAATCCACCTCTCTTCTGAACTTCCCTAGTTCATCCCATCAGATCACAGCTTTCGTGTTAGCCTTGACTCCTCGCTTTTCTCTTCATTTTCATCACCCACCTCCATATCCAATTGGGTATCAAATCTTGGTCATGTGTACTCTTTCAGTCACAACCCCTTCTTTAAAGTCGGTCACCCCCCTAATACAGGGCCTCATCTCTTGCCCAGGGTACTTCAACAGCCTCCTAATTAGCTTCCCTAGCTCGAATCTGTCCCCTCCCCTCTCCAACCCAACTAATGTACAGCTGCCAAAATGACTCCCAAGTTCAGGTATGATCAATCCCCCATTTAATAAACTCCACTGGTTTCCTGTTGCCTGTAAGATTAAAGAAAAATTCCTCTGAGTAGCTCTGAAAGTCTGTCACAATCTGGCCCTAACTTACCTTTTTGCCCTTAATATTCATTAAATCCTTCCCCATACCCTATAGTTCAGAAAATTGTCTTTGGCCTGGCACATTGTAAGTGCTTAATGAAGGCTTTTCCTTTCACTCATTCTTCACACACATTGTCTTTCCCTGAGTCTTTGCATCAACTCCTCCCACTCCCAAACATCTCCTATAAAGCACTCTCATCTCACCTGCCTCTCAGAATCTTATTACCTTAACGACTTTGCTAAATCTACCATCTTTTACATCAAGCATTTCTTGATTCTCAGTTGCTAGGGTCCCCCTCCAAAGAATTTACCTTTTAAAAAAAATTTTAGATATTCCGTATGTATTTGTTAGGTACATGACGTCTCCCCTAAGAAAATCTTAAGGCAAGGAGAATGTTTCATTTCTTTCCTTGTATACCGTTCCCTGGCCTCTTAATAAGTGTTGGATATATAGTTTTTGACTGATTTATTAAATCTAACATTCTTAAAAGAAGACTGAAGGAAGAAAGGATGCTTTCTCTTTTCAAAACAATACATGCTCAACAGGGTCACAGTAGTACATATCATAAAAATCCAGTCACGGGCATAACAACTTACAGAAATCCAAAAGAGCTTTGCCAAATACTACTCTCCCATCACTACCTGAGAAATGAGACTAAAGGTATTTTACCTTTAGAATTCTGCTTTAGCCTCACCCATTCAGTGATACACTCACATTTCATCTGAGAAATACACCTTCACTATTTCTATCTACAACTCAAGTAAAGCTTCTACACTTAGAAAAAGACTGCATTCTCCAAGCAGACTATGCAATGAGATTTAAAAGATTTTGCTGACCCACATTCCACAGTCTATATAATATCCTTTTCATGTTTCTCCTGGAGATCAAAGCAGTCAAATTAAGGAAGAACATTTTGATAACTGACCAAATAACCTAAGACATTCAAGAAAACACACACACAACACACTCTTTATTAGTAATACATTCTGCCTTGACAATAAGGTCAATTATAAGATCAAATGAAACCTGGATCAGCATAACTAACCCTAATTCCTGGTAAAGCAAAATAGCAGACCCTCAAACTTTGGAAGACTTACACCCAGAAGGGACATTAACAATCCTCTAATTCAGAGGTCCCTTAAACCTGGAATCCATGAACTTGTTTTCATTAATATTTTGGTAACTGTACTTCAATGTAATTGGTCTCCTTTGCCATCCTATGTATTTTATTATATGCATTTAAAAACATTCTGAGAAAAGGTATATAGGCTTTACCAGAACGCCCAAAGGATTCAAGATACACCAAAATGTCAAGAACCCTTGATCTTGTTTAGCTGTCTCATTTCTTTGATAAGTGAAGTCCTATGCACTGTGCTACCTAGCTAACCTCTGGTATGTGGTATGGAGTATATAAAAAGGCAAACTGTCAGGAGATGGAATATTACATCCAATGACTGAGCCTGAGAGCAGAAACCCTCCGTGTTTTAGAACAATGCTTGGCACACAGGTATTTAATAAATGCTTGCTGACTGCAGCTAGATCTTTAAAAGTCCACGGAGAGAAATAAAGTATAAGAAAGTTGGAGAGGTAGGAAGGCGTTAGGTTGAGAAGAGCTTTAAATATGAAACCAAGATTTCATATGTGATTCTAGAGGTACCAAAGAACCACCATACCTTTTGGTATGAAGGTGACAAGGTCAGGTATGAGTTCTAAAAAAAGTCAGTGGGGCAGTTGAGTAGAGGATGGATTGGACAGATGAAAGATCTGATACATGGAAACCATTCAGAAGGCTATAGCAATAGCACAGGAATGAGGTGATAAAGGCCTATACCAGAATGGTAACTGTGTTAAGTGGAAAAAAAAGGGGGAACTGGGAGAGATATTGTAAAAGTAGACATGACAATCTTGACAAAAGACTATAAGGGTGGGCTGAGGATAACATAAAGATTGCAAACCTGGGCGACTAGGAAAATGGTGTTAGTCTCAACAGTAAATAGGAAAGTTCAGAAGATGAGAGGGTTTGAAAGAAACGATCTTGAGTTCTGTTTTAGACATACTTAGTTTGAGACATCGGTAGGACATTCCGTTTGTGATACTCAAAAGTTAGATAATATGAGCCTTGATTTCAAGGGAGAGGTAAGAACTGGATATACTATAGAGATGAGACAGCTGAACCCATGGAAGTAGATGAGATCAACAAGTGAAAAAGAACATAGGAGAGTGCCCAGAACAGTCTTCAGTGACACCCAAAGTTACTGAGCAAAGGAGGACATGGGGGAATGGTTTGGTAGATAGGAGAACGGGGAGAGAACAAGGTCAAGAAAATTCACAGGGAAAGAACATCAAGGAAAAGAGAGTGACTGACAGTTCCAAAAGCTGCAGTGAACCCAGAAAGGACAAGGACTGAGAAAGGGCCATTACATTTTAGAATTAGATCACTATTAACTTTGAAAAGGGCAGTTTCCACTGAAGTCATAGAGAACTTAGAATTGTGTGAAAGGAAGCTGTATAGACAGCTTTCATGAGGGGAGGAAAGATAACTTATCCTTTACTAAGGTATCAAGTCCTTTAGGCTGCTTTTCTGTCAGAAGAGATATATTTACTCCATAGGATTATGGGATCACATATCTATACCTGGAAGGGATCTCAGGATTAAAATGGTCAAATCATCTCATTTAACATATGAGTAAACTGAAGCCCAGAAAAGCTAAATAACTTAAACTGGTCACATAGAGGGTAACAGATTTAAACCCAGGGTCTATGCATATCCCAGAGCCTGAGCTCTTTCTTTTACACCAGATTATATTCAAGACACTCCCTTCAGGCCAACAGTACATGTTTTGTGAGATGACTAATAAAGTATTAAAGATAATGAGATTTTTTTTTGTACATTTTTGGTACAAGGATGAATGGGGGTAAAACTTCTGACTGAAACCTAAGTACCTTGAGTCCCACAAATCATTACATATATAAAATGGAGTACCATGGGTTCTAATTCCATACATTTTTCCATGTAGGAGTCATAGTATAGGATCAGTTTTAAGATCTCTTCTTTCATTCCACTCCAATAAGCAATTATTAAACACCATTTCTGTTACAAAGCTTTGTGTTAGCAGCTAGGAATATGAACCATATCCTCAGGTCTTCTTAGTTATATTTGAAAGATAATGGAAAAGGATGGAAAATGTTGTCCCAGTCCTCTAAAAAGGGAAAAGAACTGTCTCCCAACTATTGACCAATAAGCCTGACTTTGATTAGGGAAAGGGGTAGTGGTGCAGGAAGGGAAGTCTAGAAGGTGCTATTAAAGAGTTAAAAAAAAAGCAGTAATATATAGAGGCAGTTCAGGTTCCATCAAGAACAGGTCATGTCAGACTAAGCTCATTTCCTTTTTATGGCAGGATTCCTATACTAGCAGGTGTAGGGAATACTGTAGTCATACTTTACTAAAGCATTAGCAAAGTTTTTCATACAGCTATGACAAAGCTTTATTCTTATCAAGAAGATGTAGTGTAGACAATAATAGTAAGATTCATAACTGGTTGGTTAGCTGGCCTCAGAGCAGCTGTTAACAGCTCCATGTCAATAAGACAGGTTTCCAATGAAATACACTGGAGATCTATGAAGGATCATGAGCTGTTTTTAACAATATTACCAATGATTTGGATAATGGAATAAATGATGTGTTCTTCAAGTTTGTAGATGGCACCAGATTAGGAAGGATGGTAAACACTGTGGATGACAGAATCAGGATACAAAATAAATGATCCTTACAGGCTAGAATACTGGGCTGAATATAATAACACAAAATTAAATTAGAATAAAAAAATTTAAAGCCTTGTACTTGAGCAGAAAACAAACATTTCCTAAGTATAAAATGGGAGAGGAATTGATACATAGCACTTATTTTGAAAAATATCTGGGTGTTTTAGTGAACTGCAAGTTCAATAGGAGTCATTAGCATGATATGGAGATCATTAAAACCAGTATCATATTAGGCTACATTGAAGGCCATTGTTCTAAAAAATAGAGAGGGGACAGTCCTACCGTATTCTTCTCTCACAAGACCTCAGCTAGAATTATGTTCAGTTCTGAGCACCATGATGTAACAAGGCTATCAAAGAGCTCAAAAGTGTCCAAAGGGGAAAACCAGGACGGTAAAAGGGTTTACGGCTGTGAGGACTGATTGAAATAGCTGGGCATGTTTACCTTAGAGAAGAGAAGACTCAAGGGAGGTATTATAATTGTCTTCAAGTATTTAAAGGGCAGTTCTGTGGAGAGAGGTGTGAACTTATTGTCTTTGGTTCCATAGAGCAGAACCAGGAACCAAGGGTGGAAGCTGAAAAGGGGAAAATTTAGATATGATATAAGGGAAAACTTCCTAAGAATCAGAGCTGTCCAAAAAGTGGTATGAGTTACATTGAGAAGTGGTGGGGTTCCCCTTCTTTGGAGGTCTTTAAACAGAGGTCAGATGACTACTTGTCAAGTATGTTACTGTGGGAAATTTCTTTCTTGTACTGGGTTGGATTACATGGCTGTTGAGTTCCCTTCTAATTCTCAATTTCCATGAATCTGTGAAGACAGACAAAATGAAAAATAGTCACTATCTTCAAGGTAATCACATTTTCCTGGGGAGATACACATGTTAACAGATATGTATACATATAAAAATGTAAGGGAGAGAACACTGATAAAAAAGGGGTATCACTAAAGGTTTCCTATAGGAGATGGTCCATGAATTTGGCCTTGAAGAAACTTGGGATTCTAAATGGGGTAGCGTAAGGAAGGAGTACATTCTAGGTATGGGAAATGCAAAGTCATAGAGGCTGGAGATGGAATAGCAAGATCAGGGAACATCAAGTAGTACAATTTGGAACTGCATTCTAACACAGTGTGCAAAATGCAATAAAGTGCAATAAGCCAGAAAAGGCAATCTAGAGTCAAATTGTGAAGGACTTTAAATGCCAAGCTATCACTAGACTAAAGCAATTAAAAAAGAAAAAAAAAAAAGATTAACTACCTTTTAGAGCTTGAGGTGTTACATTTCCAACCAAAAACTGATGTTTAAATGTCACAGTTGTATACGTATACCAATATGAAGCCTTTGTTCATATCCAAGATTCCCTTTAGTGGGTTGTCCTTGTGTGAGTGCGTGTGTGTATGTGTGTGCATGTATGTGTGTGTGCGTGTGTATGTATATGTGTGTGTGTATGTGTGTGCATGTGTGCGCATGTGCATGTGTATGTGTGTGTGCATGCGTGTGTGTATTCCTTCCTGCATATGAATGAGGGACTGAGTTTCCAGCTGAAGTACCAATAGCCACATTAGGACAACCTCCTAATGGGAATCTGTCATATCTAGTAGGTCCCAGATTAAGATTCTTCTTTGGAGAGAAGGGTTCACTTGCTCTCCTGACAGTGAAGTACAGGCCAGATCTGACATACTGGTTACAATGCAGAATGACTGTGGGGGGGGGGGGGTGAATACCTGTCTCACAGGTTGTAAAGCATTTTGTAACCTTTAACATATATATGTATAGAAATGTCAGCTATTATTACCAGAACATAAAAACAGTCCTTATTTTAAGTCCTTATATTAAGCATCAGAGAATCTTGGAGTTGGAAGAAATCTTAGAAAGCATCTAATCCAAAACATATCTGAAACAGGAATTTCTTCCACAATATCCCACTACAAATCCTTCATTTGGAGGCATGACGTGGAGAAGTCACGGCTTCTTCCAATTATTTAGACAGTAGCCAAAAGGGATCCCCCAGACTCTGTTACATGAAGTTTTCTATCAGGCGGATTCCAAGTTTAGACATCTCTGGAATGGTTTAGCTCCCACTGAACTGAAATTTGCCTCTCTGACTCCCACCCAATGGTTCTCATTCTACCTTTCAGAGTCAAGCAAAACAAATTTAATCTCTTCTACAAAAGCATCCTTCAAGTATCTGAAGACAGCTATAACACCACCCTTCCTGTATCTTCTCTTCTCCAAGTTAAATATCCTCAGTTTCTTCAAATGATCCTCATGGGATATGATTTTGAGTCATTTCACCAAACTAGATGCAACCCTAATTAAGAAGGTGATGCAGCTCATCTGTTCGGCAGAAAAACAGCAGCTGTGGCCAACAGTTCTAAGTAAGGCACATCTCTCTTATATTGCAAGAATGTCTATATGCAGCATTAAAAAAAAAAGGAGAGAGAATCCTCTGTGCTTGTTTTATTTAGCTTGGCTGATTATAGTACTGCAGTTTTAGGACACTGCATGCTAAAAGGCACTAAGAATAAGAAATTCAGGTAAGAGCTATCTGTTTCACCTGGGTTGCTATGATTGTGCTGATATAAATGCAATATTATAAGTCTGGGGAATGTTATGCATTGGGATGTGCTATAAATTGCCTGAAATCTCAAGCCCAGAGGATCACTGAAAGGCTGGGTAACAACTCTGTCATCAGAGAAGTGAAAAGTAAACCCTGACATCATCTTTTGAGCCCTTGGCAGTTCTCTTAGAAGTACTTGTGTCAAAGGTCACAGAAACCCAACATGCTATGAAGTCAGTTTTCCTTTCTCTTGTCATTTTGTATTATTTGGAAGAGAACAGAACTTAGGGGAGCCATTGTAATAGCAAAACGTGCTGACTGTGAGGTTCTATCCTTAAAAGAGATGCCCTGGACTCATTATGTTCACAGCATCTCTTCCCCAGTCCATATGTCTTCTATAACAACAGAGCCACCATTGTCTGAATCTATGATTTTATCCCTGTCCATTTTGTGCAAACAGTAGGATATTACCTTTCCTTGGGCAATGTCAACTATCTTTTGAACTCAGTTATGTAATTTTTTCAATCAGATCAGGCTCAGGTGGCAATAGCCACGTGGAAATTAGGAAGTACAAAACTACTGTTCTGACTCAAAACCAGAGCAGGAAAGGACCTGAAAGGCCATCTAGTCCAGTCAATGCCTGGTCAAAAAACCCAATATGGGATCACCTGGCCTTTGCTAAAAGGCCTCCATTATCTCCTAAGCCATCCTGCTTTTGGAAAGCTAGCAATTGCAATGAAGTGTTTCCTTACAGCCTATACCTGCGTTTGTTAAATTGCAATCTATCAACAAGCATTTATTAAGCACCTAATACATTAATTACCAGGTACTATGAAAGGAGTTTAGATAGTGTACTGTAACACCAAGGAAAGGCAACTTCCCAAGGTTCAGAATACCAGCATAGCTGCCCTCCATTTTATTCAGTGACAAACCAAGAACAGAGAAGGTCAAAACATGACATCATTCAAAATACAGCATTTACTAAGGGTGATTAAATAATCTCCAAGGACTACCCCACTCCAGGACCTTCCATTCATTCAATCAATTACAAAGTCCCTGTTCTAAATACTTCTCCACCCCTAGGCTGTACCTTCATTTAGTCCACCACAAAGCCCCTCTTCTCAAATGGAGATTAGTTTCCAATCTAAGTAAAGTACATTCATTTTACTCAACCAAACACAAAAAGGTCAAAAGTTCCCCACCCCTGGATCACAATTGAATCTACCCCAGAGTTACATCAAGTTTAAGCACAGCACTTAATACCCAAATGGAGGTCTTTTCTTCATCTTGACAAGAGGCAGGTTCTCAGCAATCTTAGTTCCTGGGGAGACAAGGCTTAGCAAGGCCACAAGATACATTGCCAGTCCCTTCATTAATTCATCCTCTGCCTGTAGAACAGTACTAGAACCCCTGAAAACATTAGCAAAACCCTCTCCTAGGATTTCTGTAAACATACAACAAGAAAATCCTTCTTCAGGGCTTCGGAACCAACAGCAAGGTTCCCAGACCCCTGCAACAACAGCACTGTCCTTCACCAGTGGACAGTATTCACTCTCTGTCTGCAGGACAGTCTCAGGGCTTCTTAACCAAAAGCCAGGTTCCAGGACTTCTTCAACAACAGGACTGTCTTTCACCAGTGGACAAATCTGGCAAAAGAACATCAAAACAGACAAAGTACCAGCAAAACAGCCATGTCTCCTCAGTCCTTGGCAGCTCAGGGGGCAGGTCTCAAAAGTCCAGGGCAATTCAAAGTGGCCCTCAGCAATCCTCTCAGTCTCTCTCTGCCTCCAGGAGGTGCTGCTTCCAAAAAAGTTCTTCTGCCTCTCTCGTCTCTCCAAATCTATGTCACCAGCTCCTCCCAGTTCAGGACTTTCTTTTCACATCAACAAGACCATCCCACAGGTGGGATTAACAAGCTCTGGGTTTTAACACAATCAATTTGAAAACCAAGCCAATACAGGGGAATCTTTAAATGCCATTACTATCACAGATAGAAAGAAAAAAGCAAAATAATCATTTTTCTTGAGGCATTCCATCCTGTCACCAAGGAGAGCAGAAGAGATTCTTGTCAACTGTCTTGTAAAATACATTGTACAATATTCCCTTAGTCAACCTATTTAATAATCCTGTGAAAAAAGAGAAGCGAGTTTAGTCTGGAATGACCTATTCTTGATGGAAGCTATGTTGGCTCAATCGACACTTCCCCTTCTAGACGCTGACAAGTTTATTCTTTCAATAATACCTTCCAGAATTTTGGCTTGTGACCTTTGTGGAAGAAGGAAGGTCTTTCCAAGGCAGGATAGGGAAAGATGGAGGAAACCGGACATTACCAGGGTTCCAAGGCTGATTTTTCCTGGCTGTTCCCTGTTGTAAAGTGAAAGGCTGTATAGCTTTGATATTAGGCATTTGGCAGGGAAGTTAGTCAGCCCTTTGTCTGCCTGATAAGCTATATTGTATTATATCCACCTGAGGCTGGGGAAAGTAATGCAAAAAGGAATTTTTAAGATGTGGCCCATAAAAATCTACAACAGTAAGTGGCAGAGAATCCCTTCCCATCATCAGTCAGATGTTCTGATAGGTAAGCTTGTTCAGATTAAGGATCCATTGAAAGAGTAAAAAAAACCAACAAATTAGGTTTATGACCAAGAGGAGAGGGGAGCCGCAGACACTTTAAGCTCTGCAGCTGGAAACCAGTAAGTTACGACAGGGCTGCTGATAGCTTTCTTGACATGGACTATGCTCTGTGTGTGTCACATCTGATCATCTAGTGTCTGTTTTTGGCTGTGATCCAGAAACTGAGATGAGAAAAGAACCCCTGTCTAGGTAGGTACATAACTTCATTATCATGGAAGACGTAGATGTACCAGGCCCATTAGGGTCTATGTTTTTGGTGCAGTGGACCTAATCGTCTTGTCCAATGGTGCAGCTGCACAAATACACATATATACACCCCACAATGCATCTTCCATGGTTAAGGTTCATAGAAATAGATGTGGCATGAGACAGACCTCCATCATCAAAATCATGACTCCACCACAGAAGTAGGTGTCCCAAGATGCACCTTAAAAAAAATAGCCTTACTGAGTATCCCACTGAATGAGAGCAAATAGCCAAGAGTTCTTATATTTGGTAATAAGAATTACACCATACTATAAGACAGATTTCCTACAACACTGAATGCAGAGAGAAAACAGAAAAAAGGTGGGGCAAGTCAACAATTCATCAATCTCAACAGGGTGCAAAAAGGTCAGAGAGAAGAAAGAATAAATGGAGTGACCTTTTAGCATAGCAGTTTTCCAGCAGAAATAGAAGAAAGATGAGTTACAGAAAGAAGGTAAAGAGAGAATTAGAAAGGGAAGCAGTAAGTCATGTTCTACAAAATTTTTATTTATATAGAAACTATTATGGTAAAAAAAAAAAAGGAAGAAACATTTGCAAGGACTAAACAGTAACTCATCCCACCTGACTTCTCTACTAACGAGCATGTAGAGAGGTAGGGTCACACTTTCTATTTTGTCCATGAGTGTGAATGTGGCTATCAAAGTCTGGCACAGGAGGTTAAAACCACAGGTGGATCCATAAGGCTGAATTGCAGCAGCAACCTAGTCAATCAACAAATATTTATTAAGCTCTTATAATCACTCAAAGGAGGAAAATAGTATCTCTTCCATTTTGAGGTTGCCTATAGGAAGCCTATTAAAAACAAAAAGAACAGGAATCTCTGGGATTGTTTTCTTCAGTTTGGTCCACTCTCAAATAGCTGCAGAGTGGTCTGTTAGAAGGAAGCGAAAGAGAACTATGTATGAGATCTCACTCGGACAGATCAGTGTGGTGTTACCTGTGTGTGTGCATTTATGTTTCTCTTCTATGTGTCTGCCTAAGGAAGTTTACTTATGAGCTTAACTGCTATAAGCAGTCCAAAGTGAGGGTGAGGAACTCCACCTTCTAAAAACACTATTCTCAGGGGTGGCCAGGTGGCTCAGCGAGTGAGAGCACTGGCCCCAGAGTCTGGAAAACCTGGGATCGAATTCGGGTTCTGATACTTAGCACCACACCCAGAAATAACTGGCTGTGTACCTTGAGCAAGTTACTTAACCCCAATTGCTTAAAAAAAATAAAATAAATAAAAACACTATTCTCTCAGGAATGTTTCAGTCAGGTCAGAAGACTCTGATCATCAGGGCTTGAAGGATCCTGACAGTAGCTAATGTTCTTGGAAGAGTCTACAGCCCACTGATTCCCCTGCCTAAAATGTCAATGAAATGGCCAGAATCTTTTAGTACTTTTCCCCCTCTCCAAAAATTGTTTCCTTTCTTCATAAAGATTAGTTGAAAAATTCTTATAATTTAAGTTTTATTTTAAAAACTTTAAACAAGTCTTATGAATAAGTACAGAATATATAGCAAGCTATCTTTCTTTAATAAAAACAAATCAACCATGATATCCTCCTCCAAGATATACCAGTAGAGCAATAAAAATGCATCAAATAAATTAAGCATTCATTCCTACTTCCACAAAATAGATGTGGAAATACTTTAGGAAAGTAGTTCCTTCCAAGAGCTGAACGGCACTTAATTGGCTTCCTTAATAAAACCGAGGGCAGAAAGAAAGTTGATTATTTCTGTGTATAATGGGCTGATTGCATAACACACCTGTACAAACACACATGATTCTATGCTCTTACCTTCCATCAAAGCTCTAGACTCCAAAGAAATAAAGATATTGATTCAGTTCAATTTATAGACACTTATTAAGGGCCTGTTGTGTGTCAAAGAAAGGAAAAAGAATATTATACAGAGAGCAATGTTGAGGTGCACTGTGGGTGACAGTTGGTAAGCTCTTTGAGAGTTGGGACTATTTGATTCTTTGTATTTATGTGCCCACCATTCAGAAGAGTGCCTGACAAACAGGAGGAATTTAATTAATGCTTAACTGATTGTAACAATACATAATAGAGAAGTTAAAAGAATGAAAGGAAAATGCATTATCAGGGAGATTTGCAACAGAAGATGTGACTAGTAAGACGGAAGATTCATCACTTTTTCTGGGCCCTTTTACTCTCTAACCCTCTAAAAATTAATTCTATATCAGACATTAAATGGTTATAAAGTGAACACACAAGAACAAAGTAAACTGCTAACACAGGAGAACTCTAATCATTAAAGTGCTCACTAGGCACTACTATCCCACCAGTTTCCATCTCTTATTGAAGAGGAACAAGCTAATATTCAAGTGGGAGCTAAGGCCCCTAGTGGGATCACTTCCCACTTCTCTGCTCCAGAGACTATACCAGAACTCATTCTCCTTCCCCCACCCCTTCCTAGCCTCAAGTGACTGAAGAAGGGGTAGAAAGTGCTGCATCTAAGGAGTGTTAGGGACTGCCAAGGGCCCCCAAACTTACATTTTTGAGTGGCTTTATTTTCCAGAAACACTTTACACAGAGCATGCAGGAGGCTGTCAATGTGTCAAGGACAAAGTCCCACACCCCAGGCCACCCATCCCCACCACCCCCCTCCTTGGCCCCAGCTGACATAATTTGTTGATTGCATCCCAAACTGTGTCCTTGGGAGTCAAGACAGACGCCAGTCAAGTGTGCTCTAGGCTGACACACTGCTTGTGCAGCTGGGACCCGTGTAGATAAGCGGAACATCCTGTCTTCATAGTCTAGCAATTCCCAAAGGAAACAAATTCAGCTTTTGCCATTGCCTTGATCCTCCCCCGTTTTTGTCTTTTTCCCACATTTACTGCATCTTTCCTTCTCCCATGTCACTCCCTTTTAGGCAGAGATTTCTGGTATCTTCTCCTTCCTTTGTTCTGCTATTCTAAAAATGCTAACTTCTGTATGGATTGCGAACTCTTTAGGTTACACATGCATATATTTTTTTAAGCAATCGGGGTTAAGTAACTTGCTCAAGGTTACACGGCCAGGTGTTTCTGGGTGGGTGCTAAGTGTCTGAGCCCGGATTCAAACCCCAGGTCATCCAGACACTGGAGCCGGTGCTCTTACTCGCTGTGCTACCTGGCTGCTCCACACATGCATATTCTTATCTCTTGTAAAAAACCTAGTGCCCACTTAAGTTTTGTGAAGCTGTGACTGCCTGATGACAGCAGGACCTTAGGTTAGGGATCTCCAAGGCTGTAGCGACTCTGCTCAAAACACCCCACTCCCTATTCTGCATAAAGCACCAATAAGTTATTAAGTACAACTCCATAAGGAAAAGAAAAGAATCATGAAAGAGCTGGAGCGGAGACACCAGCATGTGTCTGTGCCAAGCATAAAGACTGAAACCCAGTTCAGCTGAGTCTTCTCTCCTGGAGTATCGTATTTAAAAATGTAAAAAAAAAAAATTGCCAACTCCTGAAGGCATTCAAGGAAGGGCCCAAGCAGAGAAACCCAGTAACTCCCAATGGAAGCAAGCTGACTCAGCCTTGCTGCCCTGACACTGTTGTTATTGATCCCAACTCCACCCTTCCCTCCCCAATTGATCTGTGAGCAGGAATTTCAGCCTAGGATAAAATCCCTGCTCCATTCTTCCCCATCCCCTGCCCACTGCACCCACCTACTAGATATTCCCCATCTCCGCCCATTCTAGATTCTCTGTCCCTCAGCCTGGGGAAAATTCAAATATACACTGACCAATCACTGATTGTAGTTTTAGCTTAAGTAACCTGACTACTGTAATCTCTTTAAAAACCAGCACATTGTCCATGCCAACTCACTGTCTGATCTAGGTATGCGACCCTGGCAGTCCTGTGGTAATAAAATCCACTTCAAATTTATTCTTGGGGATCTTCTGTCTCGCTCCTTTATGCTCTACATTGTCAGCAAAAGAATCAGGAAAGGGAAATACAAAAGATTTTTTTTTTCAAAACACTAAAGATTTCAAGAGGAAAACTGAAATAGAAGTCTAACTTGAAGCAGATCAATCGACAGAAAGGATCCTAAAATTAGCAAGAAGCATGACCTTCAAACAGATCACTTATAAAAATGTCACAAAGGAAAGTGAACCAATACTTGATAAAATATAGAATCCTAGGAACTCTTCTTCATGGGAGAATGGAACAAGAAACTCCATGATGATTCAAGAAATAAATAAAATTCATAAAATAAATTAGGAATGATATAGATCAGAACATAGAGCTCTCAATGCAGAATTAAAAAAAAAATCGACTAGCAGATTAAAAAAAATCCATGTTGGAGTTTCTCTAAGGAAGTGAAAGACATTAACAGATTCAGAAATAAAATACTAGAGTGGAGAAAAAACTGCCCAAAGAGAAGCAAAACAATGTTAAAATATACTAAATCTATACAAGCCAAAATGGTTGACCTTGACCTTGAAGACAGGGTGTATAAAGACAATTTAAGGTTTCAAAAAACCTGAATACAAGAATAAATAAAATGAATTAAAAAGCATTTATTAAGCACTACTATACGTGGATAGGGATAGGGATAAAATTACAAAGACTGAAACAATCATTACTCTCAAGGAGCTTATATCTTAATACCTACCATAATGCAGGAAGTCATGATACCAGTAAAATGCCCAGAATGAATCAAAGCACTTTTGGGAAGAATAGAAAAGGGAACTGCAAGGAGGGAAAGCGCATATGTGCATAAAGACAGTCACCATACTTGAAGCTCCAAGGTAACACTGAGGTTAAAGTTCAACATTTTAATAACAAATAATGAATTTTGCATGTGGTCAGGCCTTCAAATGCAAAGGAAACCAAATTTGAAAGACATTAGTCTTTAGACCAGAGAAGTAGCTGAAAAGCAAAGCAATACAAGCCAGCAACTCTGACAGTGACTGTAAGCTTGTGCCTAATCATCAAGAAAAAAAAAAAGATGAAGATTCAACAAAAGTCTTTGAAGCATTTCTAAAAACAGAAAAAAGGGGGGAAAAGAAAAAAAGAAAACAAAAACCCTAAACAAAAGCAATGAATGTGAGCAGAATATTGACTTAACACTTAAACAACAGAAACAAAAGAAATATTTCTCGATTTAAAAAAGAAACAGAGAAGTCAAATCAACATGTATTTATTAAGTGCCAATTATATGCCAACCAGTATGCTAAAATATTGTAGGAGGCAGAAGGGGAGAAACAAAGGCATCATATTAAGGAACGGAAAAGAAGAAAAGGGTATAAGGATGTAAGCAACTTAAAAAGAGGGAAAAACATTATGGACTAAACTTGGTAGACCTTCAGAATCACTGAATGACTGACAATGAATGCTTACTATGTGCCATGTGGGGCAGCTAGGTGAAGCAGTAGAATGCTGGTTCTGAAGTCAGGAAGACTCATCTTCATGAGTTCAAACACTTACTAGATGTGTGACCCTGGGCAAGTCACTTAACCCTGTAAAATGAGCTGGAAAAGGAAATGGAAAACCACTCTAGCATCTTTGCCAAGAAAACCCCAAATAGGGTCATGAAGAGTTGGAAGGTGCTGAAAAATAACTGAATAAAAAAAAAAAAAAATCAATGTGTAAAGTGCTGGGGATACGAGAAAATTTTAGGCAACAAAGTTCTTGAAAAAACTGCCAAATGTTCCAATATCAGATATGGATGTCATTTTATCAATAAAATCATACTGGGGTGGCTAGGTGGCCCAGTGAATAGAGCACTGGCCTTGGAGTCAGGAGGACCTGAGTTCAAATACGGCCTCAGACACTTAGCACTCACTAGCCGTGTGACCTTGGGCAAGTCACTTAACCCCAACTGCCCTCCAAAAAGTAAAAAATAAATAAAATAAAATCATACTAAAAAAGATACATTCTTATCTGCTTTGCCATTATATCCTCAGGACCTTTCTATCTGACTTGTAGTTGAAACCTGTATAAGTTGTTGGCCTCTATTAGAACATAAGTTCAATGAGAAGGGTAGTAAAAAGTTGAAGGGGACAAAAAAAAATGAATGATATATTATTATCAAGTCTATGTATATTACATACAATGTCCATGATGGCAAGTGTTGCTGAACTGTATTTTTTTTTCCTCTTTTTTATTTTATTTTATTGTTAGAAGAGCTAGCTCTTTGGAAGAGAAGAAACATTCAAATCAATGTGCCAGGGACTTGACTCTGAGAACTCAAAGGCAAGAATGAAATAGTTCCTACCTTCAAAGAGAGTTTAAATCCAAATGGGGGAAAAATGCCAATTGATATCTATGTATCTACAAATCACACAATCAACAACTGATTTAATTCAACAACACTCCCAGCATATAATAAAACAAAACAAAAAAACCTAAAAAGAATGTAACAAATTTAGGAAAAATAACAAAAGTTATTTATGAGTTAACAGTGTGAAGTGCCTTGGGATGAGTAACATGGAGGTTTTAGAGTAAGGAAGACAGCAAGGGCCTATGCAGGTTATTTCAAGCCCAGGTCGGACTCATCTGCTCAGGATTCAACAAGACTGCTAAATAAATCAGCGACAATGGCCAATGTGTCATGCTGCTGCACCAAATCAAATGTACAATGCAATCAAGATCAAATACCAGCGACTAAAGCAGTGTCATCCAAGGAATCATCCATTAAAACAAATCCAAATATTCTAAATACACAGGAGGCCTCTGGTAATCTCTGCTGGAGCTTAGATATCATCTAACAGCTGCAACAGTAACTGTTCCAGCTAATTGCTCCCAGCAACGAAAATAAACAATCACTAAAGGATGAAAACTGTAACTCACCAAAGATTAATGGAATTTTCAGTCAGTCATCTCAAGTCTTGGCTAATTAAAAAAAATTATTAATGGCAGAAAGATCTCAAGTGACAAGTTTTTTTTTTCTTTCCTTGTCTTAGGGAGAGGTAGCTAACTTGGGGGTACCAAGCAATAAAATAACTGCTCTAAGAAAAAAGAAAATTCCTGAAATTCAAAACTTCCAGATAGAAAATGAAATGTACCCTAAGTGTAGAAGGATTTAAAACATCTGAGGAATTTTAACTTGTGTACAACTTTTAACATATGGAGAAGAGTCATACTGATTGGTGCTATTTTTAAAGTGCAGTTCAACCATAAAAATAGACATTTACTCATAAGGAAGCTTGAATAGAGAACAAGTCCAATCTGTGTGTCATTGTTAAGAAAGGGGGAAAATGGGGCTGTGGCTCCTTCTAGACAGCCATTTATGGCCTGCCTGTGATGTCACAGGAGGATCCAGGTGCACGATAATGAGAGTCTTTCAGTTTCATCAATCTTTTGCAAAGTGCTCTCTACCATCAGACACTTTTCTGAGTACATGCACATAAGGAGATACTATTTACTGAGACCCTTGAAGAACATCACTGCAATCAGAGACCCTATGAAGCAAGGAGGAAGAGAAATTACTCACCCATAATTTGGATCATCATCTCCTCCTCTTCCCTCATGCAGTGGCAGAATGTTATTAACCTTACTGTAGCATGGGACAGAACAAAGTTAGATGAGAGGAGAGATGGGTATTGGTAATGGCTACCCTCCCCCATGGAGGCAGGAAAAATTGTTACCACTCACCATTCTGGACATGGTTGCCAAACTCCATCTTCTCCATACAGTGAGAAAAGGAGCCCCTCCCCTCCAAAAAAAATCATCAAAAAAAAATTCTGAATTACAGATAATAGAAGATGCACATTTTGGGACTTCGGGAAATTGTTATAAAACCTTCTCCTTTTACAGAGAAGGAAATTGAGGCCAGAAGTGGTTAAGTAGTTTACCTGAAGTCATACTGTCAGTAAATAAATCGACTCACTACATTTGCTTGTCTTTTTCTCATTTAGATAAAACCACAACCCCTTTGGACTTCACCTTGACCCATCTGTTACTAATGCCTCCATTGACACACTGCACATATTACAGAGAACTTATGTATTTCTCATTTGGGGTACTTGTATGATAAAGTAAAACTAAAATGAGCATTCTGATGTAAAAATAGAGTTAACAAAATCTTGATCTGGCTGAGATCCACTCAGTACTTTAGAGTCAATTTTTTAGTTATCATAAAGCATGTTGCCAACAAGCTCTCAGTGAAAAGTATAACTAAATTGTTTTGGCTATATCTGGATAGTAACAAAAATTAACCCCCAAAGTCTTTTCTCTATATTTCAATGGTGACATCTCATTATAACATGCAACACCATAGAAAGAACTTTCTATTTTTTTTAGTGCTGGCCAACTTATTTTTGTTAGCACTGGCTTTCCCAGTCAGCATAAAAATTAAATGGTGCCTTAATACTATTTAAAAAACAACAGCAGAGGATTGAACATGGCATCTATAAAAGTTATGATTCACAAAGTTTAATGAGATAAGATGCACTGAATGTCAATTCACACAATTTTAACAAATTAGTCTATTACCACCTCTTCAAAGTCCATCATTTTAAGACCCTGCAAATTAAGTAAAAATGAGCTTTTAATTTCCTCCATCCCTTATCATGAGATGTGTCCTTCACCTTTTGATGCTGGGTCATAACCATGATAAATACAAGATGGACTTACCTGTAATGAGCCTTTGATGACTTATGCATCTAGCAAGTTTCAGAACTCTGACTGTGACAAAAAACCAAAGGGCAGAAGGTTTAGGAACATGAGCACCTCTTATTTTTAGTTATTTCAGTGTTAGTGTAGCAGTGGGGAAAAAGCACTTACTGGTTCAATCTTGGGCAAATTACCACCTCTCTGGGCCTCAGTTTCCTCAAGTATAAAATTAGGGGAAAGGGTTGGGTTGGACTAGATGCCATTGAAGGCCTTATCCATATGCCAAATTCTTTTATATCCATGAGAACTAAAGTTAAATAAAAATTTGTTCAGAAATATTCATGGTAAAAATGAGGAGTCAAAGCTATCATCTCAGTTAAAATTTCTTTTTTTTTTTTTTTTTGCCTTTTGGAGGGCAATTGAGGTTAAGTAACTTGCCCAAGGTTACATGGTTAGTTTTTTTTGTGTGGGTGTTAAGTGTCTGAGGCCAGAACCAAACTCGGGTCCTCCTGACTCCAGGGCTGGCGCTTTACTCACTGCGCCACCTAGCCGCCCTCAGTTAAAATTTCTAAGCCATAGCTTTCTAAAAAGAAGTTCATTACACTTCAATGCCAAGGTAATGAATATTTGATTTAGAAAAAGAAAAAAAATAACATTTGCCCTTAGATCCAGGACAAGACAAGTTCTCGTGAGGCGTCCTTTGCCAACTAAAGCATATATACTGTATATATACACAGCAGAATACAGTAAGTAAGCCAGGATATTCTCTGGAAAAGAGCAAAGAGTATGGAGTCAGAAAATCTGAATTCAAAAGACTTTTGTGACTTGGGATAAGTTGTTTAACCAGTTTGTTTCTTCTTTTTTTTTTTTTTTTAAAGCAATCGGGGTTAAGTAACTTGCTCAAGGTTGCACAACCAGGTGTTTCTGGGTGGGTGCTGAGTGTCTGAGCCCAGATTCGATCCCAGGTCATCCCAACACTGGAGCTGGAGCTCTTACTCGCTGAGCCACCTGGCCGCCCCTGTTTCCTCTTCTATACAATGAAAGAATCATACTGAAGGAGGCAAGTTGGAACTGGGTAGTTCTCTCAAGTTTACAAGGCTCCCCAGAGTGGATGATGACTTCAGAAACAGGTAAGGTATCATGCAAGAATGTATCTTCATAGTAACAAACCACAGAAACCCTGGACCATCTTTTAGAATTGTAGATGAGCACAGACCACTTTTCACCAACAACCCATGAAATAATTATGACCACTGTGGTCTATTTTCCAAAGAAATTCCAGCTGAAAATTTCCCTTTTCTCCCTGTTGCATAATTTCTCATTGAAAGGTAAAGATTTTCCTAGATTCCAAAATAAATAAATAAATTAAATAAATTATGTGTGTATGGAGTGCATAATGTTGGGAAAACTTAACCCTATGGTACTGAAAATGAAATGAGGAACATTTAGGTTTTACAATTTCCCCACAGCTTCTATGTGAGTTATGCTTGAGAAGTCTGGATAAGAAAATAACAAAAATGAATATCTAATAATATAGTGTACTTATATGCTAAGGCACCAGGAACTATATAAATGCTAAATAGGAAAACTTTATCATTATGATTTTAAATAACTTGGTCTGGAAAAAGTGAAAGCACTGAGAGCAATAGATGGCTGGCGTGGGACAAGAAATTTTGCTACCTGATACAATGCTCATCATCCAGAAACATCTCTTGTATGAAACAGGAGGGCTGTGTTTTCTTTATCACCAGCATGTTATAAGCCCCTGGCAACCTTTGAATCAGGATATAATCTCCACAGTGAAAATGTAGCAACAATGAGAAGGAAGGACAATATCAAAAACTTAACTCTTAAATCATAAATCCCTTTTAATTTTTTTTTTCACGTACAGAGTCCCAAGTTATCTAGAATTCAAACAATCAATTAAGACTTTTTCTTTACACATGCGTGACCGTGTGCACACACACACATCCTTCCTCTCTCTCTGTTAGAAGAAAAATTATCAGCGATTTCATTTTATAGCCACTTCTAGGATGTGGCATAATGTCAGAATAAATTCATTTCACCGATCTTCTATAGTCCTAACACTGAGGTATTAAAATTACTATTGGGTAAATAAGAGATTAAAATGGTATAGTTTTAGAATTAAATGTACTTTATTATTACAGTACTAGTACTCTGAAACTTGAACATATATGTGCATCTATTTATATTTAAGTTATAGAAGGAAGCATGGCATAGTGGATAGAGGGGCTAGTCTTGGAATCAGGAAGATCTAGGTTTAAATTCTAACTGCTATGAGTTGTGTGACTGGGTAACTCTCACAGCTTTTCAGGACCTGTAGGCAACTTTCTAATGATGATCAGTTCGGTACAGTAAAAAGTAGGTTAAATTTATAGTCAGCTAGTTGGTTCAAATACCAGCTCTGTCCTTTGTCAGTCACCTTGTGAACTAGGGCAAGTGTCTGGGTCTCCATTTTCCTCATCAGTAAAGGAACTGGGTATCAGTTACCGATGATTTGCTGATATGAATTGGTAGAGAAAGTTTTAAGGAATTCCCTACATAGATGAAATCATTGATACAGATTAAATAGATACAAAACGATGTTATGTCTGAAACCTCATGAACTACACCAAGAGATAGTGTGCAGTGTAACTATTAAAAACAAAGAAACCCTAGATTAAAGTCCTTCCTCTGAGAAACACTGGCTGTAATCCCCCAAGCAAGTCTCTAAGACAGTAAAATTGAAAAGTGGGGCAAATTGCATATTTAACATATACCCACAAAATGGATTACCCAGATCCTGAAGTATGTGTGCATGTGCGTGTGTGTGTTTGTGTGTGTAAGACATACTCAGAATACCAATTTTCTAAGTACTGGAACATGTAACAGCTGGATGGTATAGCGAATACTGATGGGTGTGGAGTACAGAAGACCTAAATTCAAATCCAGCCTTAGACACTTATTAGCTCAGTGACTCTGGACAATTCATTTGGCCTCTGTTTGTCTCAATTTCTTCATCTGTAAAACGGGATAATAACACCTACCTATCTCACTGAGGACCAAATGATGTGGCACATATACAAATGATGATATCACCCTCATTATATGCAGTGTTCCAAAAGTCTTACTAAAATTTTAAGTTTATTAAAATCATTCAAGATTTAAAACTGCAGTAGATGTATTTCTGAGACACTCTGTATAATGTCTATGCTTTAGTGTTTAGGTACATACACAAACACACTGTTGATCTCAATCAAGTTGACTTCGATAGCCTATTTGCCAACTAATCATTATGAATAAACTTTGTTGTTTAGCCATTTAGAGTCATGCCTGATGCTTTGTGATCCCTTTTGGGGCTTCCCTGACAAAGATACTGGAGTGGTTTGCCAATTCCTTCTCCATTTCTAAATATTCTGAATAAACAGCACTTCATTAAATGTTGTAGTTGATGCCACGCTGGTTATTTGGTTCAGAAGAGCTATCTGATTTAACCAATTCTTAAGCTTGTCTCAAGCTCACACTAATAACTCTTAATACCAGGCTACAAGATCAGTGAGGGTGTGCCAGGAAAATCTCAGATGTTCAATCCAAACGTGTTTCTCAGTGGCATACTGAAAGTTACTCAAACCTACACTTTAACTTAGGAAAGAAAAGGACAATGCCTCATCTCTAACTTTGAAGAAGACTAAGTTCAGAAATAACTGGCTCTCTGTTACCGAATTTGGGCCTTTTTACTCTGTCTTAAAACGCTCAACTGGACAAAGCCCTGACTTCTATTTTCCATAAAAGTATGAGACCATTTCCATTTCATTTAATGAGTGGGTATTTTGACATGGCTGACTTCTAAATACTATATATTCTAATCATTTTTCAAACTTAAAGAGTAATGGTCTGATTCTGGAAGTCCCTGCCCTACCCCCCACCTTACAGTGATCCTTTGTGGGCAAAGAACAGAAATTGCTGACATTTGCAAGAATGTTGTCATTATGAATAATAGTTGAACAAAAAAGCACATGGACATTCCCTCTGTATTTAAGTCTCTTAATATTCATTTATCCACATTTTCTAGTCTTTAGCAATTGTAACTACTCCTATTTGCTATACATTTAAGTCAAAACTTTTACAAAGATACAAGAAAAACAAAAGAGGTAAATTGCTTCTCTAATCCAAAACCTGTCAGGCTTGTATATATTACTAAGGAACCCCTTTCTAGACACAGTCTATTAAAAATCTGGGCAAACTCCAGAATGTTGAGCTATTTACATTTTAAGGCTTACTTCCAGGTCTTTTTTAAAAGCAGAAACTAAACTGGAAAAAATGTGCAACACCCATTTTATGTTATTATAACAATAAAAATAAGAAAGTGCTAAACTTACTTTATCTAAACTTGGAAAATAAAATTACATTTACTTTTAAAAATTTGGATTGATCATTAGAGAAGAGTAAAGTATTCCAATTAGTTAACAAGTTTGTTCTCTATTTTGAAAAGATAATTTGCTACTTTATTGGGATGAGGACAGTCTAAACATAACCTGTTGGAACGGGGGGAGGGACCCTTTCTTCAGTGGTTCACTCTTAAGTTCTTTACTGTGTGATACACATCCGACTGTCTGAATAATCCAACAAAATACTTATCAGTTATGAGAACAAAAAAGTGAAATGGAGGACATTAACACGAGAAAATTTTATTATTAGATTTAGGTAATAAAAGCATAAGAACTAAATGTTAGGTAATTAGCTTCATGTTGGAGGAGAGATAATCATCGCTTAGTTAGAATCTTTGACTATTGCCAAAAGGAGCTTTACGGAAGTCCACTGATACGAGAATGTTTTACTAAGGAGAATGCTACAAAATTAACTCTTTTAATACATAGATTTGATTATAATACTTAATCATCAAACCATATTTTCTCAATCCTAAAGGGAAAACGTGCCCCAAGAGACAATGAAGATATGTGCCTTTAATAGGAGAGGTGATTATTAAAAAAAAATTCAAAATAAAATTGAAATTCTAATATCACAATTTTCATCCATGTGCAGATAAGGGGAGGGTGTGGCATTGATCTTCTAAAGATGGGCTCTCAATTTAGAAAATTTGGTAACCATCTCGAACTAAACCGTTTTGTTAAGACCATCATTAAAAACAAAAGATTAACCCTATTTATTGAGGTCAATTAAAGCTCAACTTCTCAAGGTTATAATTTGATTTATCCGCCCTCATCGAAAGCAAACAGCACATTGTTGTATCCCTTTCGAGCAATTAACTAAATTCCACTATAGAATAACACATTAATACACGAAATCATCATTGCAAAAGAGTGTAACATTTCTGCAGATGGTTTTACTGGGTAAGGATGGTGTGTGCTCTTACAAACTTACCCACTTGGTGACACTTAGGAAATTACTAGTCAGAGGGTCAAATGCAATTATTTTTTCCATATTTAACTTAAATCTACTTGCCTTGGAGACATGTGGGCATCTTACATTCAATGATACTTTTTTTAAAACAAACCTTTGGGGAATACAACTTTCTCAAAATTTGAGAAAGCACCTCCCCCCACCAGTACAAAGACCTAGTCACCACACTGTTCTTTCCCTTCAACTTTGTTTATTGATGTACTGAACATGAAAAAGTACAAAGGATTCAAACACAAAAGAAAACATGTACAGCCTCTTAAATACTCAACAGAATATATTTTCTATTCCAACAGATATGAATTAAGTCATACTGTACAACTTCAAATAAATACCAGCCTTACTTTTATTAAGTGCTCTGATAAACACTGTAAAGTGAAGCACAATTTACATGCCTTCTCATCAATGCCTTGGTTTGCTACAATAGTATAGGAAGAAGCATGTAGCTACTGTTTTCCCATGTGGGAAATCTTATTTTTTTTTAAATATATACATGTGGTTTTTTTTTAAGTTTTTTTTCTTTTAATGCAGAAGGTTAACTTTGATCATCTAAATGCACCTAAGGATATGAGACTGCTAAGCCAATTGATTTCTGAATAGCATTGAGTGTGTCAGCATGAAAACCCGCTTATTCACTTTAGCACGCGCTTCACAGTATATGTACTGTACTATACTGAAAATTTTATAACTACAATTTAAATAATAAAAAAGAAAAACTCAAAGCAACTGCAATGATAATGTACAACTATGTTATGCATAGCACATTGCTTGTTCTAAGGGGAAGCATATGAGCATCTCAGTTTATACAAAAAGCAGGACGTAACTATAGAGTTGTCAGTGCATCCTGGAGAAGGCATTTTGCCCTCAGCTTTTTTGAAAATTTATTATAAGCTAGATGCTAATCAGAAAATATTTCGTATTTTTAAAATTTCTTCCATACATGGTAAAGACTTATTTTATTATTTCCCCAAATAGTGGTTTAAGCATCATACAAAGTTAAATTTCAATAGCATACAGGTATTTATGATTTTTGTATGAAAAATGTAAGGAAATTTGTTCAAAACCTATGGTTATACTCATTTTTTTTTACCACAAACATATTTATAAACAAAAATGTAGCATCACCATAAACAGCTGAAGCTAGACTATCTACAGACAAAATCAGCAACAAATCTGATGCACTGTAAATTCAAGTCCCCAGGACAACAGAAATGAATAAGCAAGACCTCAAGTAACCATGTTAATGCCATTTACAAAGAAAAAAAAAAAACGGATACAAAAACATTCAAAACCTGAACATCACTTGGCATGTAAGGAAGAAAAAAAAAAAACAACAGCAAATTAGCTGAAAGGTTCATAAACACAAGGTCTTATTTACATTACACAAAGCTCAGGTGTTAGCCTTGAACATAACTTTCAAAACACCTTCAAATATCTCCAACCCAGATCACATCTGATGATTTGCCGCAGTACAAATCGTGTGCAACGTCTTTTTTTTCTTCTTAAGACAAAACAATTCTTCAAACAATACTGCAAGTACATCACTAAACACCATGAGCTCTATCTGAAGGGAATTCTTTAGGAAGAACAGATTTTTTCCCCCATCTCTTGGTAATTTAAATTTCTTGCCTGCTCTTATATATTCTTTTTTGTAAATTTTTATTTGTTTCAAAATCACAAATCAACGTGAGCCACCTATCACATAATAACCAGGATGATCAAACACTCCACTGATGATTACAAAAATGAAACCAACAGTGTCCCATTGATTCTTCTTCTTTAATACAAAGATCTCCAAAGTTATTTTCCTACTTCATAAATCTTTCTAAATTTTCCAACAACTGCAAATTTCCTGGTAAGTTTTAAAAGCTCACTAGGTGTCATATGAAGAGATTTCTCAAAGTATTCAAGTCAAAATATTTGTTCCAGGACCAGTAAAAAGTTTCTCCAAATTTTCTTTTTTATAAAAATAGATGCTTTTTTTAAACCCACATCAAAGAGGCTCTTATCTCTTTGGCAAGGTACTGCTTTACGAAAAGTTCTCCAGTATTCTTACAATAAGCGTTTATAATGTAGCCCCCCCTTCCCCAACCCAAATCATAATTACAAAATAAATACTGTTTTAAACTTTATAAATAAAATGTAAACTTCAAAATACTTTTTTTTTTCTTGAACAGACATAACAGCAATGCATTAAATGTAAACCAAACACAAAGCAAATTAGGAAAAGAACTGAAAGGAACATAACAAACTTAAGGGTCACAAGACAAAGCCTCAATATTTACTCACATGTTCAAGGCAGTTACATAAAACAAAAGAAACTTCTTCCCTTAGCTGAAACACTTTAAAAGGTCCACCTTCTTCAAAGAAGGCAATAGAATGCAATGTGACAGGTAAAAACCCTGTACCTCTTGTCCATATTCAAACATAAAGATATTAAGAAGTTTTAATTCAAATACTAGCAATAAAAAACTCACATATTTCTTAGGATGCTAAGTAGTCATTTTATCCCCATCTCAACACTGACTTACAAAGACATTTACTAATGTATAAAGTTTCTCTTAACTTGCCTTTGTTGTATAGTTTTCATATATAAACGGACTGAGGACAATAAACTCATTAGGCTTTGTGCGTTTTGTTTGTTTTAAAGGACACCTGCAATACTCTGTCTCCCAGGCGGTATCCATTCAGGCTAGCTATTGCCATGGCGGCCTCATCATAGTTTGTCATAGTCACAAATCCAAAACCTTTGCATTTATTGGTGTTAAAGTCACGGATGACCTTCACGTTGGTGACAGCTCCAAAGGGCCCAAACATTTGCCACAGGATACTCTCATCTGCGTCCGGTGCCAAGTTGTACACAAAAATACACCACCCTGTTCCTGCATGCCCTGGGATATTAATTCCAGCCAAACTGGTCATTCCATCAATGGTCATTGGAGAAAACCTACTAAACAAATCAGGAAACAAAAGCGAGAACAAGAAAGGAAGCTGGTTACAGTCATCTTCCCTCTTTTCCCCCTTACTACCCAGCCCTCAAAGTTCTTAGCCATCTCCCCAACACGTACATACACACAAATACTGAAGGTATTGAACAAAAGTATCTGTAGCTTGCAATAACATGCTATACAGTAGAGGTAATTTTGAATCGTAAATTGCTAAGTGAATGGTTGCCAGACTTAGTGTTGAACCCTGTTACCCACAAAAGCCATGAATATTTTAGAGCTGATGGATGAATTAAGCAGTTTTTAAAACCCACAAACAAACATGCTACGCTGCTGCAATGCAGTACATAATGATGGTGTTTGGTTTTTGAAGACTCAGAGGCATCTAATGGTATGAAAAATTCCCTTGAATCAGATATGCTTCCAAAGAAGCATTTCATTCAGTTGAACATGCAAAATAAAACCCAACACAAACCTTATGGACAAATAAAGAAAGAAAGAAAGGTAAACTCTTTCTCCAAAATTAAATGCAAACTAATCCAATTAGGGTGGGGACAATCATGAATATTATGAACCTAATGCGATTCTTCATTACCTCTTTACTCCATAAGCCATATTGAGCAGATTGTCCAACCTGCAAAACACACATTTAGCAAACTGTTCAGTCTTCCATTTTTCCCCCATGTGCTTAAGAAAGCTTGGCTTGTTAGTGCCATCGTCTTTGAATGCATTTTTACAGCATGTGTATGCAAAGCCTCAGAGCAGCAGTACACCCAGTGGTGACACGCGTTACAGTACCTTTCATGTGACTGTGAGAACAGGTGCACATTCCCACACATCAGTGCCCATTAGCACTTCCAGCAGACACTGCTTCCTACAGAAACAACAGTTTCCGATTACTACAGGTCAGTGCAACTCTGCGTGTGACACTGCACTAGTAAGGGAAGTATCACGAGTCACCACTGTAATCTGGTCAAAATCCTCCAGAGAGGGGAAAAAAAGCATGAGATTTTACTCATCTCCCCTAACATTTAATTCTATTTCAGCATTAATGACCCTAAGAAGAATAATTAATTTCTTCTGTTCAACTTCAAATTTAGAAACTTGAAAAGAAGACTGGTGTGGGAATGTTGCATTATAACTACGACAGTGCCTCATGTGAAAAGACTTTATGGTGACAACTCATTCCTGAATAATAGACTCACAAGAGGGGTACAGGGGAAGAGAGACAGATAAAAGCAGAATTTCCAGATGCCTTGGATGACTTTGACTTGATTTTCCCAATTTTGGGCTTTGCCTTTGAGTTTTAAACTTAGTACCATAAAAATAAAATTTCAGGTCAGGAAGGGATCATCTAGTACAATCCGCCATCATTTTACAGAGAAACACACTGAGGGCCAACTGATTTGCCCATGATCACACAGCCAGTTAGCAGCAGTCAGAAGTAGAATGTTGGGGCGGCTAGGTGCCGCAGTGAGTAAAAGCTCTGGCCCCAGAGTCAGGAGGACCGGAGTTCAGTTCTGGCCTCAGACACTTACCACCCACACAAAAAAAGCTAGCCATGTAAACTTGGGCAAGTTACTTAACCCATTCGGTTCCGGCCTCAGACACTTAACACCCACACACAAAAACTAGCCATGTAAACTTGGGCAAGTTACTTAACCCCAATTGCCCTCCAAAAAGCAAAAAAAAAAAAAAAAAGTAGATTCTTCATATCTCAAACTTCCTAATGTTCTTTCTACCACATCATGCTTCTTGGGGATAAAGAAAACGTAACAGCTTAAAGCCTGCTTAAGATTTTAAAAGTTATATGATGAAAAATAGGGAGGAAGGGAGAGCATAGATTTTGATGCCAGAATTTGAGATTTTCTTTAACATCAAAGACAAGGGACTAAAATGTCAAGACATTTTTTTCAATTAAATTCAAAAGCATTCCTTTAAAATTTTTCTCTTTTGCCTATTTAAACATGGCTTGTCATAATACTTTTTACAAAACGGTTTCCTCTTATTTTGTGTTTACTTTGAGGAAAAGGTCAGTATATCTGAAGAGGACAAAGATAAATGAAATTACACCTCTAACATTGATACTACTACCATATTAATTGTCTTCTCAAGATACTCAAATATGATTTCTCTAATCGATTAACCCCAATTCATCAGATTCACATTTGTTTTGAGACTAAAAAAAAGGCATGTTAAGTTTTCAACCATTTGCAGAATAGGAAAAGTATCAATCTAATTCCTTGGTCTACAAGGGGGAGGCCAGGTTTTCAAAGCCTAGACTCAGGGACCAGATAACATACACTGCCTTCAGAAGCAGCAAATGAAAGTATGCTTTAATGTTCTTTTCTCTCTATTGGCTATGCAGGGCATTTTCCTGTATCCTTTGGCACTGAATAGTAGAATTTGACAAGACAAATGCAAGTAATTATACTTATTACCTTAAGGAAAGAATGAATACCTCGAAGCTACTAAATTGTCAAAATGCATCGATTCCCATTGAATTAACTACCTAATCGAAAATGAAAGGGGTTTTGTTATTGTTGTTTATTTGGCTTAAATAGACCCTCAATATGACCATAACTGGTGAGTTTTTGAAAATGAGAACAGAAAGTACATATTTTTATGAGGTTGTTTCATTACATGTATCCCAATCTACAGAATTTAAGAAAATTAAATTAACTGATACTAAAGGAATTAATCTGGTATTTGTTACCTCAGCCTCCATTCCCATCATCAAGTTCATCCTTGAGATACTGGGATGACCCTGAAGGCTTCAAGTACGGATGCAGCTGCTAATTCTGTGTCTGCTTTCTGAGGACCGGCTTAAAGCCATGAAGGCTAAGGAAAAGAATGTCAGCTACTAGATTAAATTTTTTTTCAGGCATTACAATGTCTGTGGGTTGAGGAAGCACCCACACCAATGAAATGACAAGGCTTTGAAAGCTCCAAAAATGTTACCTTATTTACTAAAGTTATAAAAATTTTAGGCTCCTCTCAAAAAAACTTTAAAAAGCATGATTCTTCAAATGTGTGCTCTAGCTTTCAAATCACTCAAAATAGACTCTCCCCATCCATATGCCTCAAAGGCATCTATGCCAGAGATTACAATGTACCAGTCTACTACCAAAAGTAGCATGTTTAGCAACACCAGAAGTACTGAGAGATTGGCCTCTTATTATCACTACCTAAATCAAGACCATACAGAGAAAAAGCCTGCCGACTCATGGATCCAATCTCAGAACAAACCTTCCTCCAGCCCTACTAAGTTCTGGACTACTATTCCAACCCAAAGTCTCTAAGTTCTGGCAAACAAGGAATCATGGACCTCATGACTTTTTGAGGATCTTCCTAATGTTGTCTACCCCCCAACTTCACTGCTTTAATATTGCCAATACAAGTCCCTGGAACACAAAATGTTTCTTCTCATTTCAGTTGACTCTCCTATATTCAAATGGACAGAGTAACCCTAAGATGCATGAAATATCCACGTGGATGTTGATTTTCAGTGGGAAGAGGACACAGGTACTTTGGGGGAAAGTGTGGGGGGGGAGGGAGGATACAGGTAATAGGAAGTAGGCATTACCTAAGATTGGGGGACCTAAAGCATCTTGAGGTACCCAATCTATCTAATGGTTAGAAAAACACAAGAAAAATCCCAACCCTGACCTATTTTAAAGTTAACAGGGGGCGAAAAAGATGTTTCACATATATATCAACTTCAAAATAATTTTCTATATTAAAGGATACCAGGATTATACCATCTCCGTTTCTAAATGAAATCTGTAGTTGAATGTCATGATGTATTTTCTAAGATAAACAGCTGGAAGCTTATTGTGGAAATATCAAGACTACTCAAAAGCTATTATAATTCCTTCCCTTCAAAAAGGGAATGTGACAATACCACCAGCATGCCAATCAACTGCAGTTCTTATTGCCAAATTCTGTTAAAACTAAGCAGCTATTCAAAGGCTTTTAAAGTACACATATATGGGACTAGTTTTTGTGTACATCCCCAATAAAAGGACACTGCACTGAAGAAAATTAAGTCTGACTTAGGAGAAGATAATATGGAAAATCTGGTAAAAGTTAATTCAACTACCATTCACTATTTATCAAGAAACTCTTTATCAGTCTTGAATTAAGATTCTTCATCCAATCAAATACACTTACCTTATTTACTCACGTCAGGTCAGTCAAGTAAATTATTCCTATTAAAATAATTTCTTTTCTAGATTTTCTTCATACAGCATGACAGACTAAATTGTAAACTCTCATGGAGATTAAAAACATAACCTTGAAGTAGACATTTTTTTATTTTTTTAATTTAAAAAACAGAATAGTTCATGTGTATCATGATTATTCCAGAGTTGTCATAATTCTCCTTTTAGCTGCTCTTAAAATTCATAAATAAAAATTTCCAACAGTTCAAATATTCCAAATTGCTTTATTACTTACTAGAAAAAGGTAATGCTCTTTAAAAAAAATCTTATAAATCACATCTGCTGAAAGAGCTGAAAACAGGGATGATGAAAAAGCCTTGATACTGGGACAAAACATTTAAGCACAAGGTATGGGGAAAAACAGAACACAGAGGTTGCAAAGAGAACAAGCAAGCACCCAATTTATGGAGAATCTAGAGGAAATGATTCTTCTCAAGAGATAAGGTAAATAATGAGATTGAGATAAAATTATTCCCCAAAAAGGGAAAATTTTAAAGTTTACAAATTAAATCTTAAGTCCAAGGAATAAAGGTATTCAAAACTTCTCCATGGTACCAAGTGGACCCCTAAAGCTTGTGTTTATATATAAAAATCACTATCGGTTGTCTAGTCTTATTGGAAAAGACAACATTTCTTCCTAATGAGGTAGATGGCTCAGTAGCTCAACACGATTGATCCCATTGTCACATGATCCCATTGTTCATCTACACACCAGTTTAAGGTAGGGAAAACCAAATGAATCATAATTCTAACTTTTGGATTAAGGAACATAGTTGGGAAAAGCAGAGTAAAGGATTCAGCTGATGTATCACCATACTGTAAGACCTCCCTAGAATCACTCCCAGAAAAAGACCTAATTTGCCTTCCTGTCCTTTTCACGACTCCTTACAAGGTGCTGCTGACAGAAATTGTCCAGGACTGTATTCTAAAATTGTCTTAAGATGTACCTCTAAAGGTATTACTTTTTCTGAAGAAATATCTGCTTAAAAAAAAGTTAGAGCTTGAATGAGGAAATCCAAAAGTACTTCAAAATAATTGTTTATCTTCTAGCCAAACTTTTTATATAAGTGATTGTAAGTTTGAAAAAGCTGTAGTAATCATCTTTAAAATGGGAATAATAAGATCACCTGCCCCCAACCCCAGTTGTTGGGAAGATACAATTAAACATTTGTGAAACACTTTGTAAATCTTAACATGCTAGATATTATTAAAGTGTAGATAAAAATTTGAGATATGTCCTCCCTACCTTCCCCCTTAACACCCAGAGCTCTGCTATGACCCAAGTAGGGACCTTACTTGGGAAAACAGTACAAAATTATTTCTATCTTTACAATGTGAGAGATTCTTCCTTTTTAATCTTACAAAAATCATTCTTTAGTTTAATGTCATGGAAAGAAATTCACTGCTCAGAATCTGACTCATAGCTATGATGCTATGTGTAACAGGAATAAAAAAAAAAATCTCTTTTCCTCCCAAAAGAAAAGACTGAGGTAAAGGAAAAAGCAAACACTGAGTCATCATGTCAAAAGTCAGGTTTGGGGACCATTTTACCACTTCAAGAGGAAAAGGTCTATTGGGAAGGACTTCCCCTGTTGTAAATAAAAACTGAATGCTTTTATAAACATAAGAAATAATTCTACTCCATCTCTTAACACACAAAGAATTTATGTTCATTAAGTTTTAAAAGAGCGCTCGATAGTTTTTTGTTGGTTGCGGTTTTTTTTGTCACTCCATAGTACTGAATTTAAATACATACGTAGGAACAGAAATTGGTCCTATATATGTATTTAAATTTAGCACTATGTAATATTTCTGTATATCGGACAGCTGTTTGTGATTATATTTTTATAACCAGCTCATCAGTTCCAAAAAAGAAAAGAAAATCAATACGCCCTTGTAATCAATAAAACGAGAGTGAGGGTGGGTGGCAGTATAGTTAGCAAATCCCATATGGCCAAGTGTATTCAACTTGCTCAGACAAACAGAAACTGCCTTACTCATGAAAATCCCAGGGATGTCTCCATTCTTTCACAAAAGGGAACGAGGATGTCCACATACAGACATGGAAAAACACAGACACACACACACACACACAGAGTAATCCTGCCTTAACCATCAATTTAGCATTGGGAAAGAACCAAAAAATTTAAATTTTATTTATTAATTGATTTTGGTGTCAGAATCATCATTCTAATAAGGGTTTGGTTTTTTTTAATGAAAGAAAGTAAAGAACTCCAAGTCCTACCTGTACTTACAGATATAGTTATGTTTCTATAAGCAGATTAACAGACTAAAGGAAGAAGGTCAACCTCAAAATAGTAAGAGGCACCAATGCAATAGAAGACCAAGGAAGACTAAGCATTGGAATGCCTGGGAAGGGGGGGGGGTGCTTTGCTTCTACCCAGTGTCTACGAGACGCACAATTAGTCTTTTGTTCCATGACACAACCTCTACATCCCACCAAAGGCAATCCCATGCTACGTATGGAATGGAAGCTGAGAGCCTGAGGGAAATGCTCCCCACTGGAAGAAGTGGCCAGTAGGCCTCAAGGACCTTGGCGTCGAGAGCTGGGCCCCAAACGAAATCAGACTTACCTAAAACGTTGAGCCTGCTGAGCTAGCGGTCCTGGGTACCTTCTGTTGGGAGATTGGTACAGCTGAGAGAGAATGGCCTGATTGGTTTTTTGGCTTGGATTGTTAGCAAACTTGACAGTGATTGGCTCTGTGGCACTTGGCGGTTTCTGGCCATTTAGACCTTTGATAGCTTCTTCTGCCTCGATCCGCTTATCAAATCGAATAAACCCTACGCCCCTTGACACTCCTGTGTTGGGTGGGAAGGGGAAAATACATTAAACTCCCTCTCCTCAAGAACATGCATTTTGTCTATTAAATCCCATTTACCTTCACATTTTCATATGCAGAGGAAAATATAATTTACATATTAATAACTAGCTCTTCTAAAGTTGTTTGTTAAGAATAAATTTTGAGTAACAAAAAGCTACCCAGATAAAGAGAATGCCAACTATTTTATTATTTGATACCTTTAAACATGTAGATTCAGCATAATAGACCAAAAGCAGTAATAACACCCAAGTACCTTTTGGAAAGTTTGAAAGTGACGCCTCAAAGATTAACTAAGAAAGCAAATTTTTGTTGTTCAGTTTTATCTTACTCTTCATGACCTCATTTGGCGTTTCTTGGCAAAGACACTGGAGTGGTTTGCCATTTCCTTCTCTAGTTCTTTTTATATATGAGGAAACTGAGACAAAGAGGGTTAATAAGTGCCTGCGGTCATATTTCAAGGAACATGAATACTCCTGATTCAAGGTCTGGCTGTCTACCCATTGTGCCACCTAGCTGCCCTAAAACTGAATTAAGGCAACACAAATTATTTTCCCTTTTAAGTAAAATAAAATAAAATTATGTTTAAAATACACCCTGGTAACAAAAAGGTATTTCAGAGCTGATTTAGAGTCATTTAGGCACTTTGGATGCCAATTTAGAGAAAACTATTACTTTTTAAAAAATGATCCAAAAATATATCTAACTTTTAAAAACGTCTCTGCACGTCTTGTCGTTATGTTAAATGAGCAATGCATGATGGATCTCTTACCTCAACTCCTTTAGATTAGTGGTGTTAAAATGAAAAAGAAATGTGGGCCAATAAAACACACATAAAGATTCCTAAGGGTGTAAAGTGAAGCAGAAAACCATATCATACCATTATTTATATCATTGTATTTTTATTTATTTTGGTAAATGTTTCCCAATTACATTTTAATTTGGTTCAGCCACACTCAGGAGTGTGATAGACCACAAGTGGCCTACTTCTGCTTTAGATTATAAATAGTTAAGACAGATAAAAAGAACAAGACTGAAGGAAAAAATATAAAGGGAAGACAGATATAACCTGAGTGTGAGTGCTATAAAAATATTAATAGTTAATATCAAATTTTGTAGTTGAAATTAAAATGAACCACACTTTAAGGATATGTTCCCAAATCAAAGCCTTGCTATCTTCCAGAACATTGTCATTTTTTGTGGTTGATTGAAATTGTGCCCAAATTACTTTAAGATATGGGACAGGCCAAAATATTCTGGACATAATTATTATTGCCCTAACTGTGAAAATGGATGAAACATTTTACATTAAGAACAGAATGCCACAAGCTCAAATTCCCTTCTCAGCTTTTTAGCTAAGATTAAGTGATGGAGCGGTTCAACAGCTAATGCGTCCTCTCTCTGGGGATATTACTTTGCTTCCTCGCAGAAGGAAAAGGAACTCTTTTAACAGATGTCATCAACTTAACTGTCTCTAAGCTACGAATTTTCAATCTTTAAGTGCCTGTCTATTTCTACTACAACCATCTATTTTATTTAGAATTTCTCTTTTTTCCAAAGTAAAAACATTTATCATCTCTAATCATAGATTCTTTATATACATAAAATTCTGAGTGTTCAGCATATTTTACAACCTAATGTCGTTAATACCTTAAGAAATGATTATTTAAAAAGGGTTCTCAAATCACTACAAAGGACTGATGATGCACATTAATCCTTACATCACTTGTCAGAAAGTACAGGAAGATGCATAGCACAGGGAAAAGGAATGACTTATCATGTTGAAAAGTCCAGTGGCTAGATGTGTGGACTTTGTCTGCAACTCTGATTCTCATGCCAGCAACGCACTCATTATCATACCATGAAAAATGCTTCCCAAAATTCTGCACCTTGAGACATTACAGAATTGTCCCAGTAGGCTAGGGCTTTCAACATCAACAAGTCTGCAGACATGTGCATGCTGTATTATAAACTCCATTGACTGGGAAATACCTTGTTAAAGTGAGCATGTTTTGAGAATTTGTGTTAATCTTTAAACTTTAAGCTTACTAATGACTATCTCAGTTGGGTGTGAATGTACCACAATACCACCTGGTGGTAATATACTTAAGTTACTCTGTATGTGTGGAGAGGGAAGAAAGAGGGAGGGAGAGACAGGCAGAGAAACAGAGACAGAGATTGAGAGAGAGAGGCAGAGACAGAGACAAACAGACAGAGACAGAGACAGAAAGAGCCAGAGACTGAAAGAGAGAGACAGACACTAAGTCCCCTTTGGAAGCTAACATTCTAAAAATTTGAGTGGTAGGAAGAAATAGGAAATGATACTCCTTATTAATGAGGTAACATCCCTAGAACTTATTTGATCATTAAGCAAATTCTCAAATATGTCAGTAGAGCACAAGTCCTACACGAAGCTGGACAAGCTTCAAGTCAAGATCCAGTGATTGACTCTGATTTTTGTCATCCACAGCAGCATCAGTTGCTTCATTTTTTTTTTTGACCAATACTTGTCAATCAATACACAAACATATTATTATGGTTATGGTCTATGTCAACGAGAGGAATACCCACACTCAAGCTATCACAGATCATTTGAAATGCTGAAGCAAATCATTAGTTGCAGGATAAGCTAGCCTATAGTCTGAATGTACTAGGTACTGGTCATTGGACCTTGGTTAGTTGATGGAATTTGCCTATAGATTTTCCAATATAAATACTATAAATCATATTAGGATTTCAACTAAGAAATACTTTTCATATTAGGATTATAGTTAACTCTTTCCTTCACCAAGGACAGATTACTGTAAGAATTTAATGAAATGCTCTAAAGGATTTTGTAAAGATTTCAAGATTACATTTACTATTTAACCCGTAAGCAAGATTTCTCACCGTAACTGTAAAGTGAGATATTAAGAGTTATTAAGGAGGATTATGAGAGAAGAAAATGTAACTAGGAAGAGCAAATTAGACCTTGTTTTCACATGTGTAACTATCAGACAATTTTTGTTTCCCCTAACAAAGTGAAATCCCATATCCCAAAGGCTTTGGGGAAACCCAAAGACATCCACTATGGTGACCAATCTTTCACCTAAAGAGGACACATTTAAATAAGGTTATGCATGGTATGAACAGAAAAGAAATAGTTATTTGGATGGCTGTTAAGACTCCTATCAGGCAGACTGATGTTCATATGAAGAATGAGCACTTGTGTCAATATTTTACTCAAAGTCTGTTAATCTACAATTTTCTTTCATAGGATCTTTGAATTTAAAACTAGAAGCAACCTAATCAAATCCCTTCATATTACAGAGAAGTAAACAGAGAGAGTGAATGACAAAATAATTTTTCTACTCAAAAAATAATTCAAGGTGTCAGAAACTTCTCCCTTAAATTCTACCTGAAAAATACATCTCGTAACTCTGCCAATTCCCATTTTGTGAAACGTTACATTAAAGCAGACTGCATCTACTTTTAACTATTAAGCTCCACAACCTCAGATGCAAGTTCATGCTATGCAGGATGCACATTGAAGTGGCAGTAACAAAGAGTTTGGGTCCAGTGGAATCCCCCTCAGAGGGCCAGCTGGGCATTTCTGCATTAAATGTTGCTTTTTTTTGGTAGAAATAAGATTGTTTATTAGTATTTTATAAGGAGCTATTTTCATACCACAGCTTGGAAAGAAAGATTATAGCAGCTGTAAATTTATTACAAGCCATGGAACAGGCTTCAAACCTGCACCTTCAGGGTGGAAAGGACTCAAGCTAGCTCACTACACACCACAATCTATTTTTGTGCATGCATATTTATGAACAATTCCAGCAGAAAATTCCATTTTCTGGCCCACATATACCTTTGATGTGTTCTGGAGGCAAGATTGCTGTATTGGAAGGCAAAATATTTCATAATCTGCCAGCCCAAGAGAGTGAAAGATACCATACAGAGCAGCTACTTGTCTACTTACCAGTGACTTGGTCAATTAAAATACGGGAAGTAATAATTCGTCCATATTGGGAAAAGAACTGTTCCAACTCCTTCTGGGTCATTGTTTTGGGAAGTCCACTGACATACAAATTTGCATCTCTGATGGAAGCCGAACTGGGTCGAGCATAGGAAACCTTGAAAAGGCAAGGAAAACCAAAGTAGATAGGTATATGCCATTCTCACCCCACTCTCTGAGAAGGGTGAAGATGCAATCTAGTGTTAATCTGAATTCTGATTGATAGTCAAACTGGATTGTTGGAAACACCACAGGAGTTGGGGAAAGCAGAGAACTAATTTACTTACCCCAAGGGTTCAGAAGAATAGTATTACTCGGTCAGCCCTTCAGAAATTCGACCTCCAAAGTTATCCCTGAATAATCCCTAATCTTGTAATCTGTTATTAACTTTCCTCTAGAATCTGTATCATGTCTTAGGGTATTAAATTCCATAGTTACCCACATTGTTCCTTTTATGTGTAGCCAAATGCTGTACATTTGGTCCATATTTACCCTAAACATATTTTCAAAACAACAAAAATCCTATTGGGCCCCACCCTTCAGCTATCAAGGAAAAGTATTTAATTTGCCTTTACTACCATCAGCTGTCCCTCTCTGGGACTTCTTAGCCTTTCTTGGGTTGCAGAGGTATGGGCCTCTCCGTGATTCTGCACAAGGTTAATGAGCACCTTTAGTTTTGTTTCCCATATTTTTATCAATGATGTCTAACATTTTTCCCTTTTGGTTCACAAAAACATGTCAAACCACAAGTTTTTAACTTAGAATCCATGGGTCATCTATCAGGGGATTTATGAATCTGGAGAGGAAAAATCATATTTAACTTTGATTTCCTTTGCAACTCTATTGTTTATATTTTATACATTTAAAAACACAAGCTTCAAAATGCCAGAGCATGACACAAAAAAGGCTAAGGGCTCTTTTGTTAGATCAATGTTTTCAATAAGCCTCCTAAAAGACAGAAGTTGTTTTCCTAGTTGTAAATGATAGATCAGGCCTGTCACTCTTAATCTTATACATTCACACTAAAGTTTTTATGCTATATTAAGCACACCTACACCAAGTCTCATGCGAACTTCCTGCTGTTTATCCACATTGGCTTGACTCTAAAGTCTTTTGGGTAGCAAAATATGGTCAGTAGATATTGCACAAAGATACCATATACCTCCTCTTGTGTGTGTGTGTGTGTGTGAGAGAGAGAGAGAGAGAGAGAGAGAGAGAGAGAGAGAGAGAGAGAGAGGGAGAGAGAGAGAGAGAGAGAGAGAGAGAGAGAGAGAGAGAGAGAGTGAGTGAGTGTATATGAATCCTTGACTAGGGCACCACAGAATAAATACACTTCTTCATTTGGAACACACTGCCAATTTATCATTACCTTTTGTTTCCTGTGTTTAACTCAGTTCTCTATCCCTAAGACAATACTCCTTCCAACCCATTAATTTAAAAAAAAATTAATGTGAAACATTGCTAAAGGCCTTTCTGAAAGTCTAAATTATGTCCACACACTTGTCTACATGTTTATTTAACCTTCCAAAGAAGTCTAAGACATTAGTCAGCCACGATTTCCCCTTAGAGAAATAATTTTGCCTTTTCCTTTAATAGTTTAAGTATTTTGGTTGCTATTTGTTAGAAATTCTATCAGAACTGCCTATAAAACTAACACTCAGACTCATCAATCTGTAGTTCCCAGCTCCTTCTCATTAAGCCTTCATATGCATGGGAAACACTGAGGAAAGATTATTTTCTGAAAAGGTAGTCACATATTCTGATCAAAAGCTGCACAGCTGAATTCCTAAAATACCTTTACCTCTTCCTTAGACATCATGAGGACTTTCTGAAACCAAATGCTTGGTTAACAATTAGTCTGTATAAGCTTGGGATAATCTACATCCACCCCCCCCCCCATTTTTGTTCCACATGAAATGGCATCTCTAGACTCTCTACCAACTCTTCTAATTTAGTTGTCCACATTTTCTCCATGTTGCCACACATATGAAATGTGGTGGTGGTTAAAGGGAGCAGGATTAATTTCAAAACAGTATGTGGGGTTGTTAAATTTCTAGTCCTGGGGATTTAATAGGGAAGTAGGATGTAGCCTGCCCAGATTCTCCTAATAACCTGGGAGACTGCCAGATTGGATGGTATATCCCAGCCCTTCCATAAGGTGATAGGAAGCCATGAATGGGATGTTATATGTATCAAGGGAGAGCACTGTCAGAAGCATTGCTTCTTTCATACGTGCTTGTTGCTTTTGAAGAATTTTTGAAGGAAAGCTGTTTCTCCTAAGTTGTCCAAACATTCCATGAAATGTCACAGTAGAATATAAGCTCCCTGAAGGGAAATATCATTTAATTTTTGTCTTTGCATACCCAATACCAGCACAAAGTAGGCACATAATGCTTGCTATAGCACAGAATTCAAGTCTCCCTCTAATTCATGGAGAGTTTGCTTCTGTAAAACAGACTAAGGTTTCATAAGTGGCACCTGAGTTAAGCATTAAAGAATGGGAAGGTCTTAGCATGAGTAATGGCAATTAAAAAAAAGGGGAGGGCAAGAAAGGGACAAAAATGAAAAGTAGTTCACTTTAGCTTGATCTTCGAAAACATTCAAGGGTGTCCATCCAGACAGTAGGCTATCATTTAAATCCCTTCACGGTCCAGCTCCACACAATCAAGAACTTATTTTCTTCAAGGTAGGCAGTGGGGAACTACTTAAGAATTCTGAGTAGATTACTACTTAATCATAGCAATGCAATAAAAATAATAGTCTTTAACTTCTGTTCAACTGACAAGAGAGAGTTAGACATTCTCCTCAGATTCTCACCACCTCTCAATGGGCAATTCAACCTTCACAAGAATTCTGCCTCCCACTCTTCCTGTGACATGGAAAAACAAAGAAACAGGCTCATGTTCTGGCTGGAATTGCAGTATTACGGCACTGTGATGTAACAGTACTCAGATAACGAATAGATAGAACTGGGGCAGGATGTCAGGGCGTATGTGAATTTACCAGTCCTAAAGCAAAAAGGACTGGCATCCGTTGGGAGCCCATTCTGTCCTGCTAGGACATTCCCCCGGGGCCAAGACTGAGGTCAGTGAAAAGTGAACTGTCCAATTTGGGAGGACAGCTCTGAGGCTCAGACCCTAGGGAAACAGTGAAAGAGAAAGAAAACTGAGTTAAACACCTTGAGAACAGGCAGATAAAGCAAACAGGGCGCATATTACTAACCAAAGGGAAGATGGTAATAGGAAGACTATTCAGGCAGCTGTACAGAAGACCTATTAGGTAAATACTGTAACAGGCTAAGCAGGAAAGATTTGGTATTGACTCACATTATGCCAAATTCCCATGTACCAGACCATAAAGTCCCTGAAGGGCAGAGATTGCGTTTAATTCTTCTCCCTGTCTCCCCATAGTTCCAGGCAAAGTGGCTTTTAAACAGTAATGAAAAAGGCTGACATTTACAAAATATTTTAATATTAAGTACTTTATGCTATTTTATTCTTAACAACTATGCAAGGTATGTATTGCAATTTTAAAAATTAACAGATAATGAAACAAACTCATAGCTCGCTATATAGGATTTGAACCTAGGTCTCCTGATTCTAAACACAGTTCTTTCCAATGCCTAGAGCTGCTTAAAGAAATGTTTGCTGAATGATAACTAGAAATGTCATAATATAGTAAACCTCTTGTATGCTTTCTAGTGGTTGAGTGTGTCAAAGCATCTTTCTTCAAGCATTACTACCTTCACTCCCATGTGGAATGAACAGTTGGCCTTTTTTCCTCCTTTCTTTCTTAAAAAAATAAAATAAAATAAAGTCTTCTACTGCTATTTCAGCATGGGAATACTTAATGCCTAAAGATCAAGGTTATGAAATGTCAAAACTGCTAAGCAAAGGCTCTAATTTGAGAAGCAGACAGAAAGTGTGCAATTTAAATATTTTAAGACGATACAGGTAGTACAAACGCTGAACACCCTGCTTCTCCGGAGATACCAATTTAAAAATCAGGTTTCCTGGAATTTTCCACTGTCCTAACAAGCTACACAGTAAACAAAGACAAGTGATACTGGAATTACTTGAAGAAGGAGGAGGCAGAGTGCCATGCAAATGAGCCCTCTTACCTGTAGCTCTTCAAATTTCTCTTCACAAATTTCAATGATCAAATGAGATTAGAACGGATGAGAAGAATAGGGATGAAAACAGATTTACCCATTATAATTATGTGTCTACAACCTAAGGGTTGGAGGCTGGCTAACTGCAAATGAGATGGTATAGTTTCTATAGGTGATATTTCTTCATCACCATCTGAAAATACATGGCACTTTGTGTTTAATGGGTGCTTCTCCTGGACTAAAGATCTGGAGAAAGGATGTCCGTACCCATGAAGCTGCCCTATGCCCTTCCTCCCCCTTCTAAAAATTCTGCAAAGCTACACTGAAAAGCCAGTTTAACATAGTATCTATGGTTACGTCTCTATGAATAATGGGAGAACAACTTGACACTAGTGACATGAAAGCCAGTTTTAATGCGCCAGGTTTCCATTTCAATTTTGGGCGGAATCCTCTCACCTAAGTCAGGGAGGTTCCGTTTAAACTTGTCATAATTTTTTTATATAAAAATGCAGTATTTTATATGAATACTTCACAATAAAAAGAGTTGGATTATGGTGGAAAGAATAAAAGAGTCGGAAGACCTGGGTTCAAATCTCAGTTCTTGTGCAAATTTGGGCAAGGGAGGAAAGAAAAGGAAAAAGCATATATGAGGCCTATGTGCCGGGTACTGTGCTCAACACTTTACAGTCATTAACAACGATAACAGATAACACATATATTTTTTTACTATGTGCCAAGCACTTTACAATCATTATCTCATTTGATCCTCACACCAACACTAGAAGGTAGGTGTTATTTCCATCCCTAATTTACAGATGAAGACACAGAGGCAAATAGAGACTAAGAGACTTGCCCAGGGTCACAGATCTAATAAGGGTCTGAGTTCAAATTTGTGCTCAGGTTTTCCTGACTCCTGGCTGCTAGGTGGCACAGTGGATAGAACACTGGTCTTGAAATTGGAAAGACTCATCTTCATGAGTTTAAATCTGGCCTCAGACATTTACTTCTGTGTGACCCTGGGCAAATGTGCCTCACTTTCCTCATCTGTAAATGAACTAGAGAAGGAAATGGCAAACCACTCCAGTATATTTGCCAAGAAAACCCCAGATAGGGTCACGAAGAGCAAGACAACTTCCTACCCCCAACCCAGCATGCTATGCACTGTGCCATGTAGCTATCTCATTTGGGGGTCACAACTCGGGGAAGTGGGTGCTATTATTATCCCTATTTTGCAGAGGAAGAAGAGGTGAGATGACTTGCCCAGGGCCTTAGCCTAGGAAGTGCCTGAGACTAGATTTGAACTCAGAACTGCCAGACTCTAGGTCTGGCACACCATCCAGTGGATCACCCTAGCACTATAACATTAGCAGTCACAAATGGTCCCCTATTAACCTGACACTCCCCCACAATTACACACGTGGCATCAGTTAGGAAGAGTACACAGAGATGCACAGGTTAAGGTAAACAAAAAGCAGGTGCCATCGCCAGCCCAGATACCCCCCCCACTCCTCCCCTGGGCACAGCATCCCTGCTAGGCAGGCCTCTGCCTGGCTCCCTGTACTTGCTCCCCTCCACAGCTGAGAGAGGTCACTCACTTCTCACCTGGTCCTCAGAGAGCGTTTCCCTCACTAGACGCTTTCTACATCACTTTTGATGAAAGAACGTCAGACACCTTAAGGTTCAGTGTAGACATTTAGGTGCGACAGTGGATGCAGTGTCGAGCCCCGAGTTCAAATGTGACCTCAGACACATAGCTGTGGGACCCTGACAGACAAGTCATTTTGCCTCAGTCTGCCTCCATTTCCTCAACTGTAAAATGAGAATGATAAAAGCACTTACCTCTAAGGGCTGTGCTGAGGATTAAATGAGGTAACATCTGTAGAGCTCTTAGCAGGTATTACTTACTTATGCCTGCTTGCTTCCTCTCCCACTCTTTTTAAAAATATTGCACTTAAGAACTCCATACTGCTTTGCCTATCACCTGCCCCTTTGCAGTTGGTCGAGGGGAATCAATTCATGGGAGGAACCCTGATCATCATCTCCCCTATGAATATTTTTCTAATTATATGCTTTTTCATACATTACAGATAGCTTGGGTTTCTTCCCCGTTCATATCTTAAGACCATTAGACATTTACATCAGACACTGTATTTGGAAAATTCCCTATTAAGCTTTACTGGCAAGTCACTATAAGTCATGTCCCAATCTTCTGGGGCCCCTAATATTTCCTCTAACGATTTACAAAGACTAAGGGAAATTACTGCAGCCAGTGGAAGTTCACGCTACATCATTCAAGTTGATCACATTAAACATTACAAAGATGTCTGATTTAAGTCCTCAAATTGTGAGGACATTCCTTCTCCAAAGATAATGTGACTGTTAACATCATTATAAGCAGATGGAATTTGAGCCAAAAGGAATGAGAATAATCTAGTCTAAAACCCTCATTTTAAAAATGAAGAAACCAATGCCAGACTAGTTAGTGAATTATCCAAGGTCACATAGCTCATTCGAAAAAGAATGGGTCTAAAACATCCACCATACCATTTTTTTCCCTCCACAAACATAAGGTACTTAAAGTACAAAGTTTTAAGAATGTAAATTATATAATACTAAAGGCCCAACAGTAGATTTGGACATGGAGAAGCCTCAAAGATACAGCAAAAAGGGAAGAGCTTTAATTGGCAGATAAAACTACATTTTAAAAACTACAAAATCAGTTCAGAACTACTCAAATGACCTAGTGGTGTCATTAACCTGTAATGTTAACCTTCACAAATAGAAGCCTAAATTTATTTAAAGTTGTATTACATGAACATTTTATAACAACTTGCATTTCTATAGAAAGCACAAAGTACTTCCCTCCAACTCTGAGGAAGACAGGGAAGAGGATGAGACTAAAATTGTCATCGAAGCGGCACAGGAAGGATACTCTGGGGTAAGAAACTCTTCACCCATGCAGATCAGTGCCTTCTGTGAAAATGGTAATCTTAGAGACAGCTTAAATCACCGAGAGGTCACTCAGCCAGTATATGTCAGAGGCAAGACGGGAATAAACTCAGTTCCTCTAGGCTTCAAAGATTAGTTCTCTATCCTCTCTACATGCTGCCTTTCACCATAAGAATTACCAGCTTTATCATCTCCATTTCACTGAGGTCAAAACTCAACAAATGCTGGGCCCAGGTTCATACAATGCTTTTATCTCTACACCACACAGAAGTCACAATTAAATGCCCAAATTAGGTTTCCTTACTAGTTATTGGAACTGATTTGATTAGACCTAGGTCCTGAGCTTTCACCATTTAAAAAAAAAAAATGTTCGTATTCGAAGTTCTATCTATATTTATCCTTTACAGAGGAACATATTGTTTATGAGAGTACAAGAGAGGGAAAAAAAAGTCAGCAACACCATGCTATCTTTTAATAAACCAAAATGACACTTTCCAGTCAAACTTCTAATCCAAAAAGTACAAATTTCTGACCTACATTGCCAGGAAGCAAAAGACAGAATTTTAAAATGAAAATGCAAAAATAGCATTACCTAATGGAATTATAAACAAAATTTCTTGAACTTAGGGACAAAGTTGCAATATTCTACTTAAGGGGAAAAAAAACAATCCATCTGTCCCAGGAATAAGCTGTTTGCTTTAAAGTAAAGAGAACTTTAAAATCTGGGTTTTTTTAATCAAATATAAACACAGAAACTCAATATTCCTGGGGAGAGGGGAGAGAAGGAAAGTAAATTCTTTCTCTTAAGGCAACAAAGAAACTAGAGACATGACAAATTGGATTTCCTTCTTCACAAGTCATAAACTCAGCCACCGCAAAACTATACTGAGTGGTGTTTATTAAATGCTGCCTTACACAGCATCATCCAAGTGTGGCTATTAAATGAAAGTTGAAATAGACTGTGCCCTAATAGACATCTTTTTATTAAAGCATTGCAGTTGGCAGTTCATTTCTATCAAACCACAGTCGAGGGATTTCAACTTTCCCATATTTTTGTTTGCTGATGTTTAGTTTTGGTACTCACAGGGGTCAGGCATGTAATTATGGATAAGAAAATAAGTAATTCAGGATAACATGGCAAATATTTTCTTGAACTGCCTCAGTCACCTTCCTTGTATCCCTGGAACTGGAATTTAAATTCATTCTGAGGTCTGAAAGGTAGCCTAATTATTGAGATTTTTTTTAAGTTAAATTCATCTCAAACCTTTTAAATGTTTACCTACATTTTGCTACATCTATTTCCAAATGATGCATTTATACTCCTCTTCAACTTGTCAGATTACAATCCCTCTAGCAGGTATGGGCAGTGAGCTGCTATGGCTAATAAAAAGGTTAACTTCATTGCCAATATTCTGGCAACTATCCTTTATGAACTTGTCTAGGCTGGGTCCTCAGACATAATGCCCCCCCCAAACCCCTATCCCCATCCCAAAGCTTGCTAGGTTGTGCTCAAAAATCTTCTTCTTAAGACCAGAAGAACTTGTGCTCCACTGGAAAAACCTTCAAGAACTCAGGGTCACCTCTACCATGTGGAAGTACCAATGGAGAACTTTGGAGGAGGTTATATTATTATTTTAGACAACAATTAAGCCCAATTAGTCAAAGAAAAAATGCACATAAATTATAATACTATAGTCACAGAATAGAGTGTTTTTCTTCCTTCCCATTATGAAGTCATTTCAAAAGCTAAAACATTCCTTTCTCAACATGGAACGTTAAAAAAAATAAAATAAACCTATTAAGGAGAAGGGTTAACTCATTTAAAAGAACACACAGCATAAACTTCCTCTGACCTAAATAGTTTAGTGCCAAAAACAAAGCAAAACAATAATTTTTGGTGGACTTTTGACTGCTGTAATGCATCACAAGAAATGCTTGTCAAAGAGAAAGATGTGTCATGGAGCCAAACATGGTAGGCTAATCATCTCTCCTTGAGAATGATGGAGTGACACAGAAGAAGACTGGTGATAGAGAACAGTAACCAGGAAAAAGCATTTCCAAAAGGAATAGTTACTCAGTTTGTTTTTTCATATATATAGTGCTTAAAATCCTAAACTGTGGATAATTTTTAGCAATTCTATAAGCTTAAAGGAGTTCATGCAGTCCAACCATATTTTGATGGTGACCAAATTACAGCTCAGTGACTTGTCTCAAGTCACACTCAAAGTTAAGGGCCAGAACTAAAATTCAAACCCAAGTCTCCTGATTCCAAATCTAGTATTCTTTCCAGTACTTTGAGGTCTCTCATGAATAAAAGCAGAAATGCAGTACGATTTAATATCCTCTCCAAACAAACAGTAATTCACAATACTTGTTTAATACTAGATTATAAACTCTTCTACTTAACTGTGAACTCCTGAAAGGGACCATGTCAATTGCCTTTGTATTCCCCACAGTACCTCAAAAAGAGTAAAAAGGCATTCAAGTATTTGCTGAATAAATTTACTCCGACTATGTCCCAGAACAAACTGTCACTACTAAAGGAACCACTTCAGCAAGATTATTAAAGGTTAGACTTGTTTGCTCGAAGAATCTGATGTTACATCCTTTAAAATCAACAATGCATGAAATATCACATAATATAGGAAAACAAATACAAATTCATCGGGTTGGAATTGGAAAAAAATGGGTTCTAGGTGGTGCTCTCTTACTACTTAGAAGTATAGAAGTGATTTCTCCTCTCTGATCCTCAGCTTCCCTCATTTGTAGAATGGATAAGACTCAATTATTTCTAAGGTCACTTTAAACTGACATTTATTATTTTATGATCCAGCCAAATCTTAGGTCATTTTAATTTTAATAGAAAGAATTCTTATAAAGCAGTTACTGAAACAGTAACAAAAAAGGTCATACAGGTGAATTCATGCGCAACACTTAAAATCATTCTTTTAATCTAAAGAAAGCACTCTTCAGTGCTCTATATAATACTGATTAGAATTAAAAACCAAACTCAATCAGTACTGATCATCTTGGGATTATGTAATAAAAACTATTTAAGACCTAAGATGTTTAAAGTCTCTTCCCCAAAGAAATAACCTATAAAAACTGTAGTCTTTGTTCACTACCTCTACTCACAGCCCCTATTTACTCCTGATCTCCTGGCAGCCTGGCTTTCTTCTCCAACATTCTACTGAAAAAACTATTTTCAATGGCTCCAAGTGTGACTCATGGTTGCCAAATCTGCGGGCATTTTCTCAGTCCTCAACCTTATCCATTCAGCAGCATTAGGACACTAATAACCACCGGTTCCTTGTCCTAATGGCACAAGGACACATTGTTCACAGGTGAACAGCTCCCAGGACTCTATACCCCGCGTTCCTCTTACGTCTAACTACCCCTTCTTTGCCTCCTTTGCTTTCCCCCCATTTTCTCTTTAAGTGAAGGTATCTGCCATGGCTCCATCCTTAGTGCTTTTCCCCCCTCTTTTTGCTTTAATACTCTTAGCTTAATTGATTTCTTTCTTTCCCCTTTCTAGGAAAATGACTCCCAATTCTCTCCTCCTCTAGTTCTACATTACCAACTGTCAACAAGACAAGAAACATAAGAAACATGGTGGACAGAAACATTGTTAAGATAGCCTGAATTCAAACCAAAAGATATTAGCAGTACATTATAGTGAATTCAAGTACCTTCCACCAGTTAACGACTTTGAAAAATCCTTAGCAAGCATATTTTTTAAGAAAGCCAGCCTCAGATGTGATCAGCCGCCATGTGGTAATATTTATAGTCATGATCTTTATTGTGATCATGGGTGCATTGGCACCGTGTGTAACGCACTGCGCTAGAGCTGAGGATACAAACAGAAAAAAGCTGGGTAGCTTCTGCTCCAAGAGAGCTCCCATGCTAATAGAAGCAGACAACACAGAGGTGGTTTCAGCTGCCCTGCAGATGGAAAAGAGTCTGTTGGTCTTTGGGGCACAGCAACAAAGGAGAAGGTAATATAACTTCTTAAGCATCATTTCCACTGATGAAACAATAATCATTTCTGAGGATAAACTATTTGACAATGTTAAGGTCTTTGGTGTTAAAGTACTTTCTCTTCAGAATCTTCAATAGTTGTGGCTGCTGAGAAGTTAGTTGCCTTGTCACATCTCTGTATCTCTCCCTCAGTGACTGCAGAGGCCAGGATGGAAGCAGGGCCACAGGTCTGGGTGAAGCACTGATATTGACAGATCAATGGGCTCTTGGGGCCAGGATCCTGGACCGTCTCCACCTGGGTCTGAGGTAGCGGTCAAGTCAACAACCTGGCACATGTTGTCTCTTCTATCTCCTTCAGGGTGTCTTATTGCATCAGTCACAGTGGCTCCCTGCCCACTGACGCCAAATTGATTGGTTCTAGTAAAGCCTAGAACTATATTTCTGTTCCCCAAGGACCAGGCAGGCTAAATCAAATAGGTTCATAACTAGGTTAGCTCCAGGGTAATGAAAATTTCAGGTTATGGAATTGCCTGAAATAAAATTCCATATACTAAGTCATAGAGAGACCAAAATCCACATCAGAAGAAAGAACATACATGATGTTTAATTACAATAATGTTTAAATACAATAATGTTTAATTAATCAATACATGTTTTGATTAATTCCAAGACTAATGGCCTTGGTAGATAGCCTATGGGAGTGGTGTCAAACTTGAGGATTTCTACTGTCCCTTACTCCCCAGTATTGTCCATATCAAAATAAAATGCAACTGGGAAATGTTTAAAAAGTAAATAAAACTACTGCCACACAAATAACATTAATTTGGTTTTCTAATTGTGGCCTGTAGGGATTGTTTCTATTTGAGTTTGGCACCAATGGCCTACAGTACCAGGTATGTTTAAAAAAAAAAGTTAAGCATTAATGTTATAAACATGTCCTTAATTAAAATCAAAATAGAAAGTATACTTAATTCTCCAAAGAAGGTAGAACCAGTAGCTAGAACAGAGGTAGGGAACCTGCTGGCTCGGGGTCACATGTGGCCTTCTAGTTCCTTGGGTGAGGCCTTTTGATGAGTCCAAGTTTTACGTTATAGGAGTTTTGGTAAACAAACTAACAGTGAGGAAATCTTTTTATCAATCACATAAAGAGAAAACTTAAATTTTGTTTATCATTTACCAAACTGAAAGAAGAGGTTGTTAGAGCAAGGGTTTTTAATCCAAAGTCAAGAAATTTCTAATATGTGTGCATACACGCACACACGCATATGTATAGATAACTATTTCAAGATAATTTATTTTCTTTGTAACACTGTGTATTTTATTTTATGCATTTAAAAACATTCTGAGAAGGGATATTTAGGTTTTTACAGACTTCCAAAGGGTTCTATGATAAAAAAAATAAAAAGAACAGAAAAAATGTTAAGAACCCCCGAGTTAAAAGGAATAGTTAATTTCAGGAAGACATCTTCACCAAAGCTATGGACCTACATTAATGTTCTCTTTTTATTAATTATGAAAACCCTAACTTCAGCTAGGTATTTTTATATAATTATGGCCAACAGAACTTCATTATATTGTTTCACAATTACCATAAAATGAGTTTGACTACTTGGGGGAAAGGAGGTCTTTTCTTATTCAGCAGGTGAAGTTCTTTGAGATGTCAACCTGTCTGACAGATTTGACTAAAATATAAACTAGGTTGTTTTCTTCAACAAAATATCCCAGTTTATCAAGACAGAGTAAGAGTATGTCTACATGACTTTTTTTTTTTTTTTGTAAAATCCTGGTGTTTAGAAACAGGACAGAGACTATAGTGTGGAAACAGAAGTGCGTGGTTTTGGAGGCCAAGGACTTGCATTCAAATTCTGCCCCTATCACTTGTGACCTTTGTGACCTTGGCCTTATAGCCTCTCTGGGCCTGAGCTTCCTCACCAGTAAAATTGGAGGGGGGTTTTGGGGCTATATGGCCTCTAGGATCCCTTCCAGGTCTAAATCATTCTCTAATAATTGACATAATGGTTAAAGATGTTTAGAGGCAGCTAGGTGGAAATATTCAATAGACAGGAAGACCTGAGTTCAAAATCAGCCTCAGATACACTAAATCTGTGACCCTGAACAAGTTGCTTAACCTCTCTGATTTAGGTCCCTCACTGACAAAATAAAAACACAATAACAAAACCCACAACACCTATCTCCCAGGACTGTTGTGAGGATAAAATGAGACAACATTTGTAAAATGTCCGCAAACTTTAAAGCACTGTATCAATGCCAGCTGTTAGTATTGATATAATCTTAACCGTGGAGAGTCGAAGCTAACATTCCCCATCTGGACATCGCTTTAACAGGGGACACAGATAAACAAACAGTAAACCAGGTGTCAGTAGATTCCTATCCTCCTGCGAATTCTTCATCAGGTGGTTGCATGACCTTGGGAGTGTTGAAGGAGACTGAGAATATCTTTCTAGGCTTGGGTTTTCTCTTTGTGAGGTGACTGGAGCAGCTCCAAAATTCTGAGACCTCTAATGATCCCCTTTCCAACCGTAATGTCCAATTGCTTTATCCATACCACACATGCTTTTGGTAGACTCCATCTGAATCGGGTATACACTGCTAAAATATGCTAAAATATCATCAAAATTCCAAGAGTCACTAACGGCTATATACTTCCTTGAAATTAAGGATATTCATTTCTTTTAGCCCTCAATCTATTATCTTTGTTGAGTGTTTTAGGAATAAAGCAACTATGCAGCATCAGGGCTAAGAAAAGAAGATTAAAAAACACCCAAGAAAACAAAAAACTATTCACAATTATCAATCCATTTCCTACAATGATTTATGACTATAGTGGCTTGTCTCGGGCACTCCTGATGACAGTTTGTGCTGTTCTTCCCCTATGGAACTTTTATAAATTAAAGAAAACAAATTATAAGGGAGTAAGAGCTTAATTCTAAAAACAATTAATACAACTTTAAAAGAAAACTTTCATGCTTAGGGACCTGACAATTATAAAATTTATATTTAACACTCTTATTGCAAAGAAAGAAAATCCTAAAAAGTTCTTAGCTGTTTCTAAGCTTCAAACCTATAAATTTTTTTCCCCTCTTAACTCAACAAGGCAGAATAAGATAACCTGATAAGGTGTGTGTGTGTGTTTCAATGAAATAATTTGCAAAAATGCCTTTAAAAGTACTTTGAGAAACAATCTTTATCTTCCAAATATGACAAGACATTTGAGCTTAAATCCTCCTCCTGCAAACAAAGCTAACAAAAATAATTACTGTACTCCTAAAGACCTTTTCTGACAGGTAGAAAAATTTTACCTGTAAGAAGGGGTTTATAATGGAAACATTGACAGAACTTTAACTATAGCACAGATAAGAGATCATATAATTATCATTTATATAACTACTATAAGAAATTGAAGGGATGGGGGAGGAGAGCGCGGAGAAAGAGAAAACCACCTTTACCTTTGTTCTAAGACAAACCCTGTCTAGTGCTTTAGCTTTGCTGAAGCACCTCACTTTATCTTGAGAATCCAGTCCTGAGATATTTAATTACCCTGTCAAGTGCACTAAATGGTCTGGCACCATGCCCTTTCCCTCAATCTCTGCTGATTGATAGCATCAATAAAATGCACTTGCTTTAATTAAACCTCCAAATAGGATCCCCTTTTGCCACTTGCTAGATCAATGTTCTTTAATGCCATAAGAACAAAGTACAAAGGTGAGGGGGCTGGGGAGGATTCCCCTGCCCACCCCCCTCACCTTCACAGTTCATCTTCACTGCTGGGTGAAGGAGTTTTTACACAATAAATACATATCTCACTGTTCTCTGGAGACACTGGTTAATGGAAAAGATCACTGTAAGGAAAAAGCTGCAAGCTAGGAGAGATTCCTTGCTACTAATACAAACTCAAAAATACGAGAGCAGGACGGGTACATTCAAAGCAATCTGGCTGAAATCACAGTGATCATTGTTTCACCTATATATGTGAGACAAAAATTACATTAAGGAACACTAAGTCTGATTTAATCCTGTGTACTGATGGTTTTTAAAGTATACTATGTATATAGAAAAATCTGTTGTAAATGTATTTGGGGCATAGTAATCAAAGGGTTTCATAGAGTACACAATAAATTCATATTTATCTAGATGGCTGAAGTTAGAGGTTGTTTGTTTAAGGTGGGGAGAGGTGTACATTTATTATACATTTGGGACAAGTACAAATTAAAAATGTAATCACCAGGGATTTTGTTTAGAACAGCATGCAGGGAATGAGTCTCTTATACCTTCTGAAATATATTTAATATTTACAGTAAGGGAAGAAGGGAAAGGAACATGCCAAATTGGATCCCAAGGGATCCAATGACGATACCAAAGAACTTTCTCAACTTAATACTAAATATGTTCAAAATAGTTTTAGTATTGGGAATTTAATTCTAATATAGTTCTCTGAATTTCAACTTAATCCAAACATTAAGCACCTACTGTTTCTAGGTAGTGGGTGAAAATACAAGGCTTCTGCTAGCTATAGCCTCTACCACAGTCTAAAAGTGATCCGTGACTCTATGAACAGGTAATTACAACATTCAGTTAAATAGATTTACCTATTCCTCAGCAATTCAGGATAAATGGAAATGCGTTATATGTATAATTTATGTGTGACTTTGTATAAGTCACTTCCAATCTCTGGGCTTCAAATGCCTCCCATGTCCCTGATTTGTACCTCCTCTGCAACTTACTGGTCCCAGAGAGATGTCTAAAGTATTAAAAAGTTGATGAACTTGCCTAGATCACAGAGACAGAATAAATCAATCAGTACTTGCACCCAGATCTTTCTGGCTCCGAAGTAAGCTTTATTCTCTAGATTTTGCTGCCCTTTATCCCATGCTGGGGCACCCTCACACACCATATGGTGTGAGGGTGTGAGAGAGAGAGACAGAGAGAGTGTGTGTACACACAGACACACGACAATTTGTAGTTAAGCTGGCCTTTCCTTGCATCATAGCATTTAGAATTATTAGTATCAAAGAAGGTAAATGCATTTGGAGAGAAGTGATTTTGAACCCCAGTTCCTAACTTCAAACTTAATATGGCCTTTCCCAACACACCATCATATGAAGAGACTTTTAAGGGGCATTTAGAACCCTTTAAATATCTATACCCTCTAAAAAGGCCCAAGATTTACTACAGTAATCTGTTGTAGACTAGAAGCAAATCCTCTAGAAGCTATACCCACTTCTCTCTACTCTCCTCTCTCCCTCTCCTCTCTCGCTCTCTCTGTCTCTCTGTCTCTCTGTCTCTCTCTCTCTCTCTCTCTC